>NC_080795.1:6064000-6391000 GCF_028018385.1 Neofelis nebulosa
GACTAGACGTTTTTTTTTGTTTGTTTATTCTGTCTCCTTTAGTACCTCCTCCCTCAATATCTTTCTCTCCATTTGCACTACGATTCATCGGTAAGTACCAAAGATTTATTGAGCACCTAGTAATGAGGGGGGATAGGGCCACTGTCCAAAAATAAAGATGTAATGTCTAACTTCAGGGAGATTACGGTCTAATAAGGGAGAAAAACGCGCGTGCACACACACACACACACACACACACAAAATAAGCTCAAACTCCATCATCATTATCATCATCACCATCATCTTAACATTTATTGAGTACTTATATCAGACTCCCTTACATTAAATCCTCCAAATGACCCTAACAGGTAGGGACAATCTTTGCCATCCTACGTATATAATCAGTGGGGCTCAGACAAGAAAGTTTAGTGAGATTGCAAAATACAAGAATAATATACAAATATACATTGTATGTCAGACAATTTCCAGGCAACTGGAAATTAATTTTTTAAATGCCATTTACAATAGTATCAAAAATATGAACGTCTTCAGAATAAATATTCTGTGAGAGTACAGGGGGACACAGCTGCTGGGCACCGGGGTCTGCAACACCACACCTCGGTGCCCCCACCAGATGGTCTGACCGCCAGCCCACCAGCCTGACAGCCAGGAGCCAGGGAGAGGGCTCCAGAGTCCAGGCCAGCGGGAGGGGAACTGTCAGGTGTCTCCTCCCCAAGTAGAGACCTCCCTGTCACCCTGGAAGAGACCCACGAAGATTTTGCAAAGCTGGTTTTGCAGGGAGACGGCTGTACATGAACCTAGTGCTCCCTCTTGCCTCCTAGGCCTCTGTGTTTGTTCCTCACTCTCCCTCACGTTCCTGCCAACCGTGGACATCTGCAGCTATGCACCCTCCCCACTCGTGACCCGTGACCGCAAGGGCAGCCCTAAGGGACAGGGAGACACAATGGGATACGAGACTCCTTCCACCTCCCTCCTCCTTGAAACACCGGTGCTTTTCAGCTCTGCATGCCCTTCCCATGTCCCTACCTGGACTACACCACCATGGGTCCCACCCTCAAGTCCACCCTTCCACCGCTGACTTTGTCATGTCCTTCAACTCTGTGGAACAGCCTTTCCACCTCTACTACCTCCCACCCCCCCATGTTTTCTTCACAGTGTGCCTCAGATCCCAACTCATCCGTGCGATTTGTCTTTTCTTTTTTCAATTTATTTTCAATGTTTATTTATTTTGGTGAGAGACAGGGCATCACCTGTGCGATTTTCCAATAAGCATCTATTGAACGTGCAAGGTGTACCAGACCCTGATCTGGAGGGCCGGTGTGCAGAGGTGGGCAAGAAAACTTATGCCTGAGGTTTCAAGGGGAGCCACAGGACTACCATACAGGGTGAGGAGGAGTAGAGAGACCAAGTAGTCAAGGGTTTATACAAAAAGAGCATCAAGGGCACGAACCTACGCAGCACTGGAAGGAGAGCAGGGAGTCATGGAAATATGGATCATCGAAGGCTAGTCCCAATGTCCAGCCTTCATCACATGTCCTCACCTGAGGACTTGCAAATAGGCACCCCCAGACTTGACCTGTTAGAAGCAGGACTTACAGGAAAAGCACAAGACTTGTCTGTGGACTTCATGGTCATGGTAAGGGCACCATCACACAAGCCCACCAAGGGACTCTGGACTCTGGCGACTCTGACTTACTGTGTACAATGAGGACCTGTTAGGACTCTTTCAAGTGCACAAGTGAAGAGAAAACTAAGCCACAAGCCTAGGAGAATAGAGACGCAAAACCTTTCTCCCCCCAGGGGCAACCTCAATGATCTCATGCTATACAATAGCCAATGACCTCTGCCAGCATTAAAAACTTTACCAGTTTTCTGCCTCATTTATCAGTCTCATCCCAGAAGTGGACTCCTGCTTCATTGGCTCTATACACACCATTTGCCTGCATTCTCCTTGGAAGCAGCTTCCTATCTACCAGAACCCTGACGTGTGTCTCCATGTCATGGCCCGTATTGAAATGTAAGTGAACGATGTTTCCATTTCATTTTGAACATTATGTTGATGCCTCCCTCCTGGCTCTGCATCTCCACTGAGAAGACTGTTTAGCTGAGTTTGTGTGTGTGTGTGTGTGTGTGTGTATACATACACATATATATATGTACATATATATACACATACATATATATGTGTGTGTGTATATATACATATACATACATACATACATATGTATATACATACATATATGTATACCTACATGTATATCTACACATATATACATATACATGCATATATATCTACATATATATGTAGATATATACACATATACAGATGTGTATACATATGTGTATACATCTACATATATGTGTATATATCTACATATATATATACCTACATATATATATACATATACATATATATACACATATATACATATACATACATATATATATATATGTATGTTATTTATCACTGTGTAGGGCTCCCTAGTGTGGATGGAATGCTTTGTTTATCCATTCGAGGGACATTTTGTTTGCTTCCAGTGGTTTGGCTATTACACACTACCCTGCAGTGAACATTTGTGCCCAGTGTTTTGTGGGATTTTAAGTTTAAATTCTCTGGGATAAATAAATGTCCAGGAACCCGACTGCTAGGTTGTAGGGTTTAGGTTCAGCTAGCAAACTGTCTTACCAGAGTGGCTGTGCTATTTACATTCCCACCAGCAATGCATGAGAGAGCCGCCTCTTTCCAACATCTTAACTGTTTCAGTTCAACCAGCTCTTCTAACAGGCGGGGAGTGATTACTCAGTCAGTTGTCATTTGTATTTACCTCATGGCTAGTGATGTAGAACATTTTCTCATGTGCTTATGCCACCTGTATGTTATGTTTGCTGAAATGTTTCTTCATGTCTTTTGTCCATTTCCTATTTGGAAAATGTTTTCCTTATTATTTGTTGTTACTTTTTGTTGCATTCTGAATTTTTTTATACTGTGCAGATACAAGTTCTTTGTCACATGTGTGGTTTGCAAACATGTTCGCCTCGTGTAGAGCTTGTATTTTTATCCTATTAGCAGGATATTTTTTTTATGTTTTTTTTTTTTTTTTTTTTTTTGAGAGAGAGACAGAGTACAAGTAGGTGAGGGGCAGAGAGAGGGAGACACAGCATCTGAAGCAGGCTCCAGGCTCTGAGCTGTCAGCACAGAGACTGATGCGGGGCTCGAACTCATGAACAAGGACATCTTGACCTCAGTTAAAGTCGGACACTTAGCGGACCGAGCCACTCAGGTGCCCCTACATTATTTTTAATATAATTTCTATTATATTATAATAATTATAACTATGATTATATTTATTATTAATATAATTATAATTATGATTATATTTATTATTTATATAATTAATATAATTATGATTATATTTATTATTTATATAATTATAATTATATTAATTATTTATATAAGTAATATATAATTATATGTTATATTAAGTTAGCTAACAAACAGGCTCTTTAAAAGAGCAAAATGTTTTAATCTTGATAAAGTCCAATTCACCATGTATTTTAGTTTCTGAATCTTGCTTTATTGCAATGTGTAAAAATGCACTAAGTTTAAGCCAATGGCTAAATATCCATAATGCACTTTCTTACAGTTGTCTAGGGTAGAAATCCAACAAGGGCACCAGTGTGGTCACGTTCTGGGGAGACTCATCTTCTTGGCTTGCAGATGACCACCTTCTGGCTTTGTGCTCACATGACCTCTCCCTGTATGTGTGCATGGAGAGAGTGTGCCAGCTCTCTGGCATCTCTCCTTGTAAGCATGCTCACTTCATCATGAGGGTCCTAAACTTGTGACCTAACATAACCTCGTTATCTTCCAAGGCCCCACATGCAAGCTTATGGGGATAGAATTGGAAAATTGTGAATGGGGTGGGAGCATAGTGTAGTCCATGGCATGTTTCTTGGTGGGTTTCTTGAGGTTTCAACTCTTTGGTATTTACTCATTTTCTTAGATCATTAGGTTCACATCTTTTGTCAAATTTGGAAAATCAGCCATGTTTTCCTGAAACAATTTTTTGATTTTCCTCTTGAAATATATTTTTAGTCCCTACTTTTTTATATTTTCTCTTTCTGATATTCCTGTGACATAAATATTAGGTTTTATTCTTTGTGTTGTGTGTGTGTGTGTGTGTGTGTGTGTGTGTTTCAAAAATTGTAGTCATTATACTTTTCAGTTGTAGTTGTTGATTATGTACTTCTTTACACCTTTCTTCCTTTCCTGAGACTTATTCTCATTTGTTTCAAACACATTTGTAATTGCTTGCTAGAGCATTTTTTTAACGATGTCTCCTTTCAAATCCATTGGGAATCCTAACACCTAGGTCATCATTGGCTTTGAGGGTCTGTGAATCGTGTGACATATTAAAGATGACATTTCTCTGGGCTTTTATTTGGTGAGTGTTCTTAATTATTCATCTTTCATATTTGGGGTGTGTCATAAGACTCTGGATGTTCTTAAATCTGGTGTGTTAGCAAGTGGTGGGTCAATAAGACTGTGACTAGCAAATGCAGCCCCAGTTCTGTGCCCAAAGCAGAAGGAGCAAAGTGAGCCCTGGCCAGACACAGCTGGGAAGATACAGGGCAACCTGTGTGGAAAGTCACATCATCGTGGCTTTCTTCTCTCCAGGCAACGATGAGTGCATAGCGTAGCTAAAATACATCGTTTGCCAAACGTATTTCCAAAGATGGAAGGATAAGTACTTGTAAAGACCAAAAGTCTGGTTGAGAGTGAGAATTATTGAGGAAAAGTGTGTTCTGTGTGTTGAGGGCATTTGAGAAGTTTAGTTTATTCTAGTGGAAGTAGGCAATGATGGGTTTTAATGGGATGGTTGTCATTGATGTTGGGCTTGCTCAAAGCTTACATCAAATTGGCTCCTCTTACTGGTGTCTTTAGCCTAAATATCATCCCCCCCAAATACCTGCCAAAGGAAGCCAGGTCAGATAGAGGAGTGAGCCCTGAACTGGTGTGCTGACTTGTGTGAGACATGACACATCCACTCTAGCCACACTTCCCGAATGCCTGCTTGGGAATGACCTTTGCCTCATGCCCACCACCACAGTGGAGTCACAGAGGAATGTGCTGGTGGTCAGCTCATCTGGCAACCTCAAGGCCAGTCCCTCCCTCTCTCTGCATAAACTTGGGACAAGAGTGGGGTCCTCTGACATTCACCTTGGCACTCCATAGGAGATGTGGAACACTCACTATTAATTACAGGATCTGGGGTCTCATGTTCTTCCTTCAGACATACACCCAAGGCCATTTCCATCCCTAGTCCAATTTTTTCTGGGGAGCATGCCCCATGTGCTTGTTTTCTGACAGGTTAGTTCTTCCTCTCTTTAGGCAAAACCAGCATCTTCACTTACACTGGAGAACACAGCGACACAGAATGGCTGGAGTAAGTTGACTTTTCAGATCACCCCAATTAGACAGGATGAGGGGAATATCCTTGTACCTCCCAATGTATGGATCAGTCATTTCAACCCAAATATGTCCCTCCCAGAACACTTTCCCCAATATTCCATCAGTCTGGCCCCAAAGATGGGGGAGCCCATTCATTATGGGCTAAGTAAAACATATCTTTGGGAAGTTTTTTTGTTTTTATTTTTTGTGTTTTTCCAAAATTAACCCTGACCCTTTCCTGCAAGGAGTGGTTTTCCTGAAATGGAAGTGATGTCTATAACCACTTCGCAAAGTCAGACACTTCAGCTCCACATGGGAATCTTGAAGATGAGTTCAGCTTGGTCGTGCTGCGCGCCCCTCAGTGTGGCAGCAGTGGGAGGACCGGACTGCAGGGTGGAGGACTGGAGGGGCTGAGACAGGTACAGTTGAGCGATGGCCCCGATAGACTCACCAGAAACAGGGTTGTGAGGGCGTCACAGGACAGTGAAGCTGAAGGTGGACCATGGGTGCACTTGTAGAAACCTTTGTAGACATCTTCTTTCTGCTCTGAAAATGGAGAATGCACTGTGCAGTTATACAAATCCATAGAGATGTTCACACCAACTCCCCTTCAGCAAATGGCTCACGAACCATGAGATCATGACCTGAAGCCGAAGTCAGACACTTAACCGACAGAGCCACCCAGGCGCCCCTAAAACGTAAACATCATTAATCACAATCCACTGTGATTTATTTTAGGAATGCATGGGTGGTTCACAGTTCACAGGTAAAACAATTTTATAAATCATATTTAAAAAGATGAAGGGTAAAAACCATATGATCATCTCTATAGATGCGGCAAAGCATTTGACAAGATACATCATCTGTTCATTTTAACAACTCAACAAAGTGGGTTTAGAAAGTATATACCTCAACATGAAAACGGCCATATATAAAAATAAAACATGCTAACATACCCAATGGTGACAAAGTGAAAACCTTTCCTCTATGATCAGGAAGGAAGTACAAATATCTACTTTTACCACCTTTGCTCAACATAATACAAAAAGTGGTAAACATAGCAATAGGACAAGAAAAAAGAAAGAAAAGTCATCCAACATGGTAAGGGAGAATGAAAACTTACTCTTTGCAGATGATATGACACTATATAAAAAACCTTAATGAATCTACCAAGAAACCTTGGAATTGAAAATTAATTCAATAAAGTTATAGAATACACAATTATTATGCAGGAATCTGTTCATTTCTATACTCATGATGATGTAGCAGAAAGATAAAAAATCCCAGCTACAATTGCACCAAAAAGAAATTATTGCTGAAGACTTCCATAATCTGAGACATCCAAATCCAAAAGATATAGAGAAGCCCCATCAAATTCAGCAAAACAAGCCAAAATCAAATACATATTGTAATAAAATTTGGAAAATATAGAGATAATAAAAACATCCTGAAAGTATAAGAAAAAAGAAGTCCAACCTATAAGGAAAGACAAGTGATGTAACAGCAGACTTCCCCCACAGAAACCAGGCCAGCAGAAGGGAGTGGCATGATATATTCAACACACTGAATGGGAAAAATATGTAGCCGAGAATACTCTATACATGAAGGCTGTCATTCAGAATAGAAGAGATAAATAGTTTCCCTGACAAACAAAACTATATTGGTTCATGAGCATTAAACGAGACCTTCAAGAAATAGTAAAAGGGAATTCTTTGAGTGAGAAAGACAAAAACAACAAAGACTAGAAGGAAAAAGAGAAAATCTCCGTAAGCAATGACAAAACAAACATGGCAGTAAATTAATAACTGAAAATAGTCACTCTGAATGTCGACTGCATGCTCCAATCAAGAGACATAGGGTGTCAGAATGCATAAGAAAAACAACACCCACGAATATGCTGCCTTTAAGAGAATCATTTTATACCTAAAGACCCCTGCACACTGGAAGTGAAGGGATGGAGAGATATTTATCATGAAAATGGATGTCAAAAGAAAGCCAGAGGGGCAATACTTACATTAGAGAAATTAGATTTTAAACCAAAGGCTAACAAGAGATGAATAAGGTCGCTCTATCATAATAAAGAGGTCTAATTAACAAAAAGATCTAACAATTGTACACATTTATGCCCAAATTGGAACACTCAAATACACAGAACAGTAACAAATACACAGGAAGTCATTAATAGTATTAACAGATGTTAAGGCCACAATTACAGCTGTGGACAAATAATCTACGCAGAAATCAACAAGGTAATAATGGCTATGAAAGACACACCTGGACCAGATGGACTTAGCTGATATATTCAGAACTATCCATATTAAAGAAGCAGACTACACATTCTTTTCAACTGCACATGGGACATTCTCCAGGGAGGATCGCATACTAGGTCACAAATAAGGTCTCAGTAAGTACAAAAAGATTTAGATAATACCATGATTATTTTCTAACCACCATGCTATGAAACTGGAAGTCAGCCACAATTTTTTTTTTGAAAAACCACAAGTACGTGAATGTTAAACAACATACTGCTAACGAATAAATGGGCCAAATAAGAAATTTGAAAACATAATGAAAAATATATGGAAACAAATAATAATGAGAACACAGCAGTCTAAAACCTTTGGGGGGCGTCTGGGTGGCTCAGTCGGTTGAGCGTCCGACTTCGGCTCAGATCATGATCTCACAGTTCATGGGTGTGAGCCCCTCATCAGGCTCTGTGCTGACCTCGTGCTCAGAGCCTGGAGGCTGCTTCAGATTCTATGTCTCCCTCTCTCTCTGCCCCTCCCCCACTCACTCCTCTGTCTCTCTCTCAAAAGTAAATACACATTAAAATTTTTTTAAAAAAGAATGAATGGTGAGTGATTTTAGCGTCTTTCCATGTGTCTGTTAGCTATCTCTCTATCTTCTTCAGAAAATGGCTATTCCTGCCTTGTGACCATTTTTAAGTTGATTATTTGGTTTTTTGGTGTTCGTTTTTATAAGTTTTTTTTAATCCATTTTGGATACTAACCCTTTATCAGGTATGATGTTGGCAATGACTTCTCCCAATCTGAAGGCTGCCTTCTAGTTTTGTTGATAATTTAGTTCACCGTGCAGAAACATTTTATCTAGATGAATTCCCAATACTCTAGTTTTCTTTTATTTCCCCACCACAAGAGACATGTCTATTGAGAAGTTGCTTCCAGAGGGGAAGATGGAGGTGTAGGAGGACACTGGCCTCACCGCGTCCTACTGATCACTTAGATTCCACCGATATCTGACTAAATGACCCAGAAAACTGCCAGAAGACTAGCAGATCGGACTCTCCGGAGGCAAGCATAGACAAGAGGCTCACGGAAGAGGGGAGGAAGGGCGGAGAGGCGGTGCCCACTACACGGGTTGGCGGGAGGGAGCCAGGGCAGTGGAGGGGCGGCCCGCCCCGCAAGGCAAAGCCCCCGAATTCTGGCTGGCAAAAGTGCAGGGGCTGGACTCTGTGAGTTCTGACAGCCAGCGGGACTTAACATCTGGAATGTTAAAAGTCAACAGCTCTGCTCTCAGAGAGCAGGGAGGGTGAGAGGACTCCAGGAGGGAGAGTTGTTGCGCCCAGGAAGACAGAGCTCAGCTCAGCAGGGAACAAAGGCACTGGCAAGACCAATTTCCCTCTCCCATCCCCCAGCTGAAATTCCAAAGGGAACCAGTTCCCATCACCGAACTTGCTTGCACCCCCCAAATGCCCAAGGTTGTGCTTCTGTGGATCCATCTCTCTGACTGGCCTGCCTCCCTCATGGTGCTGTAGGGCCCCTCCTGCAGGGGACCACCAATGGCAAAGCTAGCTAAGCCTGCCCTTCCAGCCCCTGTGCGCCTTGCAGACCCTCCCCTCCTAATACCCCCTTGGCCAGTTCCCATCGAAGCAGCACCACAGGCTTGGCAGTGTGCAAGTAGCCCAGACAGGGGCCACACCACAGTGAGTCCCGCCCCTGGGAGAGGGGAAGAGAAGGTACACCCCAGTCTGACTGTGGCCCCAGCGGTGGGCTGGGGGCAGACATCGTGTCTGACTGTGGCCCTGCCCACCAACACAAGTTACTCCAGACAACACAGGGGGGATAAAGAACCTATGTGTTGAGAGATAGGGGAAGATGATGGCATAGGAGAACGTTGGGCTCGCTGCGTCCTGCTGATCACTTAAGATTCCACCTACACCTGCCTAAATAACCCAGAAAACCGCCAGAGGATTAGCAGAAAGGAGTCTCCAGAGCCAAGCGCAGACGAAAGGCCCACGGAAGAGGGTAGGAAGGGTGGCGAGGCGGTGCGCGCTCCACGGACCGGCGGGAGGGAGCCGGGGCGGAGGGGCGGCCCGCCGGCCAAGCAGAGCCCCGAGTCTGGCTGGCAAAAGTGGAGGGGCCGGACGGACTGTGTTCCGACAGCGAGAGGGACTTGACATCTGGAAGGTTATAAGCTAACAGCTCTATTCGGAGAACGGGAGGGCTGGAGGACAACGGGAGAGTTGTTGAGGCCCGGACGACAGAGCTCAGCTTGGCAGGGAACAAAGGTGCTCGCCAGAGCCATCTCCCTCCCCCATCCCCCAGCCAAAACCCCAAAGGGAACCGGTTCCCGTCAGGGAACTTGCTTGCACCACGCAAACACCCAACGCTGTGCTTCTGCAGATCC
Organism: Neofelis nebulosa; assembly: GCF_028018385.1. Taxonomy (NCBI): domain Eukaryota; kingdom Metazoa; phylum Chordata; class Mammalia; order Carnivora; family Felidae; genus Neofelis; species Neofelis nebulosa. The sequence continues at coordinate 6,074,100 of NC_080795.1, forward strand.
ATCCCTCTGGCGGCAGGTCTGACTCCCTCCCAGGGCCACAGGGCCCCTCCCGAAGCAGATCTCTGAAGGAAAAGCGAGCTGAGCCTGCCCCTCCCGCCCCCATGCACCCTGCCGATCCACCCCAGCTAATACGCCAGCTCCCCAGCACCACAAGCCTGGCAGTGTGCAAGTAGCCCAGACGGGCCACACCACCCCACAGTGAATCCCACCCCTAGGAGAGGGGAAGAGAAGGCGCACACCAGTCTGACTGTGGCCCCAGCTGTGGGCCTGGGACAGACATCAGGTCTGACTGCGGCCCCGCCCACCAATGCAAGTTATTCAAGACAGCACAGAGGAAGTGCCCCGCAGTCCCGCACCACTCCAGGGACTATCCAAAATGACGAAACGGAAGAATTCCCCTCAAAAGAATCTCCAGTAAATAACGACAGCTAACGAACTGATCAAAAAGGATTTAAACAATATAACAGAAAGTGAATTTAGAATAATAGTCACAAAATTAATCGCTGGGCTTGAAACCAGTATAAAGGACAGCAGAGAATCTATTGCTACAGAGATCAAGGGACTAAGGAATAGTCAGGAGGAGCTAAAAAATGTGATACAGAAGCTGCAAAATAAAATGGAAACTACCGTGCCTCGGATTAAAGAGGCAGAGGAGAGAATAGGTGAACTAGAAGATAAAATTATGGAAAAAGAAGAAGCTGAGAAAAAGAGAGTTAAAAAAATCCAGGAATATGAGGGGAGAATTAGAGCACTAAGTGATGCACTAAAGAAAAATAATATACACATAATTGGTATTCCAGAGGAGGAAGAGAGAGGGAAAGGTGCTGAAGGTGTACTTGAAATCATAGCTGAGAACTTCCCTGAACTGGGGAAGGAAAAAGGCATTGAAATCCAAGAGGCACAGAGAACTCCCTTCAGACGTAACTTGAATCGATCTTCTGCACGACATATCATAGTGAAACTGGCAAAATACAAGGATAAAGAGAAAATTCTGAAAGCAGCTAGGGATAAACGTGCTCTAACATATAAAGGGAGACCAGTAAGACTCATGACAGATCTCTCTACTGAAACTTGGCAGGCCAGAAAGGAATGGCAGGAAATCTTCAATGTGATGAACAGGAAAATATGCAGCCGAGAATCCTTTATCCAGCAAGTCTATCATTCACAATAGAAGGAGAGATAAAGGTCTTCCCAAACAAACAAAAACTGAAAGAATTTGTCACCACTAAACCAGCCCTACAAGAGAGCCTAAGGGGGATCCTGTGAGACAGACAGCACAGGGGAAGTGCCTGCAGTTTGGAGTCACCTCAGGGACTACCCAAAATGATGAAACGGAAGAATTCTCCTCAAAAGAAACTCCAGGAAGTAGCGACAGCTAATGAATTGATCAAAAACGATTTAAGCAATATAACGGAACAACAATTTAGAATAATAGTCATAAAATTAATCGCTGAGTTTGAAAAAGGCATAGAGGACAGCAGAGAATCTAATGCTACAGAGATCAAGGGACAAAGAAATAGTCATAAGGAGCTAAACAATGCTATAAATGAAGTGCAAAATAAAATAGAGGTGGCCATAGCACGGATTGAAGAGGCAGAGGGACAATAGGTGAATTAGAAGGTATAATTATGGAAAAAGAGGAAGCTGAGAAAAAGACAGATAAAAAAATCCAGGAATATGAGGGGAGAATTAGAGCACTAAGTGATGCAATCAAATGGAACAATATCCGTATCATAGGAATTCCAGAAGAAGAAGAAGAAGAGAGAGAAAGGGGCAGAAGGTGTACTTGAACAAATCATAGCTGAGAACTTCCCTGATCTGGAGAAGGAAAAAGGCATTGAAATCCAAGAGGCACAGAGAATTCCCTTCGGAGGTAAGCTGCATTGATCTTCTGCATGATATATCACAGAGAAACTGGCAAAACACAAGGATAAAGAGAAAATTCTGAAAGCAGCTAGGGATAAACAGGCTCTAACTTACAAAGATAGACCTATAAGCGTAGTGGCAGACCTATCTACTGAAACTTAGCAGGCCAGAAAGGAATGGCAGGAAATCTTCAATGTGATGAAGAGAAAAAATATGCAGCCAAGAGTCCCTTATCCCTCAAGTCTGTCATTCAGAATAGAATGAAAGATAAAGGTTTTACCAAACCAACAAAAACTGAAGGAATTCATCAACAATAAACCAGCCCTACAAGAGATCCTAAGGGGATTCTATGAGTGAAATGTTGCAAGGAACGCAAAGTACCAGAGACATCACCACAAGCATAAAACCTACAGACATCACAATGACTCTAAACCCATATCTTTCTATAATAACACTGAAAATAAATGGACTAAATGCTCCAAACAAAAAACATAGGATATCAGAATGGATTAAAAAAACAACAACAAAAACAAGACCCATCTATTTGCTGTCTACAAGAGACTCATCTTAGACCTGAGGACACTTCAGATTGAAAGTGAGGGGATGGAGAACTATCTATCATGCTACTGGAAGTCAAAAGAAAGCTGGAGTAGCCATACTTACATCAGACAAACTAGACTTTAAATTAAAGGCTGTAACAAGAGGTGAAGAAGGGCATTATATAGTAATTACAGGGTCTATCCATCAGGAAGAGCTAACAATTATAAATGTCTATGCGCCGAATATGGAAGCCCCCAAATATATAAAACAATCAATCACAAACTAAGCAACCTTATTGATAAGAATGTGGTAATTGCACGGGACTTTAATACTCCACTTACAACAATGGAGAGATCATCTAGACACAGGATCAATAAAGAAACAAGGGCCCTGAATGATACATTGGATCAGATGGACTTGACAGATATATTTAGAACTCTGCATCCCAAAGCAACAGAAGATACTTTCTTCTCAAGTGCACATGGAACATTCTCCAAGATAGTTCACATACTGGGTCACAAAACAGCCCTTAATCAGTCTAAAAGAATTGAGATCATACCATGCACACTTTCAGACCACAATGCTATGAAACTTGAAATCAACCACAGGAAAAAGTCTGGAAAACCTCCAAAAGCATGGAGGTTAAAGAACACCCTACTAAAGAATGAATGGGTCAACCAGGCAATTAGAGAAGAAATTAAAAAATACATGGAAACAAATGAAAATGAAAATACAACAACCCAAGTGCTTTGGGATGCAGCGAAGGCAGTCCTGAGAGGAAAATACATTGCAGTCCAGGCCTACCTCAAGAAACAAGAAAAATCCCAAATACAAAATCTAACAGCACACCTAAAGGAAATAGAAGCAGAACAGCAAAGGCAGCCTAAACCCAGCAGAAGAAGAGAAATAAGAAAGATCAGAGCAGAAATAAATAATACAGAATCAAAAAAGTGTAGAGGAGATCAATGAAACCAAGAGTCGGTTTTTTTAAAAAAATAAACAAAATTGATAAACCTCTAGCCAGGCTTCTCAAAAAGAAAAGGGAGATGACCCAAATAGATAAAATCATGAATGAAAATGGAATTATTACAACCAATCCCTCAGAAATACAAGAAATTACTAGGGAATACTATGAAAAATTATATGCCAAAAACTGGACAACCTGGAAGAAATGGACAAATTCCTAAACACCCACACACTTCCAAAACTCAAACAGGAAGAAATAGAAAACTTGAACAGACCCATAACCAGCAAAGAAATTGAATCAGTTATCAAAAATCTCCCAACAAATAAGAGTCCAGGACCAGATGGCTTCCCAGGGGAATTCTACCAGACATTTAAAGCAGAGGTAATACCTATCCTTCTCAAGCTGTTGCAAAAAGGAGAAATGGAAGGAAAGCTTCCAGACTCATTCTATGAAGCCAGCATTACTTTGATTCCTAAACCACACAGAGACCCAGCAATAAAAGAGAACTACTGGCCAATATCCCTGATGAATATGGATGCAAAAATTCTCAATAAGATACTAACAAATCAAATTCAACAGCATATAAAAAGAATTACTCACTATGATCAAGTGGGATTCATTCCTGGGCTGCAGGGCTGGTTCAACATTTGCAAATCAATCAATGGGATACATCACATTAATAAAAAAAAAAGAAAAGGACCACATGATTCTGTCAATTGATGCAGAAATGGCATTTGACAAAATTCAGTATTCTTTCTGAATAAAAATCCTCGAGACAGTCGGGATAGAAGGAACATACTTAAACATCATAAAAGCCATTTGTGACAATCCCACAGCCAATATCATCTTCAATGGGGAAAAACTGAGAGGTTTCCCCTGAGATAAGGAACACAACAGGGATATACACTCTCACCACTGTTGTTTAACAGAGTGCTGGAAGAGTGCAATCAGACAACAAAATGAAATCAAAGGCATCAAAATTGGCAAAGATAAAGTCAAGCTTTGACTTTTTGCAGATGACATGATATTCTACATGGAAAACCCGAAAGACTCCACCAAAAGTCTGCTAGACCGGATACGTGAATTCAGCAAAGTTGCACAATACAAAATTAATGTACAGACATCAGTTGCATTCTTATACACTAATAATGAAGCAACAGAAAGACAAATAAAGAAACTGATCCCATGCACGATTACACCAAGAATCATAAAATACCTAGAAATATACTTAACCAAAGATGTAAAAGATCTGTACAATGAAAACTACAGAAAGCTTATGAAGGAAATTGAAGAAGATACAAAGAAGTGGAAAAACATTCAGTGCTCATGGATTGGTAGAATAAATATTGTTAAACTGTCAATACTACCCAAAGCTATCTACACATTCCATGCAATCCCAATCAAAATTGCACCATCATTCTTCTCGAAGCTAGAACAAGTAATCCTACAATTTGTATGGAACCACAAAAGACCTGAATAGCCAAAGTAATACTGAAGAAGAAGACCAAAGCAGGAGGCATCACAATCCCAGACTTTAGCCTCTACTACAAAGGTGTCATCATCAAGACAGCATGGTATTGGCACAAAAACAGACACATAGACCAATGGAATAGAATAGAAACCCAGAACTAGACCCACAAATGTATGGCCGACTAATCTTTGACAAAGCAGGAAAGAATATCCAATAGCAAAAAGACAGTCTCTTTAACAAATGGTGCTGGGAGAACTGGACAGCAACATGCAAAAGAATGAAACTAGACCACTTTCTTACACCATTTACAAAAATAAACTCAAAATGGAAAAAGGACCTGAATGTGAGACAGGAAACTATCAAAACCCTAGAGGAGAAAGCAGGAAAAAAACCTCACTGACTTCAGCTGCAGCAATTTCTTACTTGACACATCCTCAAAGGCAAGGGAATTAAAAGCAAAAATGAACTATTGGGACCTCATGAAGATAAAAAGCTTCTGCACTGCAAAGGAAACAACCAACAAAACTAACCAAAGGAATGGGAAAAAATATTTGCAAACGACATACCGGACAAAGGGACAGTATCCAAAATCTATAAAGAGCTCACCAAATTCCACACTGAAAAACAAATAATCCAGTGAAGAAATGGGCAGAAAACATGAATAGACACTTCTCTAAAGAAGACGTCCAGATGGCCAACAGGTGCATGAAAAAATGCTCAATGTCACTCCTTATCAGGGAAATACAAATCAAAACCACACTCCGATATCACCTCACGCCAGTCAGAGTGGCCAAAATGAACAAATCAGGAGACTATAGATGCTGGAGGGGATGTGGAGAAACGGGAACCCTCTTGCACTGTTGGTGGGAATGCCAACTGGTGCAGCCACTCTGGAAAACAGTGTGGCGGTTCATCAACGCATAGGGGCACTTGTACCCTGATGTTTATAGCAGCACTTTCAACAATAGCCAAATTATGGAAAGAGCCTAAATGTCCATTCACTGATGAATGGGTAAAGAAATTGTGGTTTATATACACAATGGAATACTACCTGGCAATGAGAAAGAATGAAATCTGGCCTTTTGTAGCAACGTGGAAGGAACTGGAGAGCGTGATGCTAAGTGAAGTAAGTCATACAGAGAAAGACAGATACCATATGTTTCCACTCTTAAGTGGATCCTGAGAAACTTAACAGAACACCATGGGGGAGGGGAAGGAAATAAAAAGTTAGGGAGGGAGAGAGCCAAGCCATAAGAGACTCTTCAAAACTGAGAGTAAACTGAGGGTTGATGGGGAGTGGGAAGGAGGGGTGGGTGGGTGATGGGAATTGAGGAGGGCACCCCTTAGGAGGAGCACTAGGTGTTGTATGAAAACCAATTTTTTTTTAATTTTTTTTTAACATTCATTTATTTTTGAGACAGAGAAAGAGAGAGCATGAACAGGGGAGGGTCAGAGAAAGAGGGAGACGCAGGATCTGAAACAGGCTCCAGGCTCTGAGCTGTCAGCACAGAGCCTGATGCGGGGCTTGAACCCACGGACCGCGAGATCATGACCTGAGCCAAAGTCGGACGCTTAACCGACTGAGCCACCCAGGTGCCCCAAAACCAATTTGACAATAAATTTCATATTTAAAAAAATGAGAATGTTGCCCTGGAGGTGAGTCTTTAGAGAAGACAGGGTGGAAACTCCACCCCAGGCAGATGTGGTCAGGAAGGCAGTGTTCCTGTCCTCCAGCTCCCAGTTCAGGGATATGACATCTCACTGGCAGGGGCAGGCCATCACCATATTTCATCTCCTTCTACTCGGCATTTTAATTTAGTTAAAACATTTTTTTGAATTTAGTTTTGTGAGACAGAGAAAGAGAGAGCAAGAGAGAGAGAGAGAGAGAGAGAGAGACAGAGCATGAGCAGGGGAGGGGCAGAAAGAGAGGGAGACGCAGAACATGGAGCAGGTTCCAGGCTGTGAGCTCCGAGCTGTCAGTGCAGAGCCCGACATGGGGCTCAAACCCACAGATCACGAGATGATGACCCGAGCTGAAGTCGAACACTTAACTCACTGAGCCACCCAGGCACCCTCAACTCTGTGCTTTAGTGGCTAAATTCTTGCTGAGTATGGCTTCCACCTAGTCCCTACTCAAAAAGTGAAGGCTCTAACCCAGGTGTGGCAGGCTGAGACTACTGGGACCACATCTGCCTGGCCCCAGCTCCCTCATAGGGCCCATCACCTGTGCCAGAGGTTCAGAGATTTGAGGCAGGGGGAGAAGATTTCTGTAAGAACAGAGAGCTCCTAAAAAACACTGACTTTATTTGAAACCGTGGTGAAATTCAATTTTAAGGGCCCTCTCAAACACAACAGAGACCTTGAGGATGAGCATTTAAGAGAAGGCTGATAGCTCTATGACAGCATTCGGGTAAACCACAGGTCAGTTTACTAGAGAGAACCACGGGAGAGCCCTCTGGGTAGAAACAAACCTCAAAGGCTGGCCTCAGAAACTACTCCTGCAAAGGGGTCCAAATTTACTTGGAACCTATCGTAGAGCAATTGATGTCCCAGGGCATTGTTGGAAACGGTAGATCAACCAGACTTCAGTTAGCTGATCTGAACGGCCAAGTATGACCAAGTATGACCAAAAGGACAGATAGCAACGGACAGACCAGGGAAAAAGAGAGCGATAGAGAGCCCTGCTGAAACTGCTATCATCCCACACTCAAGGCTGTGCTCCCTGACGAGTCACATCACTGATTACACACCACAGGGAAAATAGAGTTCACTCAAATAGCCTGGCCAAGTCACTAAAGACATAAACAAGCAAAAAATGAAAATGAACGTTGGGAAGGGAAGAAGAAGATCAGTACCCAGCACTGGTACAATATATTACCTAAACTGTCCAGCTTTTAGCAAAACTATGATGCAAGCAAAGAAATAGGAAAGTATAACCCATCACAGGTAAGAAAAAAATAAGCAGGCAATATAAGCTGAGCAGGCCCAGATGTCATACTCAACAAAGGGGTCAAAGCAGCCATTATATATATATGTTCAAAGAACTAAAGGTAACTATGCATAAAGACCACACTTGTCTCATCAAGTAGACAATATCAATAACAAAATTTTTAAGAACCAGGGAGAAATTCTGGAATGAAAAAGTACAGTAAATGAATTAAAAAAAAAATCAGTAGAGTGGCTCAACAGTAGGTTTAAACTGGCAGAAGAAAGAATCAGTGAACTTTAAGATAGTTAGACATTAAGTAATCTAAAAACAGAAAAATAATTTCTTTTTTTTTTTTTTTTTTTTTTTCAACGTTTTTTATTTATTTTTGGGACAGAGAGAGACAGAGCATGAACGGGGGAGGGGCAGAGAGAGAGGGAGACACAGAATCAGAAACAGGCTCCAGGCTCCGAGCCGAGCCATCAGCCCAGAGCCTGACGCGGGGCTCGAACTCACGGATCGCGAGATCGTGACCTGGCTGAAGTCGGACGCTTAACCGACTGCGCCACCCAGGCGCCCCGAAAAATAATTTCTTTAAATGAAAAGAGCCTCAGAAAGGAATGGGTTACCATGAAAGACACCAACATACACATAATTAGAGTTCCAGAAAGGGAGGAAAACAGAAAGGAGCAGAGAAAACTTTTACAATATCTAACGGCTAAAAAGTTCCCAAATTTGATGAAAACCATTAGTCTAAACATCCATGAAGCTCAATGAATTCCCTGTAAAATAACCATAAGGAGATCCACTCTCAAACACGTTTTAGTAAAAATGGTGAAAGACAAATCCAAAAGAAAATTTTGGAAGCAGCAAGTGAAAAATGACGAATTGTATATAAAGGAACCCCAATAAGATTAACAGAAACATCTGATTGCTCATCAGAAACAATAGAGCCTAAAAGGTAGTGGGATGATGTATTCCAAATACTGACAGATAACAAAACTGTCAACCAAGAATCTTATATTTAGCCAAGTTGTCTTTCAAAAAGTAAAAGCAAAACATAAAGGCATTTCCAGATAAACAACAACTTAGATAATTTGTTGCTAACAGACCCACCTTATGACCAATACTGAAGGAAGTTCTGAAGCTGGAAGCAAGTGACTCAGACAGTGACTTAAATTCATCAGAGAGCGCCAGGAAAGGTAATTATATAATTATAAAAGACAGCTTAAAATGCATGGTGTCTTTCTTTCCTTAAGCGATTTAAAAAGCAATTGTATAAAAACAATGTGTACATAAGTGTATTGTTGGATTTACAACAGATATAAATGAAATATATTTGAAAATAATCAGAAAGGAGGTAGGTGGGAGCAAAACCGAAAAGGAGTAAGGAAGTGATACCAGAGTAATTCAACAACAGGAACAAATGAAAAGAACCAGTAATCTCAATAAGGATAAGATAGCAAACTATGTAGTTATATATTTACTCCCCTTTCTCTTTAACTTCTCTCATAGACATAAAAAGTTGTAGCAATGTACTATTGCGATTGTAACATATATCAACGTGATGGGTGCACAAAAATATGTGATATAACAGCACAGAGGTCCTAGAGCTATGGAGGAATAGTATTTGTATATTTTCCTGGAAATACACTATCATAAAACTGAAGTATTTTCTGATAACTGAAGAAGTGTATGGCGAATCCTAGAGAAACCACTAGGAAAATACCTAAAAATTCTCTTGTGAAAAAAATCTTTAAAAGAATTAAAATGTTCCACTGGAAAATATTCAGTAATGTATAGAAAGCCATAAAAGAGAAACAGAAACAAAAGACAGGAGACACAGAAAGTAAAAAGTAAAATGGCAGACATAAATCCACTATGTCAATAATCACAGTACATGTGAATGGATTAAACCATCCAGTCAGAAATTCAGAGACTCTCACACTGGATCAAAACAAGATCCACATATATGCTCTCCAAGGAGACATCATATAAATATGTTGCAAGTAAAGGATTGAAAACAATACATCATGCAGACAAAATCCACATGAAAGCTAGAGTAGTTATGCTCATATCAGACGAAGCAAACATGAAGACAAAAACTATTATAGAAATAAATGGGGGCATTTATAACAATGAAAATATTAATTTAAAAATTATGAGGGCAAAGTTCTCTTTCAATGCTTTCCTTTAAATGGCAAAAAATATAAATGAATTAAACTTTCAACTCGAAAAGTTACCACAAAAGCACATAGGAGAACACAGAAGGAAATAAAAACGATAAATGCGGAAAAAATAAGACAATAGCAATGGGACGGGTAAAGTAATTCGAGAGCTATTTTCTTGGGTTTTGTGTTCTGAGAGGAGTACAGGGATAAACAAGAACTTTTCACAAATTTAATCAATTTTAGCAGAGCAAGAAAAATGAAAAGTATAAGGAGATATTACAGCAATCAAAGGGAGAATCAAAAAAGGAACCAATTATAAGAAATTATTGATACAACTCTATGCCAATGTATTTTAAATGTATGCAACAAGGGACAACATTTCCAATAAACTAGACCACTAACCACAGAAGAAACTAAATAAGCAACTTTATGTAACACCTCCATACATGCTGTAAGCCTAGAATGTTCTACAGTCTCTTAAATATAATGATCCCAAGTTATGTAATTTATTCCAGAACACGTACAAACACACACAAAAAATTGGGAAAAAATTGGGCAAAGATTTGAAAGCTAGAACCCTTCCAGGTCTGGGTCTCTCCCACCCTGGGAGAGGGCCACCTCCCCACCAGGCTGGCCACCCCCACTGGATCGCTGGGCCCCTGATCACTCTTCCCCACTGGATCACATCATGCAGCCAAGCCCTGTTCTGACCAAGTGCATCTTTGACTTCCTGGAGCCCTGGTGCCCCCACATGCCCCTGTCCACACCCCTTACCAGATCCGAGGAGGATGTTGACTACGCCCTTGGCCATGTCAGCCTTCAAGGTCAAATCTGTAAACTTCAAGGCTGTGAGTGGAGTCACCTGGGAAGGCAGAGAAGGCTGGGTCAGGAAGGACCGGAAAGTGGGGTTCTGCCTTCCCCTCCCAGCAGCCGAGGTAGCAAGCAGGGAGAAGCAGTCATGGCAAGAGGACCCTCCGGGGAAAGCCCCATCGTAGCGGGTACCACCAACCCAGGCAGCTTCCCCGCAGCTCCAGTGGAAAGTGGGGAGTAAGGCCTGCTCCCTCCTGTGTCTTCTAGTGCCTTCTCCTGGCAGGCTCCAGCCTTGTAGCCAGGCCTGGCCCCTTCCTGAATGTTCGTGCCTTCTTCATTCAGGGCGTGGAGCGATCCAGGACTGCCTGGAAGCACCTCAGTGCCAGGCAGTGCCCAGTGCTCCCTGGTGGGTGCGAGGTTCTAATTACCACCTCGTGGCTGGAGGCCGTTGCCCGCCCCAGCCCCGTGAGCAGTGGCTCCTCTTCTAACCCAGGTAATCTTCCTTCTAGAGGTTGGGTTGTGCCCCACCCACCACGTGGTCTTAGGCTGAGCCACAAAATCTGTGGGGTGCTGGCCCTGGGAGGGCACAGGCCTGCTACCGGGCCTTCTAGGGACAATTCCTGGATCTGTGCACAGCAAACCCCAATAACGCGAGAGGTTACGGGTTGCTGCCATGCTCAAATAAGCGAATGTATGTAAATTTTTAATTTTCATAGAATTTGTTATGCACTAAAATGCTGCCGCAGGGTGAATACTGTAAATGCTAGCTGTCGCTATTGCAGGATTTTAAATTATAACTTTCTTGGAGCCAAGCTGCCCCAAAGCAGCCAGGAGACCTCCTGGGCACGCTGTCCAGAGCCACATGATGGAGCATCTTGCCTTCAGCCCCTAACACCCCTGGGGGCAGGCAGGGGACAGGCTGTTACATTCAGTATACAGGTGAAGCAGCCGAGGCTCGTGCAGGGGGTGTCCTCATCCCCAGGGGACCCTGCTCAGGCCCTTCCAGCCTGCCTGAGTGACCCTGACATCTACCTGTGCAGCTTCTGTGTGAGGGGCTTGGGGGGGGGGGGGGGTGCAGGTGCACAAATCCCACAACTCCTTGCTCCCTCCAGGACTTTCAGGCGCTGAAGCCAAATAAGGCACCAAAGCTCTCTCAGAGTATGAGGCCTGGACAAGGGATACCAAACAGGGTTTCGGCTCCCCCAAATCCAGAGGGCTGGTGCCTGTGGGAGAATCCCTAACTCTGCTCACCAAGTAGCCGCAGGTACACACACAGCCGGCTGACCTGACTCAGCCACCCCATGGTCGAATGAACGGACGCTGCCTACAGCCCACACTGACCCCTGCTGCGTGCTGCCCCCCGTCTCTGTGAGCGGAGCTCATGGAAGGCCAGCCCTCATCAGCAGTACCCTTCCTCCCTTGAGGAGGTACCAGTCCTGGGTGGGCAGAGGGCCCAACGGGGCACCTGCCTCCTCCTCCACAGTCCATAGGCCCCGCCTGGAACACGCCCAGACCCACCCGGGCAGGCTTGATCGCCACTGTGTTCCCAGCAGCCAGGCAGGCGGCCGTCTTCCAGGAGAGCATCATCAGGGGGTAGTTCCAGGGGATGACGATGCCACAGACCCTGTGGTACAAAGAAGTGGGTCTTCGTCTCTCCACTCGGCCTGGGTGCCAGACTGCACCTGCCAACTGCTTCCTGTCCCCAAGCCTGACACCCGTTCCACTCCAAGCATCTTGATATGGTGCCCAAGGTCCCCCTGAGAGAGCTCACCCCTGGCCTTCCAGTCCCTGATGGGGCAGTATGTCCGGCGTGGCAACAGCCCCTCTTCCTGGCAGGGCGCAATGCCAGAGAACGTGGTTTCTCATCGGAACTGTCAGACCTGCCTAAGGACAGTCCAGTAGGGCAGGACACCAGGCAGTGAGGGGTTGACAGCAGGCAGGGCCAGGGAGAAGGACAGGGATCACCCAGGTGGGCAGAGAGAACATGGGAGAGAGTTGGAAATGGGTGGGCCAGGAGGAAGTCGGCGAGGGTCCTCTTGGGTGAGGCCAGGGTGTAGTCCCATGGAGAAAAGGAAGCCGTCACCTGGGGAGGCCTAACAAGGCTTGTCTGCTTTGCCTTAAGAGATGGTACCCAGCATCAGTGTGCCCCTTGGTCCCAGAGAAAGCCTCTGGGTGAGCAGTGTCTCCATCAAAGGGAAGCCCCTCATGGTCCCGGGGGGGCCTAATGGTGACACGTGTGGTCCCAGCAGGCATGAGGCCCCGCTTTCCCCTGACTCCTGTAAAACCCAGGGCACTGTCTTCGTCCGTGTCAGACAATTAATGAGCCGGTCCACACAGAGCTGCTCAGGCTGCCTAACTTGTTTTCTTCATCATATTCATGATCATCACCACCACAGAATGTTTCCCTAAAGAGGACTTAGCTGAACCCAGGAAGGGGGAAGAGCGTGTGTGAAGGCTGAGGTCAGGACAATCTGGGGCCCAGCACACCATCCTGGGAACAACAGGGTGCACTCAGGGGTTTGGAGAGCCACCCCCCACCCCCACGTACACCCAGCAGACCCAACAGGACGAGAAGGCGGAGGGAGCACGGTGAGTGTGTCCAGGGAAGAGCGTGAGGTCATCAGGATTGTGGGGGCTCCAAAGGAGAGAAGACATCATGAAGTCCCACTGTCATAGCTGAACTGTACTCCCCAAAATTCAGTTGAAATCCTAACTCCAGAACATCCTTATTTGGAAATTGGGCCACCTCAGATGTACTTAGGTAAGACGAGGTCATACTGAAATAGGGTGTGTACCTAACCCAATAGGACTGATGTCCTTCAAAAAACAGAGCCACGTGAACAGACAGACATGCACAAGGAGGACGCCAAGTGAACATGAGAGCAGAGATCGGGGAACACCCAAGACCGCCGGTAAGCCACCAGAAGCTGGGGGAGACGCCTGGAGCAGATTTTCCCTCACACCCTCAGAAGAAACCAACACTCTGACACCTGGATCTGGAACTTCCAGCCCCAGAATGCTGAGGCAACAGATGTGTGCTGCTTGAGTCTCTTCGTTTCAGTACTTTGTTATGGCAGCACAAGCGGATGCATAAACCCGCCCCTATAGGGACAACTTTCCCAGTCCCCCAACTCCCTGGGAGGCTCTGCATCAGTGTCCTCCTCAGTCTGATGGGGACAGACTCCTCGGGAGGCATCTGCAGGAGCAGTGACCATGCAGATTCCTGGGACTGGCAGCCAGGTGGCCCCTGGTCCCCCTGACCAGCCCTTCTCAAGGTCTGCGCCCGAGGAAGGGGCTCCGAGCACATGGGCTATGCAGGGCTCTCACTCTGACGTCTTGGCAGGGTTGTTCCTTGTTGTGGGGGCCTGTCCCGGGCCTACCTACTGTGTCCTCTGGGGGACAGGCTGGGTGGGAACCCCTGCCCTGGGGTCAATGCCACATCCCACCCAGGCTGCCCCCTCTCTGGGGGCTACAGGACAGGGTTTTCCTGTATCCACAGCCCACTCTCCCGACAGGGGCTGCCCTCACCAGCAGGCCTGTCCTTCAGGACCTGGTGTGGTCATCTGTACTCATTTCTGTCAATGCAGATGACATCTGAACACATTCTCCTTCTGACACCGCCTCCCCCCCACATTCCCAAAGAAGCTGAGTGCCCTTGGCCACCATCCACAGGGAGGTGAGGTCCCTGCTGGTGGATCCCAGAGGCCCCACGTTGCAAGGGGCACAGAGTAGGTGGGAATGCCTGCTGGGTGCTGACCACTCTGGGCCTCTGGTGCACATTTGACGATTTTAGAGGGCATTCGTCAGTGTGCTTCCCTCACACGAGTTTCTCCTGGAGCTGTTCCACACGGTCCCCACAGCTCTCTCTGCTCCAGGCCTTCACACAGCCACGCGCCAAGCCCCGGTTAGGAGGCCGCAGAGTTCAGCACGGGTTGTGCAGGGTTTTGCTCTCAAGGCCCCAATCTGGGGACTGAACAGTCACTGCCAAGTTGCCTTTCACAAAGGTGGACCCTCTGTCCCACCCCAGGCAGTGTGAGGGGGCTTCTCTCTCCCTAGGCCTTGGGACCATCTGATGGTGAGGCGAGGCCCCTCACGTCTGGGTTTGACATCACGTCCCCAATTCCTAGTCTTTTCTACGTTGATTGGGCAGGTGTCGGTCTCCTGTTGAGCACTGGTTCCTATCCTTTGTCTATTTCTCTACTATTTTTACACTGCTCCTGGGTGCCCTGTAGTTCTTAATTTTCTGCATATTCATCATTATAATCTTTGCAGATAAAATTTTTCAGGTGTGCCCTCTGTTTCCCACTATGACCCTGACTGATACACGGCTATTGTGGGGATTAAGTAAAATTACACTTACAAGGTCATCAAAACGGTGCTTGGCACAGAGCAGGTACTTTAAATGTGAAAGCCGTTTGATTTGCTGGAATCTAAGTCCCCTGAGGGCAGGCATTGCCATCAGTTTTATCATCGTTGTATATCCCGCACCTGGAATGTATGGCATGTAGTAATCGGTGAATAAATAGTGTTTGATAGACGCGTGAAAAAGGGATGAGCGCTCACACTACGAATCACGCGAAAAGTGCCTAGTGTGTGGTGAGTCTTTGCCCGGCGCTGTGACTCACCCAATAGGCTCCTTCCCGGTCAAGGCCGGGTTGTGGCTTGGTCTGGCCTGCTTGATGGGGATGGTGGAGGACCGGAAGAAGCAAGGGGAGTCACTGGTAGGGGGCTCCATGGTGTCCTTCCCCCCTTCCCCCTGGGCAGCCAGACTGTGCTTGGCCTGCGGCTCTCAGCCCCATGGAGAGGATAAGCGGCGTTTCTGGCAGAGACCCCAATGAACCTGTTGGTGATGGGTATCTCTGGGGAAGGGGTGACCCATCCCTGCCTCCGGCGGGCAAACCTCTGGAGATGGCTCCCAAGGTCACTGATCCCTGGGATCCAGGACGTGGGGAGCTACCCCTTCTGCAAAGATGCAGGATTGCACAGTTGACCTTAGGATAGGGAGACAATGCAAATGGCCCCAGCATGACCTCGGGAGCCTCCACAAAGGCAGAGTTTTCTCCAGTTTAAGAGAATCGGAAGGATGCCAAGCCTGAGAAAGGCAAGGGGAGTAGGGGGCCAGAGTGAGGCCAGAGCAGGGCCTGCGTTAGCCTCAGCCAGCAGCCAGCAAGGACCTGGACCTTCAGTCCCACAACAACAGGAGCTGAGTTCTCCAACACCTGAGAGAGGCAGGCCTGCAGGCAGGGTCTCCCCAGAGCTCCAGATAAAGCCCAGCCTGGCTACACCTTGACACTGACCTTGTGAAATCCTGGCATGGAACCCAGCCAAGCCTGCCTGAACGCCCCATCTGCAGAAATGTGAGCTGATGGTTGTTGTAAACCAATAAACTGGGGTCATTTGTTGTGCAGCCTTTCGGCTAACACACTGCCCTAGAGTTTCCAGCTGAGTCCAGCTTGCCTGTGTGAGCTCTCACTTGGTGGGCAAGAGCCTCAGCCCCACCTGAATTTTGTCGCACCAGCCAGCAAAGTAGCGGAAGGTCTGGATGGACGTGCCCACGTGGGTCTTCAGGGCCAGTGTGAAGGCAGTGCCTGCATCCAGAGCCTTCATGGTGGCCAGTTCTTCCTGCTGCTGTTCCACGAGGTCCGCCAACCTGGCCAAGGGGTGGCGGAGGGGATAAGGAGGTCACCATCCAAAAAGGCCACCCCCTCTGTCTTTGGACAGCCTTGACCAGAGGAAAGCATGTCCAGCTTCAAGCACCAGCAGATCCAGTGGAGCGTGCCCCCAAGGATGGCATCTGTGGGGAGGGAGAGGTGGGATGATGGGAGAGATTCAAGGGAAGGTTCGTCTACACCGCGCCCTCCTGAAGTGTGAGCTCTCTGCAATCCAGTTGCCCTCCTGTGATTCCGGTGGGTGTGCTTCTGTGGACAGCCTGGGAATTAGATCTTTGCCCCCTTCTCTGATATAAAGGAGCCCAAAGAGCAGAGTGCTCAGGGGACAGGGTGCCCCGAGGAAGGTGGAGGCCTCAGACCCAGAGCGGCTCTCAAACCTGTACATGGGAGAGCTCTGGCCCAGAGAGAAGTCTGGGACGAAAGACTGCTGACCAGCTCCTCTCTGCATTCAGCCATGGCCTGGCCTAAACACCCCAAGTACACACTCACACTGCCTGGGAAGCCAACCCTAATTCCTGCCCACTCTACACCAATAACCTATCCCTCCAGTGTCCTGATAGCAACCTCTACCTGTCTTCAAACCTTGCATGACTGTTACAGATAGTCACTTAGTCGACTATTCCAGGACTATTTGGCTCTCCCTGAGGCCTGGGACAGGATTTGGTCTCCTGCTCCCTACGGACCTCCTACAGCCACTGGGCACACAGTCAGTATGCAGCATAAGGCTTGTGGGTGACACTGTGGGCCTAACAGACACAGGCAATCTAGTTGCATAGCCACATGGTTACTTCAGACAGTGACACATCCAGGGAATTCTCTAGTTAAGAATAGCCAAGGTGTAAATCAGTTTTTGAGAAGCATTACAGACCAAATAACAAAAACACCATGTGGTGGCATTTCAAAGACTAGGGTTGTATCAACCAGGAAAACAGATGTGTCACAGGTATAAATCTGTATTATAAACAAGCCACAGTTGGTCTTTGTGAATTGGCCTCTAGTTGTTCAGCTCTTCACTGCAGGGTGAGACCTGTCAGCTTAAAAGCTTGCTGGATACACATTTATGTCTCCAATTATTTGAAACGTAGCCCAAACAAGCAGACCTTAGCTATTTAAAGTCGTCTTGCTTTGCATCCCCCGCTTGACAGCTATTATCGTTGGAGAGATGGACAATGCGCTTACAGCTGCTGCCTTCCCAGCCCTCTGACCCAAAGATCCCTGCTCTGCTGCTGAGCAACATTGCCAGGACTCGGGAGCCCCCCCTCTCTGATCACCCAGCCTCCAAAAGTTCCTTTGCACCCTTCCCGTTCTGAGTAGAGACCGCCCCGCTACAGTCTCTGGAGGGTCTCCCGCTATGGGGGTGTCGCCTCCTGAAGCCTGTTGTGCTTTCTACTTCTCATAGTCCTATCTTGTCCCTCGATCAGCCCCAAATCCCTCCAATTCTGCCAGACAACGTCACCTGCATGTGATGTGGCCAGGTCACAAAGCCCTGAAGTAACTATCACCTCAGCACGCCATTTGGGAGGCTCGGGGAGGAGAACTGAGTGGGATTGTTCATTGTCAACTTCGTTGAGCTGTACCTCTGCCTCCAGCATCCTGTCCCCAGAAAGCACCAGGGGGGAGGGCAGCGAAGCACCCACCATCATCCCAGAGGTCCTCAGGACAGCCATGAGGAAGGGCAAGTGTGGGCTGCCACACAGGCTCAGCCTCACTTCCAGCAGCCTGGGTCACCACCAGATTCTTGTCTGTGGACCTAAGGAAGTGTCTAAACAAAAGATGACAGCTTCCCACAGACTCCGCCACCAGCTCTCGGTGGCCCCACTCTGGCAGCCGTGGACATTGGCCTCTAGGTTCCCGAGAGGCTCTATCTTCTCCCTCAGTGGTTCTTGGGGCCTGTCTAGTGACTTTCTCTAACACTCTTTTCTGGACCTCTCTTCCTAGTGTCTCCCACAATTGCATAATGTCTCAACCCTATCATGTATTCTGTCTTCCATAATATGCATCCGTGGTGGTCTATTTTCCTCATTGAACCAGGGGCTGCTCCCTCCCGAGCCAGCAATGGGCAAACCTCCACCATGGGGACTGGGAGGTTGCATGAGGCAGGACCAGGTTCCTGGGAGCCCTCAGGTCTGGGCTTGAGATGTCTGTCAAAGCAGCCCAGGTCTCTACTTAGAGCTGTGCAGGGACTGACTCAACCCTTCACTATCATGTCGCTGGTGGTGTTATTATGACATAAGCCACCAGATGGCAGCAGAACTGCTCAAGGGAAACACTCTTGGGTCCGCAAACATCCACCTCTGGAGTCCCTGCTTCAGGGCCAGAAGGCTTCTCTCGGCATCACCAGCCTGGGCTTGCATGGTTCACTTTTGCCTAAACTGGGGGCACTAGGTCACTAGGCAACGGCTTCCTAAAATTGACAGGCTCTTCAAGGGGTCTTGAAACTAGCTTGCCTTAGAGCAGGCTGGGTGCACCCTTGCCTGCCCCAACCTGCACCATCTCTAACCCATTTTGAAACTAGACAGGCCCCTCTCTCTGGGCCTGGAGAGGGTGTCCAGGTGTTTCTGGAGGCTGGAGGCTGTCCTGGTGTTTCTGGCCTCTGAATAGGAAAAAAAAAAAATGGCATTCTGACTGCAAGGCCAAGGTGGGGCCTCTCTCCCACCAGATGACAAGTACATTTGGACCACATCATGACCAGCCTCTATGCCTGACAGCTTCCCCAGGACCCAGAGCATAGAAGTCAGGCTCCTGAAACTGGCTTGTTCACTAGGCTTTTCGACACTGCCTAGCTCCTCTGTGCAGCGCCCTCCCTACTGAAAACATCACACCAGTTCCTTGGGGGGCAACCGCTCCTCCCCCACTGGGACCACCTGATTCTAGGGGAGTAGTATCTCCCCTCCAGGCCGCACTCCCACCCCGTGGTCCTAAGTGGATCAACTCTACGTCCTTCCCTAATAGTTCTGATGAAGCTAAGGGGAGAGAGCCCCTTCCTCCCTGGTTTTAGGAAACAAGGAAAATGGGAGATTCCAGCAGTCAGGGAGGTCTGAGCGAGGACCACCGGGAAGAACGGAGCCCGTGCTTCTGTCACTGGCTTCTACATAAAATAGCCCTGATCTCTCCTCTGGTCCAGTCCACTCAGGGAAGTGGTGAACATGTCCGAGACTGCCCAGGACTATCTGTTAGCTTTGCCAGTTTACTGCTCCCATCTGATTAGCACCTCCACTTTTGTGCCTCATCGTTAATCACACTGTTCCCTCCCCTGAGGACAGTTTTCCCTTAAGGCTACTTGCGTCTTGTGACATCCCTCCTGCGTCTCAAGTCACTTCCTCTGAGAAGCCTTTTCTGAGTCTCAGGCCTCGGTTGCACAACCTGTCTCGGACCCCAACTTACACCTGGCAAAACCCAAGCATGCAGTTCCAGCCCAAACAAAAGGTGGGGTAGCTGACAGGAGGTTGTGGGGCTCTCACCTGTATAGGAGCCGGCCTCAATCCCGTGCACTGATCTTCCCCCACAATCCAATCTCAAAGGCACCCTTAGTGGCATCACTGCCTTGTCAACATCGCCGACCTGGGCCAGGGACACCTGGCAGATGACCCGTGGTGGAACAGCGCCATGAAGCCCTCCCCGGACGCTGGTACACAGATGCCTCAAACTGCTGCTCCCTGGCCAACTGGGCTGGCTCAGTGGGGACAGCAGGTGAACAGGAGGGCCCTGGAAGGGTGTGCACAATGAGGAAAGGCAGGGACCTTCGAAGAGGCTTGTTCGCGTTTCTCCATACCAGGACCCTTCTTTTCAGTTGCCCGCTGAGCCCAGAAAGGGAAACAGACTCAGGCTGCAGCCTTGAGGCTGAGGATCAGCTTAAAATTGTCAAACCAAGAGCAGAAGGTGATTAATTTGGTAAGTCCTAGGAAGAAAGACTACTTCTTAAGTGAAACAGTCTACATGTGGAAGATGACAGGACCATTCCTGTCCCCATCCTTGCTCTGGGTCCAGCAGTGCCCATGGGCACTATAGTGCAGGCTCCCATACCTCCTGACACCTGGGCTTGGCCAAAGGAAAGCCAGGAGGAGAGAGAAGTGGGAGGTGCAAGGCCAGGACCCTGCTGGTTACCACCCGCATGGTACACCCTCCCCGCCCAAGGGCCCAGCACCCAGGCAACCCTGTCCAGACAGCTTCCCTCCTGGGATTCCCCAAACAGGCCTCAAGGTGGTAACAGCTCATGTTTCTGCCTGAGGGCACTGCATCCCCTTGTCTGTGTCCCCACACCCGGTCTATCCCTTTGTCAATTATTTTCTTTAAACTCCCTTCAAGTGACCCAGTTGAGTGTGCTATGTGCTTCCCGCAGGCCCTGAGGGATGCTATTTGTAGGGCAGAATGGAGAACTAAGTATGCACCTGTAGGAGGAAGTGTTGTTCCAAGTAGGCATGTGTGTGTGTGTGTGTGTGTGTGTGTGTGTACGTGTGTGAGACTGCAATATGCGCGTACTGGGTCATGACATAAAAGGGTCAAGGTCGAGAAAGTCTGACAAACATGGGATTCAAGGCAGAATTCCCAACAGTGGGGTGTCACATATTCAAGAAGGTAAGGCCCATGCTGAGGTTACTGTTGACACGGGGAGGGGGAGAGAATGGCTTCATTTCTTCCACGGGGGATGTTAGCTCTCCTCCCAGTCTCTGAACCAGGCTCCAGACCTTTGGAATCCTCCTGCCTCCCTGCTCCAGCTCCGCTCTGGGCCATCCCCGTAGGGAGGACTGGAATCTGACCGCAACCATTCTGTGTGCAAATAGAGGCCCCCTAAGCCAGGATCCCCAGACACCGGGTGGAGCAGTAGATGAGAGAGGAGGCCTTGGAGGGGGAAGGTGGAGGGAGCGCAGGAGGGAGTGCAGGAAGTGCCCTCACACTTCCCTCTGTTGGGTTGACGGTCTCATAGGTCTCGGCACCCCAAACACGTCCCCAGGGAAGAGCTGTGGGCACCTGGAGGGTCAGCTTCTTCACCGCCTTTTCCACCTGGGAAGGGAATTTTTGCACGGATTCACTGCAGCATGGAGTCTTCACAAGGTGCAGTAGTGACAGATATGAACCCACAGAGAGACACAGGAAACACAGATAGATAACCACTCACGCACACACACACACACACACACACACAGCCAAGGGGCCAGGGCTCAAGGCCCTTTGGCCTTCTCAGGTCTCTGCAGCCAGATCCAGTCCTGCTGCCCTCCTTAGCCCAGGGAGCTATTATGGGGGCAGCAGTGGCAGCTGAGCAATAAGAAGGGACAATGAGCACGGGATCTGAGGTCAGGCTTGCTTGGGCTGCCACCCCTGTCCTGCCACATGCCCGCTGTGTGATCTCACACTGGCTGCTAGGCCTCTGCAAGTAGGAAGTGCCGGTTGGCAGACAGACACTTGTGAGTCACCAGACATGACACCGAGCCCATCGCTCGCTTCCCTGTAGACCGGAAATTCCAGACCGAATGGCATCCTTGAAACACCATTCTTCTCCTGAAATCTGTTCATCAGTCACCTGACCACAACCCTAAGGCCAACCTGGTGTCCATCCTGGCCACCTACACTTTCCTCATCAGCTTTTGAGCCAAACAAACGATCCCAAAGTTAATTCCTTTGGCAGTTCGTAGCCTGCCAACACACTTCAGGATGATTTTTCAAGAGTTTCTTTTAAAATACGCTTGCAGGGGTGCTGGGGTGATCTCAAGATTCGTGAGTTCGAGCCCTGCATTGGGCTTCCCGTGGTCAACACAGGGTCTACTTCAGATACTCTGCCACTTGCCTCTTGTCCCTCCCCACATATTCTCTCTCCCTCTTTCTCTCTCCCTCTCCCTCTCTCTCTCTCAAAATTGAATATAACATTTAAAAATTAAAAATCAGTTTGCAATTACACCATCACACTTCCATATATGCAAGTTGAATGTATAAGATCACTTGTTTCCCTTATCGGGAAAATGTTCCCAATTCCTCATTCTCTGTCTCTTTCTCTCCCTCTCTTTCCATCTAGCTCCCTCCCTCCCTCCCTTTCTCTCTTTCCTTTGACATTTCAACAAAAGGAATTTAATGCATGCCGTCGGTTGCACAGGTGATGGAAGAGCTGAGAAGCTAGGAGTCAAACCAGGGATCGGTAACAGCAGGAGGCCGCTGCCATCACTAGGTTAGAAGGACAAATGGCGGGAAGTGGTGGTCCCAGAACTGGTGTTTAGGGTCCCCCAGCAAAACTAGAATCCTGGAAGGGTGATCTGGCAGAGGCTGGAGCCACAGCAGCGAGGAGGCAACTGCTGGGAAAAAACATCACAGGACATAGAGGCTGGGAAGTACTCTGTAAATGCCCCTTCTTCATATCCTACTCTCATATCTTTGGGGGTCATGTGCAAGTGGAAAACTCTGAGCCTTAGTTTCTTCACCTGCAAAACTGCTCCTCTACTATTTTCTGATAAGTAAATGAGATAGTCTACCTGTTGAGAATAATCAACAGGAGATGAAGAATAGTCACTGAAAGATATGTCAAAAGAATGAAAAGGTTGGCACTCCTCAGCGGCTCAGGCGGTTAAGAGTCCAACTCTTGATTTAGGCTCAGGTCATGAGCCCAGGGTCATGGCATGGAGCCCCACACTGAGTTCTTCACTGAGCGTGGAGCCTGCTTAAGATTCTCTGTCTGTTTCTCCCCCTCCACCTCTCTCCCCCAATCTCTCGTTCTCTCACTCTCTAAAAAATAATAATAATGAAAAGAATGAAAAGGCCAACCAAAGATTGGGGGAAAATATTTCCAAAGAAAATATCTGATGAAGGACTTTCACTCAGACTATATAAAGACGTCTCTACTATCAATACTAAGAAAAAAACAAACAATCCAAGTAAAAATGGGCCAAAGATTGAACAGATCCTTCACCAAAGAACAAACGCAGATGGAAAAAGCATATGAAAATATGTTCAACATCACCAGTTATTAGGGAAATGCAAATCAAAGTGACAATGGGATACGTCTACCCACTTACCGGAATTTCTATAATTAAAGTCTGACCATATGTATCAGTGGTAAAGATACAGAGCAACCGAACTCTCATACACTGCTGGTGGGATTGTTTAAAATGGTACTTTGGAAACCATGCTGGAGAGCAGTTTGGCAGTTTCTTAAAAAATTAAACATATGCTTCCCATTTCACTCTCAGGTATTTACTCAAGGGAAATAAAAACCTACATACGGAAAGAAAATGATAGAGTAGGAAGCTCCAAAGATCCATTCCTCCACCTAAACAGCTATTGAACTGGCAGAATTGTCTGAATCAAATGTTCTAGAACGCTATAGAGTCAGTCAAACATTTGCAACACCCAGGGGAAAAGATGATGAAGAGGCTGGTAAATGTTAGCAAATTTCAGCATTTTGTGGGGTGTTACTCCCCATCCTCCTGGTAGGAGGCAGTGGGGGAAGCTGAACTTGTTCCTGGTACAGCTTTCTGGAGCCAGGGTGGGCAGTAAGGACCTTCCCCTCCCTACATCCAGATTGTGTGTTCTTAGTGCCGATGCTCCTTTTGATCACTGAGGGGCCAGCACAAAGGCCGACAGCCACAGTTTTAACCCTCAAAGGCTGAAGCAGCTCCCAGGAGATTTAAAAAGGCAATATTCCCGCCCCCCCGCCCCCCCGTTGGGAGTCAGACATTTAAGAAAATCGTTTTTAGGCCACTGGCTGATCACAGAGATAACAGAACATAAACTTCAATTACTACATACAATGAGGAATAGACACTTTACCAGAAAAAGGAAAAAAAAGTTTGGAAAAGTCACAAATGGATAAATCCAACCCTTCACAAGCAAGACTTAGCAATCACTGAGGGCTGAGAGGATTATATTTTCGGAATTACACAACACTCAAAATGTTGAGTTTTGAACAAAAATAGTAAAACATACAAAGAAACAGGCAAACAACAGCTGATTTACAGGAAAAAGATAAGAATTTGGAAGCAATCATCCTCTAGGAAGACCAAATATTAGAATTACTTGTCAAAGATGTTAAATCGACTCTCTTAAAGGTATACAATGAATTTAAAGGAAACCCTGGACAAAGAACTAAAGGGAATAAGGAAAATGATGTAAGAAAAACATGAGAATATCAATAAAGACATAGGAAATTTAATAATAAACCAAACAAATTCTCAAGCTGATGAGTACAATAGCTACAACAAAACACTCAGTAGAGAGGTTCAACATCAGATTTGAGCAAGCAGAAGAAAGGATTGGTGAACTTGAAATTATGCAGCCCGAAGAAAAGAAGGAAAAAAGAATGAATAAAAATGAACAGAGTCTGTGGGACATCATCAAACTCATCAACATTCTCATTTTCGGAGTTCCAAAGATGAGAGATAGAACGGGCAGATAAAATATTTGAAGAAATCATGTCCCAAAAGTTCTCAAGTCTGAGGAAACACATGAATGTACACATCCAAGAATATCAATCAATTCCAAGGAGGATAAACTCAAAGAGATTTACACCACGACACATTTTACAGTCAACTTGTTGAAACCCAAAGAAGGAATTTAGAAAGCAGGAAGAGAAAACTAATTCATCACCTACAAAGGATCCACTCTACAATGAAGAGTTGATTTCCCTTGGGGCGCCCGGGGGGCTCAGAAGCTCGAGCACTGAGTTCGGCTCAGGTCAGGATCTCATGGCTTGTGGATTTGAGCCCCATATCAGGCTCTGCGTTGACAGTGTGGAGCCTGCTTGAGATTCTGTCTCTTTCCCTCTCTCTCTGCCCCTCCCCCACTACCAGTTTCTCTCAAAAATAAAATTTTAAGAACACTTAAAAAGTTATTAATAAAAAAAAGGACCGCTAAAGAGAATCTCTTGGGCTCAAATGAAAGGACACTGAAGAGTAACTCCAAGTCGTAAGAAAAAAGGAAAGAACACTGGTAAAGGTAACCACAGGGGTAAATATGAAAGCCAGTATTACTGTACTTTTCGTATCGTTTGCAACTTCTCTCTTCTTCCTATATAATAGCCAAATGCAGAACACAATGATTTTAAATCAATATTAATGGCTATGCAATGCACAAGACAATAATAGTTGAAGTAGGAATAGAGATGTATAGGATTGGAGTATACACTACTGAAACTAACTCAACATTATGTAAAACACACTGTTACGTGTTCATTGTAATCTCTAAGGTCATTAAGAAATAACTTTTAAAAAGGGAATCAAAGCGGTACCCTACCCAGAAAAGGGAGGGCAGTAATAAAGAAACTGAGGAACAGAAAGCATAAAAGACGTACCAAAAACAAATTGGAAAAGAGAAGTAAATCTTTCTTTATCAGTAAACTTGTTAAATGAAAATAACTGTCCTATGAAAAACATAAATTGAAATGTTGGATAAAATACATCCTCCAGGGGCGCCTGGGTGGCGCAGTCGGTTAAGCGTCCGACTTCAGCCAGGTCACGATCTCGCGGTCCGTGAGTTCGAGCCCCGCGTCAGGCTCTGGGCTGATGGCTCGGAGCCTGGAGCCTGTTTCCGATTCTGTGTCTCCCTCTCTCTCTGCCCCTCCCCCGGTCATGCTCTGTCTCTCTCTGTCCCAAAAATAAATAAAAAACGTTGAAAAAAAAAATTTTTTTTTTAAATACATCCTCCATCCAGATGCTAGATATTCACTTTAGATGTAGGTACGCACAAAAAATTGAAAGTAAAAAGATGGAAAAGATATCTCATGCTAAGGGTAACCAAAAGGCAGCTGGGTTGCTAGATTACTATCAGAAACAATAGACTTTAGGGGCGCCTGGGTGGCTCAGTCGGTTGAGCGTCTGACTTCGACTCAGGTCGTGATCTCACGGTCCATGAGTTCGAGCCCTGCTTGGGCTCTGTGCTGACAGCTCAGAGCCTGGAGCCTGCTTTGGATTCTGTGTCTCTCGCTCTCTGCCCCTCCCCCACTCATGCTTGCGCGCGCGCGCTCTCTCTCTCTCTCTCTCTCTCTCTCTTTTTCAAAAATAAATAAACATTAAAAATATTTTTAAAAAGGAAAAAGAGAAAATAGACTTTAAATCAAAACGGGTTATGAGAAACAGAGACTCTTAATAAAAGGTTCAACACAATAAGAGGATGTAACAATTATAAACACACAGGCACCAACAACACAGGCCCCAAAATATATATAGCAAAAACCTAAGGAGAAATAGACTTTTCTACAATAGTAGTTGGAGACTAAAATGCCTAACTTTCTTTTTTTTTTTTTTTTTTTTTTTAATTTTTTTTTTCAACGTTTTTTATTTATTTTTGGGACAGAGAGAGACAGAGCATGAACGGGGAGGGGCAGAGAGAGAGGGAGACACAGAATCGGAAACAGGCTCCAGGCTCCGAGCCATCAGCCCAGAGCCCGACGCGGGGCTCGAACTCACGGACCGCGAGATCGTGACCTGGCTGAAGTCGGACGCTTAACCGACTGCGCCACCCAGGCGCCCCTAAAATGCCTAACTTTCAATAATGGATGCAACAACCAGAGAGATGATAAATAAAGAGACAGAGGAATTAAACAACACTATAAACCAATTGTATACATACAGAACAGACGTATACAGAATACTCTACCCAAGAAGAGAAGAATTCACATTCTTCTCAAGAATACATGGAATATTCTCCAGGATAAACTATTTGTTAGGCTACACAATAAGGCTTTTTGCTGTGTTTTTTTTTTTTAATGTTTATTTTTTTGAGAGAGAGAGACAGAGTGTGAGCCGGGGAGGGGCAGAGAGAGAGGGACACACAGAACCTGAAGAAGACTCCAGGCTCCGAGCTGTCACCACACAGAGCGAGGTGGTGTTCAAAGCCACCAATCGAGAGATCATGACCTGAGCCAAAGTGAGATGCCTAACCCACTGAACCACCCAGGTTCCCCAGGCTACACAATAAATCTTAATAAATTTTAAAAGATTCCAGTCTTATAAAACATCTTTTCTGATCTCAGTGGAATGCAACTAGAAATCAGTAGCCGAAGAAAAATTGGAAAAGTCACAAATAGGTGGACATTGAATGGCACACGCTTAAACAACCAATGGGTGAAAGAAGAAATCACAAGGAAAATGAAAATGCCTTTAGTCAAAGACAAACAAAAACACAACATACCAAAACTCATGGATTGCAACAAAGGTAGTCCAGAGAGGGAAATCTGTATCTGTAAATGCACACACTGAAAAAGATCTCAAGTCAATACCCTAATTGTACATCTTAAGGAATTTTTTAAAAGGGTAACCTAAACTCAAAACTAGTAGAAGGAAGGAAATAGTAAAGGTTAGAGCAGATACAGATAAAAGAGAGAATAAAAGGACAATACAGAAAATCAATGAAACCAAAGTTGGTTCCTTGAAAAAAAAAAATCAACAAAACTGACAAACAAGACTGACCAAAAAAAAGAAAAACAGAAAAATACTTCAATTACTAGAATCAGAAATGAAAGTGATTATACCAATTATATATAAATAAAAAGGATAAGAGAATACTGTGATAAATTATACACCAAAAATTTGATTAACTAGGTGAAATGGACAAATTGCTAGAAACATGCAATCAACATAAACTAACTCATGAAGAAGTAAAAAAAATCTGAATAGACCCATAAATAGTAACGAGATCAAATCAATAATCACAAAACCCCCAACAAAGAAAATCCTGGGGCTGAATCCTTCTCAAAAGGATTCACCAATCCTTCTCAAAATCATCCCCCTCCCATAAAAACTGAAGAAGAATGAACATGTCCCGATTAATTCTATGAGGCCAAAAATACCCTGATACCAAAGCCAGAAAAAGACACTACAAGAAAAGAAAACTTCAGGCCAATATTCCTGATGAATAAAAATGCAAAAAACCTCCACAAAATACTAGCATGCTGAATTCACTGTGAACAAGTGGAATTCTCAGTTGCAAGGATGGTCAAGGCGGCAAGGTTTCAGTTATACACGATGAACAAGTTCTAGAGATCTAATGTACATCAGATTGACTATAGTTAATAATATTGTACTGCGTACTAGAAATTTGCCAGAACAGTAGCACTCAGGAGCCCCTGGGTGGTTAAGTTGATTAAGTGTCCAACTTCAGCTCAAGTCATGTTCTCGCAGTTCGTGGGTTCGAGTCCCACATCGGGCTCAGAGCGTAGAGGCTGCTTCAGATTCATTTCCCTCTCTCTCTACCCCTCTCCTGCTCATGCTCTGTCTCTCTTTGTCTCTCAAAAATAAATAAATGTTAAAAAAATTAAAAAAGAGTAGTTCTCAGATGCTCTCACTGCCAAAAAATAAAAGTAACTATGTGAGATGGATGTGTTAATTGGTTTGACTGTAATAATCATTTAACTATATATATACATATATATGTGTATATATATGTATATACATATATATATGTATATCAAAGGATACTATTTTATACCCTAAATATTTACATTTTATTAAATAAAGGAAAAATAAGAAAATGACTCTTAAGCTATGAAGCAAGAAAAGACAGTAATGGAGGAAGAAAGGGCTTATTTGCTCATGTGAGAAGCACAACTGGGTTGTGTCCTCAGTGCGTCTGTGCATGGTCACAGCAAATTATCCCCAGGTTTTTCGTTTAAGGCAGATATCAGTTAGCTACAGCCTATTTTTACAAATAAAGTGTGATTGGAACACACACATGCAAAGATTTCACGCCCTCCCCCCCCCAAAAAAACCTGGCATATTATATATTTAAAAAAAAAACTTGACATATCATTGGTGCTGAAAAGCAAACACCACAGTGTTGCAGGGTATAAAAGCAATATGTGAAAAGCAGTTGCATTTCTATACACTAGAAATGAACACTACAAAAATGAAATTAAGAAAACAATTTCACTTACAATCGCATCAAAAGGAATAAAATAGCAATAAAGTACCAAAGAGACAACAGAGTTGTGCGCTGAGAACTGTAATGTATTGCTGAAGGAAATTTTAAAAGGCCTGAATAAAATGGAAAAAAAAAATCTTCATTTTCATCAATTAGGAGATTTAATATTGTTCAGATGAACCACTCCCCAAAGTGATCTTCAGTTTCAACGACACCTCTATCAAAATCCAAACACGTTTGCTGGTTTTCTTTTCTTTTCCTTTGTTTTGTTTTGACCTACCCAGGCCCACTGATCCCCCAAGACAGCTCACAGAACTCACGATGTAGTCATACTTCTCAGTAAGATTTATTACAAGGAAGGAAAAGAAGGGGAAACTAGCAAAAGAAGTAGGCATGAGATCAAAGCCGGGAGGAAGCCAGGTGCAAGGATTCAAGGACTGTCTCCCAGTGGAGTCACAAAGGCCATGCTTATTTCTTCCAGCAATGAATTGTGACAACACAGGTCTTTACACCGTGTCCCCAGTGACTCGGCACCTAAGGCGTTTCCTTAAGGCTAGCCATCTAGACACCCGCTGCCTTGCACTTAACCAAAACGACTCCCCAAAGCAAGGCAAGTGCTCAGCGTAAGCCACATTGTTTGCGTGATTTAGAGGCGATGGATTGTAGCCTTCCAAATCTCAGTCCAGCATGTGGGGTTTGGAAGTCCTCACTCCCGTTCTCACAAGAAGAAGACAGCTTGAAATCAAAACTCTTCCAGGATCCACAAGAGAACGGAGGTCCCAGGGCAGAGTGCTGCCCCCAACACTGGAGTGGCAGACCGAGAGAAACACAGCTTACTTGAGCAGAATCTCACAAGTAGAAGTTGCTGACACGAAGACTTTAAACCGTAATTTAAGAATTGTTGGGGGCACTAATTGGGAATTAAAATTACTGAGAACCAAATAAAAGTAAGTTGAGAACTAGTTGAGAATTAAAAACTCCTGGGGATCTGGTCTTATGGGGGACCCCATGCTTTTGTGAGTTTCACCTCTAGGAGTCGCACATCAGGTTCTCAGGTTTTCGAAAGACGGGAGGAAAATCCCTTAGTGCTTCCGGCAGGAGGAGGGGAAAGTAGCCATTCTGAAATACCCCCCCACAGCATTCTGCTCTTAACAAGGCGTGCCCTCAAGAGAAACTGTTTTATGGGAAGTTAACAAACCTGAGGGAAGGGTAATACCTATCTCTGGCCCTCTCTACCTTTCCTGAAACCCCAGAATGGAGAACTGAAATAAAGATACCTGTGAAGATCATATCCCAGGGGTACAGGCTCACTAAAAGACTGAGACCTGGGGCGCCTGGGTGGCGCAGTCGGTTAAGCGTCCGACTTCAGCCAGGTCACGATCTCGCAGTCCGTGAGTTCGAGCCCCGCGTCAGGCTCTGGGCTGATGGCTCGGAGCCTGGAGCCTGTTTCCGATTCTGTGTCTCCCTCTCTCTCTGCCCCTCCCCCGTTCATGCTCTGTCTCTCTCTGTCCCAAAAAATAAATTAAAAACGTTGAAAAAAAAAAAAATTAAAAAAAAAAAAAAAAAAGACTGAGACCTAATCATACAACTACCCAAGGTTTCCTTTCCCACCACATCTTAACACTGGATCAAGATCACTCGTGCAAAATAATAGGCGGTTATTGTGAAAAGGCGGCAGCTTCTCTTTAATTATTCTCTAGGAAAACCCAAAGACAACAGAGAACACAAAACCAAAGATGCTGGAAGTTTTATTCTTTGACACCTACAGCTGTAACACAGCCTAACCCCTAACCAGATAAACATAAAACTTCACACTAAAGGCCTATCTACTCTAGTTTCCATTACTCCATATTGTACATCCACCTTTCAACAGAAAATTACAAGGCATACTAAAAGTAAAAATAAACAGAAGAGACCAAGAAAGGATAAGACCCAGACTCAGATATGGCACATTTGGGGAATATTATACAGGGGAGTTAAAGATTAATATATGCAATATGATAAGGGCTTTAAATGGGAAAAGTGGAAACATGCAAGAAAGCAGTAGTAATGTAAGCAGGGAGATGGAAAGATCTTTCCTTTCTTTAAGAAAGAATTACAAGCAAATGCTAGAAATAAAAAGTATAGTAACAAATGAGGAATGCCTTTAAGGGTTCATCAGTTGACTGGACAGAAGGAAGAAAAGACTCAGCAAGTATGGAGACAAGTCAATAGGAAGTTCTAAAACCGAAACACAAAACGAAGAATGAATGAAAAAGAACAGAATGTCCAAAACTGTGAGACAATTACTAAAGGAATAACACAAACATAATTAGAATATCAGAAGGAAAGGCGAGAAAGGAATCGAAGAAATATTTGAAGTAGTAATTGCTGAGACTTTTCCAAAATCAAAGAGAGACACAAAATCACAGATACAGGAAGCTCAAGGAACACCAAATAGTATTTTTTAAAAAACTCCATATCTATATAAGCACATCATATTCAAAGTGTAGAAAATCAAAGATAAAGAGAAACTCTGGTAAGAAATAAGAGGAATAAGTGTCTCACTTATAGAACAGGGTGATATTTACATTGGACTTCTCTTCAGAAACCATGCCAGTAAGAAGAGAATGGAGTGAACTATCTAGAGTATTGAAAGAAGTCAACATAGAATTCGGTATCCAGAAAAATTATTCCTTTGTTTTTTAAATGTTTATTTATTTTGAGAGAAAGAGTGCACATGCATGAACAGGGGAGATGCAGAGAGAGAGAGGGAGAGAGAGAATCCCAAGCAGTCTCTGCACTATCAGTGCAAAGGCAGGTGTGGGGCTCAGTCTCATGAAACCATGAGATCATGATCTGAATCAAAATCAAGAGTCAGATGCTTAACCAACTGAGTCACCGGGCACCCTGACAGCAAAATTATTCTTAAAAAGTGAAAGAAGGGGTAACTGAGTGACTCAGTCAGTTAAGCTTCTGACTCTTGATTTTGGCTCAGGTCACGATCTCATGCTTGGGAAGACTGAGCTTTGCAATGGGCTCTCTGCTGTCAGCATGGAGCCTCCTTTGGGATATTCATTCTCTCTCTCTCTCTCTCTCTCTCTCTCTCTCTCTCTCTCCCTGGCCAGTTCTTGCTCTCTCTCTCTCTCAGAATAAATAAACTTTAAAAAAATGCTTTTAAGTGAAAGAAAAATAAAGGCTTTCTCAGAAAAACAGAAATGAGGAAATTTGTTGACATTACTTGCTTTGTCTCGGAGCCCCTGACACCCTCATGTTTATACACACAGATATACTAGATATAGAGGAGAGAATACATATACATAAATAGATAGAAAGATAGATAGATTAGATAGATAGATAGATAGATAGATAGATAGATAGATAGACAGACAGACATGGGTATATATACCGAGTGATAGCTATAGATATATTTTCTGCACTGTAATTGGGTAGAGCCAAGAAACAATAATACATGAGTAGAAAGGAGCACACTTATCACCCATATCTTGGTTTCTAATTCCATTCTCCAATAAAAGGAAGCAAGGATCCTAGGAGAAATGCCTGATCCCAGGGCTGTGGCAGGGAATACACAAGAACATCTTACAGTGCTACAAATAATGAAGAGCTTGTAAAAGGATGGGGACAGGTCACAGGTATACAAGACACAACTGAAAGAGCTTGCACTAGACAAAGCTTAAACAATCTGAGGGGGAAAAAAATCAGTAAATTAGTATTGGATTTAACCCAAGTACAAGACAAATATCTAGAACTCCATACCGATATAAATAAATGACTAAATAAATAAATAAATGGGAGAAAAGAGACAACTCTCCACGTAGGAGAATTTTAAATAATTTAGGTAAATACTCTGTTTTCAGGAGCCTTGAACATGGGCTGCACTTAGTAGTTTCCTTCCAAAGAATACAGTATGGAAATGGGAGGAAAAGAATCAGTTCACAGTAGGGACACCCGACATGCATGAACTCAGCCAAGTGATTATGGTCACTATAAACAGTGATATCATCTTGATAGCACGCTCCCTTGATAGGTGAGAAGAATGACACTTTATCTCTGTATTTCCTCAAACCCATACCCCTTTCTAATTATGAGGGAACACATCAGATAAATCCCCACTGAGGGATAGTTTCAAAGGGGGCCAAGATGGCTGAACAGCATGGATGTTCTCAGCTTCTGAAATGCAGCTACATCAACTCCGAACCATTTTGCATACCTAGGAAATTGAGCTGAGGATTGACATTAGCAATCTGTATAACTTGAGCCACAGAATTCAGCAGGTATATGCTCTGGAGAGGGGAACTGGGAGACAGAAGCCATGGAGGGTAGGGAGCTGTTTTTGCAGCGAGAGGACAGAGAAGGGTTGGGGGGGATAGTGTGGTACAATGGGAGAGTACAGGAAAAGCACTCCCCACCAAAGTAGCTGGACAGAAAGAGAAAGAGTGGAAACAGTCACAAAGGACTGAACACGAAATCTGTTCCCCAAAACCACTGACAGTGATAAGGGAGACAGTTTCAATACCATTAGGGCTCTATCAACAGGGGAGTGCAAAGTCAGAAATTCTGGAGCTCAATACCAGGTGGTTTTCTGGTGAGGAAGCAAGGCGAATCCCCAGGAGCACGCAGTGAGATCCAAGGGGTCCATAGGTCACATGGGGAGAAGCCCTTCCCCTGCATGGAGGTCATTTCTTTTTTTTTTTTTTTTTTTTTGAAGGTTTAATTTTTTTAATTTTTTTATATTTTTTATTAATAGAACTTGTGTCTGGAGAATGAGATCCAGAGGCCAAACATCTGCCTGGCACACAGAGTTAGCCAGCCCTTGAAACCAGCCCTGAATGCTCACCCATGCCCTATCAGGCGCCCTCCACCTCAAGGGAGAGCTTGCAATGCTGTTGGTTCATCCCTGGTCCCCTCCCAGGATCTAAACATAACCCTAGCCATAGATCTGGCCTCTAGGGGTGCCATGCCCCACCTGTGGGCCAAGAACAGAACTGGTGCTCATAGCCAACTGAGATTTCTTCAGAGAGGAAGCCAGAGTTCTTCATGACCAGTGCAAGGCCGGATGGGCCTGCAATCTATCTATTATCTATCTATCTATCTATCTATCTATCTATAATCTATCGGAGAGATCGCTTTAAAGGAATGGGCCCTTGGGTTTGTGGAAATTTGGGGAATCCAAAGTTTGAAGAGGAAGGCTTGCTGGCTGAGGACTCAAGAGAAAGGTGCAGTTCGAATCCAAAGACTGTCTACCATGGAACGAGGAAGAGCCAGTGTTGCAGATGTGCATCATGAGCCCAGACCTCGGCCTGAGATGCTTGCCCACACCCTGGAACCAAATGCTAAGCCTGACTGCAACATTAACACACACCCTCAACTCAGCCCTCTGGGCAGGTCACTCACTGCATGGCTGTTGTTTCAGAGTCTGTGTCCTTCAGTGGCTTGATCATAACCCTACCCACGGTTCTTGCCCTCAGGGGGACCACTCACTAGGTAGTCAGCAAACAACAGAATCGGGGCCCATGCCAGGCACAATGATTCAGGGAGAAGCCCAGAAGTTCCCCATGCCACTTCCAAGGCAATGACGGGGCTACAGAAGGGGATTCTGAACCCAGTCCTACCCCTCACCCATATCATCGGCTGGCCCTCTAGCCCAAACCTTCAGCCTGATGCTCACCCTATCCCATGCCCTCAACACAGTCCTCTGGGGGGAACACGGCCCTGATGTTGGTTTTCACCTTGTCTCCTCCAGGGACCTAAACCTAACCCTAACCCTCACCTTGGCTGTGGTCTTAGGGGCCCCGCATCCTAGGTCTGTAGAAAGAATGGACTTGAGACCCCTGACCTGAACGACATTCGCAGGGAAGAATACAGCAGATCACTATGACGTTTCATGTCTGGGGTGGAACTCCACAAAGGGATCCCCAGCTAAAGCTGAAGCCTGTCCTAGACTATCGGCCAATCCCTGAAGCCAAACCCTAAATCTGATCCACACCCTGGTATGTGCTCTCAACCATTCCCACGGGGGAGATCACTGCACTGTTTGCAGTACACCCTGTGCCACCCTCAGGAACTGAACCCTGTCCCTATCTAAGTCTCTGGCTCTGAGATTGTCCAACAAACCAGAGTGAGGAGAGAAGTGACTTGAGGCACTTCACTGGTGCGGAACAGCTCAGCGAGAAAGCCTGAGGTTCACAATGACATTTCCATGCTTTTGAGGCTTGTGCCTAGACAATGAGATACCCAAACCTCCAATGAGCCCAAACCTCCACCTTGCACACAGTGTTAGCTGGCCTTTCAAGACAGCCCCAAATGCTCTCCAGTGCCCTATCAGGTGCCCCCCACTCAGACCACGGGGGAGAGCTTGCAATGCTGTTGGTTCATCCCCGGTCCCCTCTTAGGACCTAAACTGAACCCTAGCCATTGGTCTGGCCTCTAGGGGCGCCATGCCCCACCTGGGGCCAGGAACAGAACTGGTGTTCAAGCCACCTGAGAATTCTTCAGGGAGGAAGCCAGAAGTTCATCATGACAAGTACAAGGCCATATGGGCCTGTAATCTATCTATCTATCTATCTATCTATCTATCTATCTATCTATCATCTATCTATATACCTATTATCTATCTAATTATCAATCTACACCAATGTATCTTCCTATCACCTATCAGGTGTAGCTTCCTATCACCTATCTATCACGTATCTTTCAATCTAGCTACCTAGCTAGCTGTCTTCCACCTATCTGTCACCTATCATCTTATCCTTTTATCTGTCTATCTACCTATCACCTATCCTCTTATCTAAATATCTAGTATCTATCTATTTGTCCATCTATCTATCTATCATCTAAATATTGGTGAGATTTCTTTAAAGGAATGGACCCTGTGGTTGTGGAAGTTTGGTGAGTCCAAAGTTTGAAGGGGAAGGCTTGCTGGCGGAGGACTCAAGAGAAAGGTGCAGTTCGAATCCAAAGGCGGGCTACCATGGAACTAGGAAGAGCCAGTGTTGCAGATGTGCATCATGAGCCCAGACCTCGGCCTCTCTGAGATGCTTGCCCACACCCTAGAGCCACACTCTGACAGGCTGACCTTTTCTTTTATGCAGACCTTCAACTCCTTAGATGGGGCCCAACAGGAGCCATTGGTAACCAGGGACACGGCCAGGGTTTCAGGCCAGAGACATGGCCAAGATGTCCCAGAAGAGACAGAAGTCACCCTGACTCCCTTTTCTCTCACACACCTGGTGAAGGATGGATGCATCCAGAGACAGGCCCAGACTTCCCCCAGCTCCGTGGTTGGCCAGCAGCTGCCTTCACCTCCCCTCCAGCTCGCTGGCAGTGGGAACAACTGAATTTTTGCTTTGATGGACCAACAAACCCCATGCCTGAAGCTCTGGATCTCACTTCCTGTTTAAAGAACCTACACCTTGGACCTAGAGAAAGCAACTTGTTTGCAGTGCAGTCTAGGATAGCCCAGGCCTTGTCTGTCTGGCACCTGGAACTCCTCTTAGGTCCCTCTCCCAGGGTCTGCGGTAAGTTCTTAGTCGTGACTTTAGTTCACTAGCACATTAACGACTCGCCAACCCAATGCCTTGACTTACTTCACTCGAACCAGGACACTCGGAGGCCGGAAGGCAAGACTTATCATGGCGTTGATCTCCAAGCGCATTAATTGGCTCATCCTCAATTTTTCTCTTTCGCAAATAAAATGGTTGCCATGTGCTCATCCAACCATACTTGGGTTCACCTGCGCACCCTCCCAACCCCGTCCCTCACACATAGACTAGAGATCACGGACACAGTGACAAATTCCTCACTCGCGCCTTGCAGGTGGTTGGATTTATGCATTGCCTTCAAGAGAAGTCTCTGTGGGGCGCCTGTGGGGCTCAGTCTGTTAAGCACCTAACTCCAGATCTGGCTCAGGTCCTGACCTCAAAGTCGGTGAGTTCAAGCCCCACCTTGGACTCTGCAAACACATAACAGACCCTGCATGGTATTCTGTGTCTCTGCCCCTCTCCTTTGGACACCTTCTCTCAAAAGAAATAAATTTGAAAAAATCTCTTTGCTCCTACATACAGAACACAAACTTAGCAACTTAGAGTGCTCAAAATTCTGACTTTGCAACGGAAGATGGAGAAGGGAAAAAACAGCCTTTGAGTTTTACTTGCCTTTCAGACTCAATTTTGCTTTTCTGGGCGTCGCGCAGCCTCTCTGATGGTGGCTCCTGCCGCGACGCCGCACAGCTGAGGGTCATCTCTCCACCTGCAGGCCTCACAGCCCACCAGGCCCAGATCCACCTGGTCTGGGCCCCCCTGCTTCAGGGTCCATGCAGTAAGTCTCCCACCTTTGGTGGATAAACCCAGTTCGAAACTGTTTTCCAATGGGAAAGCTTTCGGGTCCTAAAACCCCGCAATCACCCGCTGAAGTGACCCAGACCGGTTCCCCCAGGATGACCTGGCCCTGACCTACTCATTGGCTCCCCAGGGTGGCCTGGGGCACAAGTGTCCTGAGCACAATGCCGAGGGCGGGGGAGGGGTTGGGGGGTGAGAAGGCAGCTCTGGCTTCTCCTAAGCACAATAAGCCTCAAGATCTCGCCCAGAAACGGAAGCCCCCCCAAGAACTCTCCAACCTGGATCCAGAGCCAGGCTTCCAAGGCCAAGCTGGCCCCTGACACTCACCATCCTGCAAACACATCCCGGATAATCACAGCCTTCACACAAGGAGCTCGTTCTACCAGCAGCAGGCGCGGGCGGTCCTGGAAGACGCCCGTGGGGGTGTTGGGGGGAGGGGGGGGTTGACGGCGCCCGCCTCCAGGGAGCCCAGGAGCCCACCCTGGAGAGCACGCCCAGAGCGGGACACTGCGTCCTCCTAGCGCCCTCCGCAAGGGCCCCAGGGCTGTGCGGCGGGACTTGACAGCTCTGCGAACCCCCGCGAGGGCCCCCAGGACGGTGCCGCAGACGCGATGGCTCAGACACCCTCAAGGTGGCGCCCTGGAGGTGGTGGAACCGCGAGACCTGATGGCTCCCACAGCCCCGCGAGGGCACCCCCACCCGGGCGGTGCCGGAAAGTGACAGTTGGGACACCCCCGCGATGGCCCCCAGGGCGGAGCCAGGGGACATGAGGGCTCTGACGGCCCCTCGAGTGCACCCACCCCGCCGGGCGGTGCCGGGAAGTGACCGGTGGGACACCTCCCGCGACGGACCCCAGGGCGGAACTGCGAAACCTGAGGTCGCAGACCCCCGCGCGAGGGCACCCAGGGCAGAGCCCCGAGTCCTGATGGCTCCTGAAACCCCCGAGAAGACCCCCACCCGATGGCTGTACCTGGAGACGTGACGGCTCCGAAGCCCCGGCTCCCGCCCAGACGGCGCCCCCGAGACGCTCGGCGCAACTGTACCCACGAATGGCTGAAGCCGCGCTTGTTCCTCCTCCTTTATACCCCTCTGGCGGACCGGATTGAAAACCAAGGACCAGGGTCCTGCGGTGGACTTCCCGCCGCCTCTGGACGAGGTGGGAACTGCAACCCGGTGTGGCTCCGCAGATCTGCGATCCCTTCCAAGATTTATAATTTTTTTGGTATAAAATTTTTATTTTATTTACTTTTTAATTTTATTATTATTTGTGATATAGTTGTATTAAATTACATATTAAAATAATATCAAGTAATTACAATATTTAATTATTCTTAATTAAATAATTTAAATTAAAATTATTAAATTAATAATACAAATTACTATTATTATTATTTTAATGCTTATTTATTTTTGAGACAATGCGAGAGACAGAGTGCAAGCAGTGGAGGGGCAGACAGAGGGAGACGCAGAACCCAAAGCGGGCTCCAGTCTCCTAGCTGTCAGCCCAGAGCCCGACGTGGCTCTCGAACTCACTAACCGAGAGACCATGATCTGAACCGAAGCCTGACGCTCAACCAACTGAGCCACCCAGGCGCGCCCAAAGTACTGTTTTTTTAAATATAACTTATTGCCAAATTGGTTTCCATATAACACCAGGGCTCATCCCCAAAAGTGCCCTCTTCCCTGCCCATCACCCAATTTCCCTTCTCCCTCACCCCTGCCTACCCTTAGTATGTTCACAGTCCTTAGGGGTCTCTTAGGGTTTGCCTCCCTCCTTCTCTGTAACTTTTTTTGTTTTCCACTTCCTCTCTCCCATGGTCTTCTGTTAAGTTTCTCAAGATCCACATAAGAGTGAAAACATGCTATCTGTCTTTCTCTGCCTGGCGTATTTCACTTAGCACAATTCCCTCCAGTTCCATCCACTTTGCTGCAAATGGACGGATTTCATTCTTTCCCATTTCCGAGTAGTATTCCATTGTATATATAAACCACATCTTCTTTAGCCATTCATCAGTTGATGGACATTTAGGCTCTTTCCATTATTTGGCTATTGCTGAGAGTGCTGCTATAAACATTGGGGTACAAGTGCCCCTATGCATCAGCACTCCTGTATCCTTTGGGCAGATTCCTAACAGTGCTATTGTTGGGTCATAGGGTAGTTCTATTTTTAATTGTTTGACAAACCTCCACGCTGCTTTCCAGAGTGGCTGCACCAGTTTGCATTCCCACCAGCAGTGCAAGAGGGTTCCCGTTTCTCCACATCCTCGCCAGCATCTATAGGCTCCTGATTTGTTCATTTTGGCCACTCTGACTGGCATGAGGTGATATCTCATGGTAGTTTTGATTTGTATTTCCCTGGTGATGAGTGGCGTTGAGCATCTTTTCATGTGCCTGTTGGACATCTGGATGTCTTCCTTGGAAAAGTGTCTATTCATTTCTTCTGCCCATTTCTTCGCTGGATTATTTGTTTTTCGGGTGTGGAGTTTGGTGAGTTCTTTATAGATGTTAGACACTACCCTTTTATCCAATATGTCATTTGTAAATATCTTTTCCCCTTCTGTCAGTTGCCTTTTAGTTTTGTTGATTGTTTCCTTTGCAGTACAGAAACTTTTTATCTCGATGAGATCCCAGTAGTTCATTTTTGCTTTTGATTTGCCTTTGGAGATATGTCAAGTAAGAAATTGTTTCAGCTGAGGACAAAGAGGTTTTTTCCTGCTTTCTCCTCTAGGGTTTTGATGGTTTCCCGTCTCACATTCAGGTCCTTCACCCTTTTGGAGTTTATTTTTGTGTCTGCTGTAAGAAAGTGGTCTAGTTTCATTCTTCTCCATGTTGCTGTCCAGTTCTCCCAGCACCATTTGTTAAAGAGACTGACCTTTTTCCATTGGATACTCTTTTCTGCTTTGTCAAAGATTAGTTGGCCATACATTTGTGGGCCCAATTCTGGGGTCTGTGTTCTATTCCGTTGGTCTATGTGTCTGTTTTTGTGCCAATATCACACTGTCTTGATGATTACAGCTTCATGGTAGAGGCTAAAGTCCGGGGTTGTGATATCTCCTGCTTTGGGTTTCTTCTCCAATATTACCTTGGCTATTCTGGGTCTTTCGTGGTTCCACAGATTTTAGGATGGTTTGTTCTGGCTTTGAGAAGAATGCTGGTGTGGCGAGGTCAGCGGCTCAGTCCTCAGCAGGAAAAGGCGGTCCTTTATATTCCCAGATTTAGAGAGTATGTATGGCCTGGCAACTTGAGGGACAGTAAGAAATGAAAATGAAATAGGAGAGCTTGTTTTCACGGCTTAGCATTGCATTTTAATTAAA
Organism: Neofelis nebulosa; assembly: GCF_028018385.1. Taxonomy (NCBI): domain Eukaryota; kingdom Metazoa; phylum Chordata; class Mammalia; order Carnivora; family Felidae; genus Neofelis; species Neofelis nebulosa. The sequence goes on from NC_080795.1 coordinate 6,115,007, forward strand.
ACACAATCATAGTCTTTTTTTTTTTTTTTTTACTTGTGGTCCAGCATCTTAACTGGTGGATTACTCCAGCTCAGCCAGGGGGCAGATTTGGGGGATGAGTTCAGCACATGACACATGTCGCCTCCTTTACAGGTTCACCAAGAGCCAGTGCGGTCCTTCCAACCATGGTCATCCCTTGGCTCTCAAGGGAGGGACAGCCCAGCGCCATTTCCTCCATCCAAATCTGGCTGCAGTGCCTGATCCCACACAACCACAGGCATCTCCCAGAAGCATTTTCCGGAATGCGTGGATGTTGCGAGTTTGGGTCCAGAACACTGCAATAAAATGAATGCCACTACCAAGCAGCTCAAATGAATCCTTTGGATTCCTAGTGGGAATGAAAGTTATCACTTGACTGGAGTCTGCCATGCACAATAGCATTATGTTGAAAAAAATAACAAAAATACCAAAATTAAAAAGCACTTTATGGTTTTTAACATTTTTAATATAGTCATTTTTCTTTTGAACGAGAGAGATGGAGCATGGGTGGGGGAGGGACAGAGAGAGAGGGAGACACAGAATCGAAGCAGGCTCCAGGCTCTGAGGTGTCAGCACAGAGCCCAACACTGGGCTCCCACCCGGGAGCTGTGAGATCATGACCCGAGCCGAAGTCCGCGCTTAACCACCTGAGCCACCCAGGTGCCCCTTAAAAACACTTTCGTGTTTAAAAAAATGCTAAGCATCACCTGAGCTTTCAGCAATAGGTAATCACCGATTGTAGATCACCATAGCAGATATAATAATGAAAAGAATATAATACTGGGCAAGAATTAGCAAAGCAGAGACTTGGAGGCAGCAAATGCTCTTGGAAAAGTGGCCCCCGTAGACTCGCCCTACACAGTCACTAACAACCCTCCATTTGCACAGAATGCAGTGCCTGCAAAGCTCAAAAAAGCAAAGCACAATAAAACGAGGTAGGCCTGTGCTGGGTAAATTGGTGGGGGAGGAGTTTTCTGCTTCTTCGTTTGGTCACTTCAGACCCAATAGGGTGGAGACACATCTCCGCTGATCTCTCCTGCATCTACTCTCAGGGTAGGTGGTCACCATGGGGAAGAGTCGAAGCTGGGGGGAGATGGGTGTGAGGGTCTTCTGGAGCTGGGGTGCAGGGAGAGGGAGAATTCCCAGTAGGTAACTGCATACGTGACCACTGGCTGTCCTTCTGGCCCATTTTTGTTTGTTTGCATCACGTCCTCCTCATTCATATGGGTCCTACAGAGACACTTCTGTCAGGTCATGAGTGGCCAGCACGGATGCGTGGGCACTCTGAGGGACAAGGGATTTTGGAAGTGTTTGTTTTGCATGCTCCTGTCTAAGCTCGGATTGGCTGAGACAAGTGAGACATCAGGTGGCTTCTTAAGGTGAGATCCTTAGTTGCAGGCGGGGCCCAGCTGAGATCCCCTCTGCCATGAACGGAGTTGTGTTGCCCACAAACGCCTGTGTTGGAGCCCTAGCCCCCAGCAGGAAGGTATTGGGAGGCAGGGCCTTGGAGAGGTGATTAGGGCAGAGCCCATGGGAGCAGTAGCTTCATAAAGCCAGGAAACAGCTTGCTCTTGTACTCTCTTTCTCCTCTGTGTGAGATTTCCCCAGACCCAAGCATGGCATCCTGATCTCAGACTCTCAATATCCAGGCAGGATGACACATTTTCCCTCAAACCAGAGGACCGTACTTCTGTCAGGTCCTAGAGGAATAATTTAGCTAAGGGACCAGTGAGGCAGGACCACGGACCACACAGAAGCTGCATGGGTGGGCAGGAAATTGCTTCTGCCTGAGCTCTGCCCCCAGCCTTTGTGGGATGAGGACTGTCTGAGATCTTGTGTGGGCCACCATGGGGAGCTTTGCTGCTGCCTGCTGAGTCGGCAAGAAATGTCGCAGCAGGGCAGGGTGCGCGCCGCTTCACAGACCAGCCCCTTCACCGTCTGCTGATCCCACAAATTCAAAAGGTCTTCCTTGTTCCAAGTCTGAGGGTCCGGGTGCTCTCCTGATGCACCAAGAGCAGAATCACACGTTGGCAATTCCAAGGGTCAGGTGCTATCTCCAATCCCCAAAACTCTATGGATTACATGATTACCCCTCACAGCCCTTGGTACAGATGACGTATCCAAAGCATGCAACAGGGTAAAATTGATCCCAAGCTGTGTGGCTTGTACATTATTGCCAGGCAGCCAGGCTTCCGGTGATGCTCCCACTCTGCCTGGAGTGAGTACCAGATGACCAAGGACTCTCAGCTGCTTCCTCCCAGCTGGCCCATCTGGGTTTACTTCCCTCCTCGGGGTCAGAAGCAAAAGGGGCAACACTAAGCAGTGTCAGTTAAACAAGACGTGTCAATTCTATGTATGAAAACATGTCCAGGGGCACCTGGGTGGCTCAGTCAGTTAAGCATCCGACTTCGGCTCAGGTCATGATCTCACAGTTCGTGGGTTCAAGCCCGGTGTTGGCTCTGTGCTGACAGCTCAGAGCCTGGAGCCTGCTTCGGAATCTGACTCTCCCCGCGTTGGGAAGAACAGTGTGCTTGACTCCATGCCCACTGATTTCAATAGTAAATTCACCTAAGAACATTCTCATTGAAACATTCACAATGACGTTTCAACAGATATCTGGCCTCTTGGCCCAGACAAATGGGCTGCAATCAACCACATCAATGTCATAAGTCATATTGATAGTATATACCCTTGATGTGATATGATGTAGACGGCACTTTACCTCTTTGGTCTTCCTCCCCGAAATCCATAACTGCAGCCTAATCATAAGAAAAACGTCAGATAAATTGCAATGAAGGGCATCCAACAAGACACTTGAGCGCTATTCTCCCAAATGGACAAGGTCATTAAAAACAAGGAAAGTTTGGGAACATGTCACAAACATGAGAATTCTAAGGAAACCTGTCAACTAAATGTAATGTGGTATTTTGCATGGTATCTTAGAAAAGAAAATGGACATTTGGGAAAACGAAGGAAATCTGAGTAACTCTGGACTCTAGTTAAGAATAGGGTACCAATATTGGTCCATTTATTGTAAAATATACCATACTAATATAAGACGTTAATAATAGAGGAAACTGGGTGTGGGGTGTAAGGGAACGCTTTATACTAGCTTGTCAATTTTTCTATAAATCTAAAACTGTTCTAAAAAACAAATTGATTAAAAAACACTAACAAATAAAAACGCTCGCAGGGTCATTCAAAGAGCTTCCGTGGGGATTGAGGAGAACACAATAAATGTTACATAATAAGCTCCAACATTTATCCACTACTCTCTAGTTTAGGAAATGACTTAATATATAGTATTTCATTTAATCTTTAAACCATCTAGTGAAGTAGATACCATTATTTACTCCCATTTTGCAGTTCGAAAGAGTAGAGTTCAGAAAGATGAAGTGACTTGCTGGGAATCAAACATTGTTCTGACTCTAGTTTAAATGTCTAGTTACCTATCTATCTATTGTTCCCAAAGGTTAGCAGCAAGGCGAGCACTAACAGCACTAGGGTTTTAATGATTAATGAACGTAAGTCAAGTGAATAATTCCTGCCTATTTGACCTTAAAAGACATTTATCTAAGACCTTTATTTAAGTGTTGGTTAGTAGCATCTTATCCGGAAAAGTCCATGAATTGTGTTTGTCTCTCACAGCAAGGATATAGAATGTGTTACCACTGAGAGCAGGCAGTGGTTAGCTTCTCATCAGAGAGCTTTATTTTTCAGGTCTGCACCCTTTAGGAATATGACCTTCACTCAAGGCTGCTTTTAAACGTTTCATTTGGCTTTTCAGAGTTGGCTGATGATAGATGGTGTTCGTAGTTTAAACTGGGGAAGTGTTCAAAGACCAGCAATGATTTGGGGGATGGTTTACAAAACATTCCAGCTGTGGTGGACATAAGCCGCTCCATCTGCCTGTATGGTGTGGGTATTGTTCTGCAGTGTTCCATAGCATGGAACACTTGCTTTGGGATTGCAAACTCCTTGGGGTATGGATGTGGTTTTTTGTTTGGACCATTTTACCTGTTGCAAAGCAACGTGTACTCTTTCTCCCTCTGAATCCAGAGGACATGTGACTCCTAAACTGACATCTGTAGGAGCTGTGAAAATATCCATGTATGAAACTGTGTCTTTTGCAATCCATTTATCATGGAAAGGTGTTGGGGGGGGGGGGAAGTCTACTACTTAAAATGTCAGTTGGATCATGTAGAGCAACAACACTAATTATTGGATAACCTTAAACACAGCTACGTGAGATGCACTTACCTTACAGAATCTGTCTCTAATCCTATCAGAAGCTGGTTTATGATTATAGATCTTCTTGGATGTTCTGAGGGGTAGTGGGCCCAGGTGCCTGCTAAATCTTAGTTGGAGAGTGGGCATGGGAGGGGGTGGACAAGGCATATATAGAGAATTTTGAGGAAGTGAACTCCCCCAACAAATGTTTTTAACTTCTCGTATCACTGAAAACTACCGGAAAGAAAGTCTAGATTATTTTGATCACACTTGGGGGCCTTTGGACAGAAGATATTTTTAGCACCTATAGGGTTCAAATCACTATACGACATCAGACTATACTCCATTCCTGTACCACACAGAAGCCATTTTTCTCTTGTTCCCCTTGTTCCCCTCCTCTAGGAGTCATCCCAGATTGCCTGCATTTCCTGAGCATTCAAGCTGTGTTCTCTCTTACCCTCTGCTCTTTACATCTCTTACTGGGTCCTTTACCTAGGATTCTTCCCTCTTCCCTACTTATCCTTCAAAACTCAATTCACATTTTACCTGACTCTAGGAAATCTCCTTCGATCATTCCTCCATTTTAATTGCAAGTGTACATTAGGCACACTTCCTTTGTGGACCCCAAAACCTGTACACAGAGCTTTCTTACCTTTTGTTTCTTTATTCATTTATTCACCCATTCAGTCAAAACTACTTATTAAACATCCACTCTGTGTCAGAAGCTGTTCTAGCTGCTGGAGATACAGCAGGGCACAAAACAGGTCGGGTTCCTACTTCCATGGAGCTTACGGTGGGGAAGATTGCCAATCAATAAGTAGGCAAAAAATTAAATAGAATTTATGATTGTAGATGGTGAAGAAAAAAAAGCATAACGTGATAATGCATGCTTGAATGTGGGAGCTGTTTTGATTGAGTTCTCAGAGAAGGTTTCTCTGTCAAGGTGACATTTGAATAGAGACCTGAATGATGAGAGAGCAAATGATGCGAAGATATGAGGGAAGAGAACTCCAAGCGAGGGAACAGGCAACAGGTAACAGTGAAAGATGCAAAGGGGAAAAAGCTTGAGGTGTTTGAGGAACAGCAAGGAGCCTGTGTGACTGGAGCGTTGGTGAATAAGGAGGAATGTGGTAGGAGGAGAGATTGGAAAGTCAGGCCCAGCAAAGTCATGTTGGACATTAAAGGCCTAGAAGAGAGCTGTGTGGGTTGATGGGGCCACGATTTGTAGCTAGACCTGTCACGCTCCAAAGCGTGTGCCTATCATAGTATATTACCTATACATGTCACATTCTATAATACAGTGATGGGAAGTGAAGCATTTAAGCTGTTCAAAAGTATCTAATTAAGATGTATTAACATGTAATGAAAGTGCTTTGGAAAAATTAATCATATGGATTAATTAGGAAAGAAATATACAGCTTTAGGCCTACTATTAGTCACTGACCTATTTTGATCAGTTCAGTGAGGATATAGATTTTTATCTGGCTGAACTATTTTGAAAACTGCTGTGTTTATACATCAGAGAACATCTCAGTTCTAATTCCAGACTTGTATCACTTATGATATTCAGCTTTCTTTTCACATATTGTATTAAAAAGAATCATGGCCAAGCATTTCATTACATAGGCATAAATTTTCAGACAGTTCTGAGATTTATATATTTGCATACAGAATTTTAGGGATACTGTGACCATTTACTGGACGTAGTTAACTCACATATCAATCACTTCCTCTTAAAACTAATAGAAGAGATGTATATTAATTTGAGCACATCCTGAAATTTGCACTCCAACAATTCTGGATATTTAGGTTCTTTGGTATCATAATCTGTGAATCTCTTCTGAAACACTCACTCTGTTTCTACCACGTGACTTTATGATTCTAAAATTTGTTACTCCTCCGAGTACTGGAGAATGAGGTTCTAGGACTCATATTCTATCTAAATGTCTTCACTTCCTTGAAGAAGTCAGTCGCTGCCTTGGTTCGTTTCCTAAAGTTTCAGTTTCAATGTGTTTAAGTATTGGTCATATCAATAAGAAAGACTAATCTTTTTTTTCTCTTTTTTTTTCTCTTTTTTTTTTATTAAGCACATAGTTGGGTTTTTTTTAACGTTTATTCATTTTTGAGACAGAGAGAGACAGAGCATGAACCGGTGAGGGTCAGAGAGAGGGAGACACAGAATCGGAAACAGGCTCCAGGCTCTGAGCTGTCAGCACAGAGCCCGACGCGGGGCTTGAACTCACGGACCGTGAGATCGTGACCCGAGCCGAAGTCAGCCGCTTAACTGGCTGAGCCACCCAGGCGCCCCAAGAAAGACTAATCCTAATGACACTGGGGGACCTACCAAAATGGAGTCCTTTAGTTCTGAGTCATTTAGCTTTGAATCTTTTATGTTATTTCTTTAATAAATTTAAACAAGTAATCTCATGTCATTAAAATAAATGAGGTGTCCACACCCTACTTCGTCTTCTTCCAAATACACCATAAATAAGTACCAGTTAAGGGCGTGAGCATGAGTAAAGTTGGAGGTCTTGATCTGTACCTCCATGAAACCACAGAGGACTCAGCACAACTGTTTCATACCATGCACCCTTTTTCTGAAAGAGGCATGGAGTCTGGGCTTGCACAACTCTTCTTTCTTGATGAAAATCAGGTATTGACAACAATTTTCCCCCTTTTTTGCAGGGGCCCCATCTGTGACAAGGGCAATCAGCTTATCCATGTTTAGACCAAACTTCTCAAATTTCTTCTTGGCAGATGGCTAAGTTCTATCAGTTCATGTGTCCTGGCTATTTGGGGAAAACATTTTCTTCCCCAAAAATATCACAGCCAGCGTGTTGGCAAGTGTTATGTGACCGGTACTCACATGCTTTGCCACTGGAAGCATAAAGGGGTGAGGTCTTTGGGGAGGACTGCTTTCAGATTGTTTCAAGAGACTTGAAAAAAGCATCTCCTTTGACCTAGTGACCTGATATCTAGAAATGCAAACAAGGAAGTCATCAGAGATGATGATCAAAGATATATGTGTAAGGATGTTCACTGCAGCATTATTTATAACCGGAAAAAGCAGGACTTGATTGGCCCAAATATCCAAGAACTGAATGGTTTAATTAGTTATGATGCATCCCTAAGATGGATGTTTTGCAACAACAGAAATAATGTTTTCAAAGAATGCTTTCTGACACGAGAAATAATAAATTAATATTAAGTGATGAAACTAAGGTATAAATGATACATAGTTTAAGATCTGAATTAAAGAAATTAAGTTTATATGTGGGTATAACACATTCTGTCCATCTCTACTAGAGTCACTGGGTACTAGGGGGTTGGTGAAATCTGACCCTTCTTGAACTGCCCTGTGTTACTAATCTCACTCAAACGAAGAACCACATAAAGTATACAAAATTGCTTATGGAGGCAGCCCTTAGCAAGGAGTAGGAGAAATAGAGACTGGAACCCATTCATCTTCAGGAGTTCCTTATATGGGAACGTGAAGCTTTTCGGACTGGGGCCTCCAAAAAGAGGGTGGCCTCTGTGAGAATTTCTATCCTTGGGACCTCTTTCCCTTCTCAGTTTCCCTGAACTTTTTCCTCTTTAACCCCATCTTCTAACAAATCCCCTGAACGTTTTCCTCTTTAACCCCATCTTCTAACAAATCCCTGAGGTCCATGCTCTCATTCCCTCCTTTGGGAATTCGACTTCTCATTTCTGAAGGAAAACAATCTGCCCCTCTGACCTTTTGTATATTTCTGGTTAGGACCATTTTTCCCTCAGCCCCTATTCTTCTCGGTCGTTTCCTGTTCCTCAAAGAAAGATCATTACTGCTCATTTTCTCTTTAGTTCACCCAAGAAGTAATCATATCTCACCAAGGGGTGGTGTGTGTGTGTGTGTGTGTGTGTGTGTGTGTGAGAGAGAGAGACAGAGACAGAGACAGAGACTAGAGAGAGAGAGAGAGCGATCTTCATATTCCTAAATCCACCAAACCAGCTGTCAATGGCTCCCCCTCTTTGCTACCCAGAGTTGTGTCACTACCAATTGCATAGCCTTTAATGACATGACGTAACCATAAATTTAGAGGACAGAATTTTCATTGTTACAATACCCTAGCCATCAAATCGAGCTGCCTTTATATTATCAATATGACTTGAAAGTTTGATATGGAGAAGGCTGGGAACTAATGGAATGCATTAATGAAAAGCATGATCTTTGGAATCATGCCCGGCTTCAAATTTTCCCTCTACCGCCTAGTAGCTGTGTTACATCAAGCAACTTATTGACTCTCTCTGTTTCCCGTTAGTAAAGTGGGGATAAAACCTATATCATGTGCAGAGAAAGCGGGACCCTCTTATGCTGTCGGTGAGAATGCGAACTTGTGCAGCCACTCAGGAAAACGGTACGGAGGTTACTCAAAAAGTTAATAACAGAACGATCCTATGATGCAGCCATTAAACTATGAGGTATTTACCCAGAGGATACAAAAGCACTGATTTGAAGGGATACACGCACCCTGATGTGTACAGCAGCATCATCAACGATAGCCAAATTATGGAAAGAGTCCAAATAGCCATCGACTAACGCATGGACAAAGAAGATGTAGGGGCGCTTGCGTGGGTCTGTTGGTTGAGCGTCTGACTTCCGCTCCAGTCATGAGCTCATGGTTGGTGGGTTGGAGCCCTGTGTCGGGCTCTGTACTGACAGCTTGGTAGATTCTGTGTCCTCCTCTCTCTCGCCCCTCCCCTGCTTGTGCTCTTTTTCTCTTTCTCAAAAATTAATAAATAAACATTAAAAGAAAGAGCCTCCACTGAAGAAAAATAAAGATGTAGCATATACATACATACAAATGTGTGTATGTATATACATATATGTATGTCTGTGTATATATATATATGTATATACATATATATATGATGGTATATTAATCAGCCACAAAAAAGAATGAAATCTTGCCATTTGCAGTGACATGGATGCAGCTAGAGAGTAAATAAGTCAGCCAGAGAAAGACAAGTACCATATGATTTCACTCATATATGGAATTTAAGAAATAAAACAGATGAACATAGGGGAAAAAAGAAAGTGACAACCCAGAAAACAGACTCTTAACTATAAAGAACAAACTGAGGGTTACTGGAGGGGACGTGGGTTGGGGAGTGGGTTAAGGAGTACACTTGTTGTGATGAGCTTTGGATATTGTATGTAAGTGAGGAATCACTGAATTCGACACCTGAAACTTATATTACACAGTATCTTAACCAACTGCAATTTAAATAAACGACCTTGGGGAAGAAAGTCAGTATTATCTGACTAGTTGGATAGTTCTTCTTCTTGTGTATGAGTCTCAAAAAGTAAATAATGAGGCATAGACTTTGAGTTGTCCCTCAGTGTATGTTTTCCTCCTCCTCTTCATTAGAGAACCCCAATTTTTAGAGAATCCCGGATCAGAATCAGTTTCATGGGCAGTAACCCACGATGCAGTGCTCAGAGCGTCCCAAGATTACTTTAATGCTTTGCTGTTGCCATCTTGAAATTCTTAATACTTGTATAACAAGGAGCCCCACATTTCCTTTTGCATCGGGCCCTGTCAATTGTCTTTCTAATCTTGATCTGTGCACAAAACTGTCCACGATAGAGACTCATTTCTCATTCTGTCTTCAGCTAAGAGTGTTTCTGCGCAAATTCTGCTCAATGGGATGTAAGTAAAATTGTATGTGCAGCTCCTGGAATGTGTCCTTAAAAGATATTCCTCCTTCTTGCTGGAAGAAATATGGTATTCTTCTTGTTTTATTTTTATTTTTATTTTTTAAGAGAGAAAGATGGGCAGAGGGAGAGGGAGATGGAGAGAGAGAGAATCAAGTAAGCTGACACCCAGCATGGAGCCCGATGCAGGGCTTAAACTCACAACTGTGAGATCATGACCTGGGCCAAAACTGAGAGTTTGACACTTACTTAACTGACTGACCCACCCAGGTGCCCCCAGAAATATAATCTTAATAACTAGAATCTCAATAGTCATCTTGGATCGAGCTGGAAATCATGCCAGGTGGGGCAGCAGGATATGATAGTTTGATCCTTGACACTCAGAGTAAGTAACAGACCTGAACTACCTGCAGACTTCCTCAATTTAAGAAATAAGAAACACTTTATCTTAAGCCACTGATATTTTGAGTTCTCCTGTAACTTGCACATGAACCTACCCCTGACTACCTAAAAGTTTTGGGAGGAGAGGGTGGTGGGGGGGAGCTAGAGACAGAGGAAATACACAAAACTAGAAGCTTTGAATAGATCGGTAAAACAGATATATCTGTAGTAATATCAATCAAGAAGAAAATGAAATACCAAACTTCATAATAAAAAAGAAAAATATACAGTCACAAGAGAGATTTTAAAAGAAAAATATGGTAACACATAAATGAAATTCATGTATTTCTGAAAAATATAAAATGCCAAAATAGGCTGAAGAAAGTACAAATTAACAATCGTTAAAGAATTTGAAATGGTAATTAAAAATGTTCCTCCCCAAATTCTCTAGGCTCAGATGGTCCGTTTTATTTTGTAACGTAGGCATAAATATTTTATTTTATTTTAATTTTTTTTAATATGAAATTTATTGTCAAACTGGTTTCCATACGACACCCAGTGCTCATCCCAACAGGTGCCCTCTTCAATACCCATCACCCATCCTCCCCACCCGCCATCAACCCTCAATTTATTCCCAGTTTTTTAGAGTCTCTTATGGTTTGACTCCCTCCCTCTCTAACTTTTTTTTTTCCTTCCTCTCCCCTATGGTCTTCTGTTAAATTTCTCAGGCATAAACATTTTCAATGGAATAGTTGACTGAATCCAACAAGGCATTACAAAACTAAACTGAGATCAATTAGTATTTATCCCGGAAATGCAAAGATGATTTAAAATTAGAGTACCTATCAATTTGTTTAGCCACATTAGAGGAGAAATATGATTATCAGAGTGCATGCAAACAAAGTTTTTGTTTTAAAATTTAATATCTCTTTGTAATTTAAAAACTCTTTGCAAGCTTCCTCAACATGTCTTAGACTTTATGTCAAAGTCTACATTTAATGAAAAACATTTAAATGCAGTATTTATTATGAGGAAAAGACAAGAATCCCAACTATAAACTACATTTTAATACAATACTAGGGGCTCTGGCTAAAGCAATACTAAAGTAAAAGTAAATATATTAAACAATGGGAAGGGAAAAGACAACTGCTATTTTGCTGTTGATTGTTCTTATAGGTTAATATAAATCTGAAACAGTCACCAAACTATTAGACATAATATGAGAGTGCATAGAATTTTACAATTATAGTATTAACTTACAAAATCAATAGCACTTGTCTACATGAGCAAAGCACATAGAAAACAGTACAGACCCTGAGATATCACTTGCAATATTATAAAGACTATGAAATATCTAAGAACTGCATTTAAAATTTTTTTAATGTTTATTTATTTTTGAGAGAGAGACAGAGAGTGAGAGCAAGGGTGAGGCACACAGACTCCAGGCTCAGAGCTGTGAGCACAGAGCCTGACGTGGGGCTTGAACTCACAAACCATGATGAGATCATGACCTGAGCTGAATACCACCACTTAACTGACTGAGCCACCCAGGCGCCCCTACGAAGTGCATTTAAATAGTGTTTTCAGGGAAGTCTTCTCCAATAACGTAACATTTGAGGTGAGATCTGAAAGAAAAGAGAGTCAATCAGGCAGATTATCTGAAAAGGAGCATTCTGGGCCAAGAAACTGCAAGGACAAATGACTTCACACCTTGGATTTTTCTCTTCCTCTCCACATCAGAATATTTTCCTTTCTGTAAAGTTCAGACACGTTTCAACATTTAAATAGTTTGTCCAGGTTAAGAAGAAACCCTCAAATAACTCTTTGGTAGCCTTGGCATAGAGTAGTTGATGCTTTCTTAAACAAAGCTTAGAAGATGAGAAAAGAAATGATAACATTTCTCAAAGGTCAAAACAGCAATGAAAAGTAGACATACAAATGACTAGTTGAATTAAAAAATATTTTCACCTCTCTTCTGCCCACCCTATACTTCACTTAGCTGACCCCCTCCTCCTTAATACTCAGCTCCAGGGTCCTTTCCTCCAGAAAACCTTCCATGATGTCCACCAAGAGCGTCCCTCTTTGATGCTTTCTGAGCATGCTTGTATCACTGCTCTTACTACGTTGTTTGGAAATCGTAAGTTGGATTTGTGTGTGTTCGTCTTTTCTTCCCAACGAGTTTGTAAACATCAAAAGCATGGGATTTTCGATACGAAATGACTTGAGAGAACATAGCACCATTTCAGTCTTGCCTGGCACTACAGCTACCTGACTGTGTGACTTGAACTCTCTGAATCTCAATGTCATCTTCTGTCCAGGATGATGATGTTAATAGTAACTTTCCAAGGTTACTTTGAGATGGAAGTGAGTTGGCCCAGGTGAGAAATGTGATCATACCTTGAATCTCTCTCTTTCCATACTGTATCTAACTCAGTGGCAGGCAGGTGGAAGGGATCATTTTAATAAATGTTTACGGAGGAGGTAGGTGAATCCTACAGGGAATATTTTGTGAGAAGGAAGGCACCCTGGCTCTATGGTGGGCGGGAAGTGGCTGTCTATGGAGATAAGAAACCTCAGGAAATCCCTGGGAAAGGCAGACCTCCTGGGTACACTCTGAATGATAGCATGGGAAAACCAACTCCCAGGAGTCCACGAGGGGGGCATTTCTATCCCAGTCCTCATGCGGTGGTAGTCATATCAGAAGGAAGTCTCTGAGGACTCCAGCAGGTGTGAAGTCTATCCTCCTTCCTGCCCAGCTTCCTGAGGAGGAGCTGAAATACAGAACTGAACCTGGACTGAACCTGGAAGGCTATGCCTTCCTCACCGCACCCTGGTCCTGTCCCTGCAAGCCAACACCCCACGGCCCTCCGGCTTTGTGGTTGACATCTCCTGGGGCTCACCGCGGCTCTCGTCAGAGACCCTCGCCTTGGGTAAAAATCTCCAAGAGGTGTTCTTTCCTTCCAAAGGAGGAGGTATTATTTTATTTTTCCAACGTGTGACAGTAACTTACAGAACCACTCCTTCTGAGGAAGTGTTTTCTAACGTCCGTTTTACTTGATCAAGTGTCTGGAGCCAGGCTCTCAAGTTCATCCGTGCCCCATCCTTCTCCCCACTCCCTTAGCTGGCTCCTCCTTCTCCCACATCAAGGGCATTGTTCACACATTTTTGGCTTATGGAATTAAGGTCAAGGAGGTAGCTCACAGCCAAAACCATTTGGCTGATGGATGACAATTTGTTGTCACTTCTGAAAGACTGCTAACTGCCCAGTTAACGTCTTCTTCCAGAACATGCTTTTCCCCCAGTGAAGCTAACTGCAGTTAAAATGTGAGAGCCCCTCAGTTACATTGGCTGACGCTCCGGATCCGTGTTACTTGAAGTTTGCAATTTAAAAGGCTCATGGGGGGAAAGAAAATCATTCAAAAAAACACTTAGACCATCACATGTGTTCAAGCTCGAGAGCTCACGGCATTCTATTTACTCTGGCAACTGCTTTGCAAACAAAACTTTTAATACTTACAAATAAAAAATAAACAGGGACAGGGAATGTCCAGCAGTTTCTATACATTGATGAAGCTGAAGAAATTGTATGTTTAGAGTAAGGTATTTTAAAATAATGTACTTCAAAGAAGTAGTCTTAATGAGGTGAGCTTTTGCTTTTTCTTTTTTTTTTTTAAGTTTATTTATTTATTTATTTTGAGAGAGAGAGCAGGAGTGGGGGTGGGGGGGACAGAGAGGGAGGGAGAGATAGAAAATCCCAGGCAGGCTCCGTGCTACCAGCACAGAGCCCAATGCAGGGCTCGAACTCACAAAACTATGAGATCGTGACCTGAGCCCAAAGCAAGAGTTGGACGCCTAACTGACTGAGCCACCCAGCGGCCCCAAAGTGAGTTTTTTCTTAAATAAAATATCTTTTTTTTTCCTCCAAAAGACTTGGAAAGAGCATTCACAAAACCACGCCTGTCTCCTTCAGGGCTATAAATATCCATAGCAGCAATACCGTGTGATTATCCGAATAAAATTAGCTTCAGAAACAGAAGGAGTAAGAGGATGTTCAAGTACAGACAGATTAGGTGATCACTCATCTGTGATTGCTTGAATAGAATTTTTAAATGATTCCTTGCCTTGTCCCAGAAAGGACTTAAGACAACCTCCAAGGGGGCATAAGACAATACAAATCAAAAGGGGAGGAGAAAGAGAAAGAAAAACAACATTCCAGACACAGAATAGAGGCAGGAAAGCAGCTGATAGGCCCACAGAAATAACTAATTGTGAGCACAAGCATATCTAATATTCTCTGGATTTGCTATTGGCAGAAAGGCTTTAAAAGGAATCCTGGAGGGGCTCGTGGGTGGCTCAGTTGGCTGGGCTTCCGACTTCAGCTCAGGTCATGATCTGACAGTCCGTGAGTTCGAGCCCCGCGTCGGGCTCTGTGCCGACAGCTCAGAGCCTGGAGCCTGCTTCGGATTCTGTGTCTCCTTCTATCTCTGCCCCTCCCCCACTTGTGCTCTGTCTCTGTCTCTCAAAAATAAATAAATGTAAAAAAAAATTTTTTTTAATAAAATAAAACAAAAAAAGAAACGTAGTCAGACCACCTCTTTGCTGCTGGGTCCTGTCTCATTGAACGGACAAAATGGCGAAATCCTTGTAGATCCACTGGCAATCTTTAAACGTTGCTAAATTTTTCTTCTATTATCCGAGAAAGAAAATAAAATGTTCAATCTGAGCATTAAATTTTTATAATTGCAACCCATATATTCTTAGCACACTTAGTAAGAGACGTGCTAGATGTGGGGAAGGAATCCAGATGTTCTCATAATGTACTCAAGCAGACCACCTGTCTGCATCATGTGATCCCCGCCTGAACAGGAGGTGATAAAAATATGGTTTTAAAGTATCTTGCTTTTTCCTTTTAATACATATTCCAAAATTGTGGAGGATCATATACGATCTTGTCCACTTAGAGAAGCAGCAATCACCCAGAAAAAAATAGTGCTCCTGTTACCATAGTGATCATGATTTATGGAGCCATGACGCTAGAAATCTCATTCAATTGATACGGAAGTCCCCGAGAGGCAATAAGCTGAGAAAACTGTAATGTCAGGTTGGACGAAGAGGAAACTGTAAATGCTAAGACACAGCAAGGCACCTGGGCAAGGACTGAGTGCCTAAATTCCCTGCACCTCATGTCACAGGTAAGGTGGACACACTCACAGGAGTCCAGTGTTAGGCATTAGCTGAAAAGCCTATCTGCTACTTTAAATTTTATATATATATATATATATATATATATATATATATATATATATACACACACATATATGTTTCTAGGAAAGTGATAAAAAGGCAAAGACATAACAGGACGACAATAAAGTTGATCTTCCACAGAATTGTCTTGCTTAATCAAATGGTATCACCTCAAAATGTGGACGTGATATATTTCATATGGTTAATAGTTGTGGTATATCCATTCAATACGTACTGACTCCAAACACGGACGAGGTATTACCATTCAGGCAGCCACCGTGAACCATGTGAAGGATGCCCCCTGGAGGTGGATAGCCTGACGCCTCTGCCCAGCACATGTCCAAGAACTGACGTTGCTTCCTCACCGCCATGTTGATATCACGTGACTCCAACTCCCTTGGCCTGAGTGCCTGAGCCTGAGGGGTAAGACAGCGAGAGCACCGTACGGCATAAGAGTGACACATGGACTTGGAAGCTGGTGGACCGTCCCATCCATCAACTCAACTGAGAAGTAGAGAAAATCCTTCTGCAGAGTGAGCATCCGGAATAAAAGCCGAGAAGCAGGCAAGAGACGGAGAGCTTTTCATATTCCCCATTCTAGTCTTTCCTGAGGCCCGCTGGGCTCCTGCCCTTGGGTTTCGTAAGTCACACCCATACCCTTATAGTCAGTTCCCTGTTTCATTTACACTAGCTGACACTTGAAATAAAACAGCCTTAAGTAACCAACTCCATCCTCGGGAGAGAAGGCAAGTTCTTCAGCGTACCACAGCTTCATCTCGTTTAAAAAAACAAAAATAGCCATCGTCCCTTCTTCCTCCTTTTTCCCTTTGCCCTTAGGGAAGTTCCATCAACATTGGCATTTTCTATTACCTGGTCTCATCTCGTGATGGCGCCTGTCCAGCAGAATATACGACATTTCCCTATTACCATTGCTCGGTTTCAGCTCTAGCTCTTAGTGGCTGGCTGCCCATATCAACTCCCTGATATTTCTCAGTAATAAAATCATACTGTCGGCTTCTATTTTCGAGCACTTACTATGTGCTGCACGCTGTTCCAAGTACTTTATAATTATTAATTGATGCATTCAACTAGTCCGCACAGTAACCCTGTTGGGTAAGAACTATAATATGCCCACTTAAACCATTTCCCCAAGGTCATACCCCAAGACAGTTGTGCAGCAGGTATTTGATTCCAGGCAGTCCAGCTCGAGAGCCCAAGCCCGCAACTACAGGCAAACACAGCCTCCCACAGATTTGAGCCCGTGGGCACCCCTACAGGCAATCAGCAACATCCCCCAGGAGATGCCACAATTTGAAGTGTTCCTGACTTATGGAAAGGCAGCCTCAGACAGTTTTAACCCTCTCCAATGATACGCATGCACACACACATACCTGCACACCCAATACACACACATAGGTATACAAACGCATATGCACACGGGTGCACACACCTGCGCACATACATACACAGCTCAACGCATGACCACAGTTGAACTGAGTGGTCACATCAGCTGGAGAAGACCATTAACATTGTGAGTCTGGAGCTCAAGACAAACCCTGGGACAAAGTCTTCCACAAACCTTAGTATCAAGGGAAACAGTAAGCTAACGGCAGACAGTTTACTCCCCATCACCTTTACGTGAACTGCTTTTAATTACATTAATGAATGGACTGAACCTTGAAGGACCTGGAAGGATCCATAAGAGGTAAGAGGTTTTTTTCTTGTTTCTTCTTTTGCCTTTTTTTTCTTTTGGCACACACACATTTATTTCCTAACCAAAGGGATGATTCTAATTGAACCAACACTTTGAAATAGTTGCATATAAAATATTTGGGTAAAAACAATTGAACACGGGAAAGAAATACATAAAAGAGGTGTGGATATTTGCTCCTTGAACCGAGCTCATTCATCCTCACAGCTAATTCCTGTCCAAACCGATGATGGAATTTTTACTCTACTTTTTCATAGAGCAGGGTAGAGGTGACATTGTTCGATGAAAATTCTGGCCCTAATTTCCCGTCTTCCCATTTTCTTGGTACTATGCTTTCCTCCCCAACCCATTCCTGATATTAAACCAATGCGCCACGTAGGAAGCTGCAGACCGTCTGAGTTTGCCTGCCGTCAGCTGTCGTTTCTTTGAACCTCTCTCCCAGGTTACAAGAAAACTGCTGTTCTCAGTGCTCTCGGTTTCCGTGGTGAGGTTGTCGCCATCGGAAGAGACGATACAATCTGGTTTGGCCATTACGCCCACCTCTCACAGAGCCATTCCCGCTCCCCACTGAACTCCATCTTCTAACCAGCTGCTGAATGGTGGCTACAGTGGGTGCAGGCAGGTGGGTGGGTGGGCAAAGCCAGCAAAACAGAGAGGGGCCCAGGGAGTGTGGCTTGCTGGGTTTTGTTTTGTTTTGTTTTGTTTTTAAAATAGAGGACCAATCCTACCCCAGAAAAGCCTCTTGCTTTGAGACCAGAGTTGCCAGGTGGCGGGCTTCATGCCCAATGAAGACAGAAGGTGGAAAGTAGGCTCTAGGAACCACAGGTGTGTTCAGATAGATGAAAGTGCCCATGAACATGTAACTAACTGCAACCCGCAGGGAGATACACTGCATTTCAGATGTATTGCGCCTATAGAAATCACACGCTCATACAAAAAAGAGGTTTGTGGGTGGCTCAGTCAGTTAAATGCCTGACTCTTGGTTTCGGCCCAGGTCATGACCCCACGGTTCATGGGGTCAAGCCCCGCCTGGGGCTCTGCACTGACAGCAGGGAGCCTGCTTGGGATTCTCTCTCTCCTCCTCTCGCTGCCTCCCCCACTGCTCGAACTCTCTCAAAATAAATAAACTACGTTTTTAAAAATCTTAAAAAAAAAAATCTTTACAACCAGAAATGTAAAAGCTGTAGGAGAAAAGGTGAGCTTTGACAAGGGAGTGTTACGTTTTCTCCTTAGAATTATTGGAAGTAAACAGCTTCTCGTCTAATGTAGTGCTAACATGCTGATATTTTTATCGACCTGTAGTTGACATACAATATATAGTTTCAGGTGCATGACACAGTGATTCAACATGTATATACATGATGAGGTATTCAGCATGATAAATCTAGCTACCATCTTGACATGCTAATTTTCATACCTTGCGCCATCTTGAAAATGAGAACGTAATACCAACCATCCACAAAATTCTCTTATTTCCTTGGCCCTATGTACGGGGACTTAATGAAATAAACACAAATTGTTACCTATTCTCAACTCTACTGCTCCTAATTTGTGCACCAGTTTGAGAAAGATTCTGCTAAACTCTAGGAGGGATTAATGAGCCACAAGTGGCCAACCAAAGACTTCCAGTAGTCTCTGTAGCCCTCATTGTCTTCCATCACCTTGTGCACAGGAGATCAAAGATTTTCCTCCCCAGTTACATTATTTTTCTAAGTGTACAGGAACGTTCCATCCCTGGAATTTTTTAAATTCTTTTTTTTTAATGTTTATTTATTTTTGAGATAGAGACGGATAGACATAGCGTGAGTGGGGGAGGGAGAGAGAGAGGGCCAGAGACACAGAATCCGCAGCAGGCTCCAGGCTCTGAGCTGTCAGCATAGAGCCCAACGTGGGGCTCGAACTCACAAACCATGAGATCATAACCCGAGCCGAAGTCAGACACTTAAACGACTGAGCCACCCCGGTGCCCCCGTCCCTGGAATTTTAATCTGTGAGCTTGACTATGAGAACTTCACCAGTTTCCAGACTTTTAAAGTCTAGCTTTCCCTCTCTGTCCCAGATTAACAAATGTGGGCAATTAAGAATAAACAGTGAACAGAAAATGCTAAATAAGAGAAAAAACTGGTTACAAATTAACTGTAAATACTTGATAACAGAGATTGCTAAAACTCTAGCACCTTCCACAGATTGTGTGTGTTTTACAGAAAACCACACTTAGGTTTTCAAAGGAGATGGTCACAGATCAGAGCCCACATTCCTTTCTTGGCCATCAGGACAGAAAGTAAATGTTGCAAATCAGGAAGCCCAAGGAGGCACCGAAATGTCCAGAGAATGGTGAGCAACCTGTCTGAGAAGGTGATAGCAGCCACTTTAAAGGGCTCATCTAAATTTATGAGCCTTTGCCCTTTGCCTGTAGATGTGCCCCAGAGAAGATGTGTAGCTATTGAGCTTTTCTAGATGGGTGTGGAAAGGTCAAAGTATTTATATGGCAGGAAAGAACACTCTTGAGTTAAAGCCAGCTTGGAAATTACATGCTGCCCTTTGGCATTCTTTCCTTTTTCTAAGTTTATTTACATATTTTAAGAGAGAGAGAGAGAGCATGTGGGAGGGGCAGAGAGAGAATCCCAAGCAGGCTCTGTACTGTCTGTGCAGAGCCAAACATGGGGCTTGAACTCACAAACCGTGAAATCATAACCTGAACTGAAATCAAGAGTCAGACACTTAACTGACTGAGCCACCCCCAGGCTCCCAAGCATTCTTTCCCTTTAGCTAGATGAAAACTTCTAGAATTTGGATTGAGGGGGCACCTGGGTGGCTCAGTCAGTTAAACATCCAACTTTGGCTCAGATCATAATCTCAGGGTTTGTGGGTTCGAACCCCACATTGGGCTCTGTGCTGACAGTTCAGAACCTAGATGTTTCAGATTCTGTGTATCCCTCTCTCTCTGCCCCTCCCCGACTCGCGCGCACGCGCGCTCTCTCTCTCTCTCACCCAAAAATAAATTAATTAAATAAACAAGTAAATAAATAACACTGGATTGAGATGTAGTCCCACCTGGTTTCTTCTACTAAACCCCAATTAATATTTTGTAGCCTGAAAAAGGTTATTTGGAGTTAGTGAAAGGTATCTGTCAACGAATTTCCCCTACTGACTGAATGGGGAGATCATTCTGGGAGAACCACAGAAGGGAATTTGCAAAAATTGAAGGGAGGTTTAGGAGGTAAGGTACTGAAAAACAGATCTAATAATTTTCTCTTTTTCTTTCTTTTTCTTTTTTTTTTTTTCTTTTTTAAAAGAGAGAAAGAGAGAAAGCATATGCATGAGCAGGGGAGGGGCAGAGGGAGAGATAGAAAATTGAGCAGGCTCCAACGCCCAACACAAAGCCCAACTGGGGGGTCGATCTCATGACCATGAGATCATGACCTGAGCCAAAAATCAAGAGTCGGACGCTTCACCAACTGAGCCACCCAGGAGCCACCGCTAATTTTCTAACCATTCATAGGAGACAAGCACCAACCGGTAGCTACTGATCATGCCAACCTCCAGGTGGGAGGTGGGTATGTCTGTCTTCCTGTTGCCATACAGTCTTCTCATGTGCAGAAAGGACATGAACTCGTCATCCTTCCCACTATATTTTACAACTCACTAATGCTATTGTCCCACTAGGTTTTACGATGAAAAACTTGCCCAGAGTCACCAAGTCAATTTCATTTTCCTAATTTCAATTTCGTGAATCCCAAAACCCCAAATAAGTGCTTTTTAGAATAAAACTCGAATTCGTTTATGATGAGAAAGACATAACTGGCAGTCATCATTGTAACCATTTTAAGACTCTCTGAAAGAGTTGGAGACCCTCGTTTCTTTACATAATGTCATACTTTATCCTGATCTTCTAGAAGACAAAAATAAAGAAAACCTTAATTTTCAGGTATAAAGAAGCGACTTCACATCAACTCTCAATAATCCAAGTAGTGGGTGATAGGTAAAGATTTGGAAGATCCAAACAAAATAGCAGATATTTACCTTTGTATTTCATTAAGATTTGTTAGTTATTGTAAATCAGTGTGTATCACACATGAAATGTGATAAAACTATTCAAATTACATTGTAAATCCCTTACTACCTATGAGTTAGTTAGTAGGACTGCAGGAATAAACAGAGAAGGGGAAAAAAGTGTCTCAACTTTGGAGGAAAACAACACTGATATGGTTTTCGTTGTATTAGCCAAAAATGAGCACAGGCTGTGGAGAGAGTGCTATTAAACAGCATCCTAACAGCCACTGGCAAGTGGTTTTAGCCAGGAGAAGGAGAAGGAGAAGAGGAGAAGGAGGAGAAGGAGAAGGAGGAGGAGAAGAAGGAGAAGAAGGAGAAGAAGAAGAAGAAGAAGAAGAAGAAGAAGAAGAAGAAGAAAGAAGAAGAAGAAGAAGAAGAAGAAGAAGAAGAAGAAGAAGAAAGAAGGAGGAGGAGGAGGAGGAGGAGGAGGAGGAAGAAGAAGAAGAAGAAGAAGAATGAAGAAGAAGAAAGAAGGAGGAGGAGGAGGAAGAAGAAGAAGAAGAAGAAGAAGAAGAAGAAGAAGAAGAAGAAGAAGGAGAAGAAAGAAGAAGAAGAAGAAGAAGAAGAAGAAGAAGAAGAAGAAGAAAGAAGGAGGAGGAGGAGGAGGAGGAGGAAGAAGAAGAAGAAGAAGAAGAAAGAAGGAGGAGGAGGAGGAAGAAGAAGAAGAAGAAGAAGAAGAAGAAGAAGAAGAAGAAGAAGAAGAAGAAGGAAGAAGAAGAAGAAGAAGAAGAAGAAGAAGAAGAAGAAGAAAGAAGGAGGAGGAGGAGGAGGAGGAGAAGAAGAAGAAGAAGAAGAAGAAGAAGAAGAAGAAGAAGAAGAAGAAAGAAGGAGGAGGAGGAGGAAGAAGAAGAAGAAGAAGAAGAAGAAGAAGAAGAAGAAGAAGAAGAAGAAGAAGAAAGAAGAAGGAGGAGGAGGAGGAAGAAGAAGAAGAAGAAGAAGAAGAAGAAGAAGAAGAAGAAGAAGAAGAAGAAGAAGAAGAAGAAAAGGAGGGAGGGAGGAAGGGAGGAAGGAAGGAAGGGAGGAAGGAAGGAGAAAAAGAAGGAAAATTTTTATGAGGCATAGCAAGAGTAAAATTTTCTTGTAACTTAGGAAAACAATACTAATATGCTTACTTGGATAGCATAAACCTTGAGAGCCTACACGGCAATCCTGCGTGAGAGGTAGACCCCATGCTAACATCCTCAGAGACAGAGTGGTCACTGCTTGGTGGGGAGCACAGAGCTGAAGTGCCCAGGCCAAGACTCAACACCAAAGCCTAAGACTCTTGAGGCTGGTGCCGGTGTGGTTGCAATTCTCATACTGTCAAGAACATTCTCCTTCTCAACCAAGACATTCCTATAAGAATATCGAAAGACTGTGGGACGGTGAAGGTACTCTGCTGCTTGCTGTTCCATATCTTTGTCCTGGTTATATTTTCTTCACCTGTGGACCTCAAAAGTAAAACAGCCAGTAATTTTACTAGCAAAATGGGCTCATTTGAGAAGAGTAGAGGATTGCAATTTGGGACAGGCAAGCTGCGGCAAATCAGAGGCAAGTCTGGAAATCAAAGGAAAGGAACGTTACTTTCTAAAAGAGAAAAGGAGGAAGTTGGGAGTCGGTACTCTGAAGGGAAATCCTTGGAGGAAAATAAGAGTTCAGGGTAGTGAACTCTCATTGGCTGAGTTGTGGTATTTTTTTTTATTGGCTGCGCTTGTTGCTGGGCAGGAAGAAATTCTCCCCTCCTCCCTCTGACACAGTAAAGTAGGCTTCTTCCTGCGGGGAATGCAAGGCACATCCCTTTCTGCTGGAGTCTGTAATGGACAAACAAGCAGTGGGATTGAGTGTCCCCCCTTCTGGCCTCCTGACTCCATTTTAAATGGTTTCCTTTATTCAGTTTCCCACATCGAAGCTCTGTGCTCCTGGTATAAAATAAATCAAGTGCATACCTTTCCCTGAAATTGCAGTGAGAAAAGGCATTTCTGCAAACCATTACGTTGCTTTAAGTTGGGTACATTTCTGAAAGCTTTTATGAAGTGGAAGGGAGGATTACAAAGTTCTTACCTCAGTTCCCCAAATCAAAACAAACTGTCAGCGTAATTCTCTCCCCCTAAAATTTAGGTTTCATCTGTGGGGTGAATTTGTTCTCACACCCATTTCACTCTGCTGGAACCATCAGTTTCTGACTTCTTTCACCCTTGGATGGCAAAAGACAGAACAAAAGCCAAAGCAGATGATCCGAATCCCCAGGATGCCCATGCACACTACATGACCAGAGCCCCCTTCTCCCACTCCACCCCCATGTAATGGGTGAAACGTCTGCTTGTCACTCACTACAGGCCACCAAGTACATCTTTCTTCTCTGCCACCTCAGCCAACCCTGCATAGACACTAATGAAATACAATTGAGTCCTTCCAGAAAACGGGGTGAACTTCAGCCACTGTGGGTGCATCCTGGAGACTGCTAGCAGAGGTTTGTCCAAAAAAAAAAACAAAACAAAACAAAACTAGAAAAGACACTCGATGAGATTTTATTGAGATTGGATTCAGCTAGATTTTAATCCATTCTCAAATGCCACTCAACTTCTGAGCTAACAGGAACACTCACTCCCTACTATTACACAAAATCCTGAGCCCTCTGAAGCAGGAGGAATGGGAGGGATACTGAAGGACTATTGATTATCTCCGTTGGCAAAACAAAAGTGGAAGATGGCTGATGGACAAGTCTCCACTAAGGACCTGGAATCTGCTCTCCCTCCCCCTCGAGTGCAACTTGCAGCAGTAGATTGCATCTGTAATTTAGCATTTTTGCATAATAGCTGGCACTCAAGAAAAGGTCTGGTAATGCAAATTCGCCTAGGTTCATGACCTCAGCCTCCGGGCAATCTATTGTCTCAGAAAACCCTTTTGCAGCTCTTGAAAAGGGCGGCAACTTCACAGGTTGCATCCAGATATCCCTCTTTGTCATCTTTCACCTTCCTGATCCCAGGGCCAGCCCTGTCCTTGGTCACCACCCCTCCTATCCATAAAGCAGTCTTAAACGGCTAAGCTCTGCTTTTGAGGATTTGGCAGAAAAACTCTACTGCCGGGAAATGTCGGCAAATGGTGACTTAGAGCAATTTCTTAAAGTGTAGGATTATAGACAGTTTCGCACCCAGAGATGGCAGGGAAGGAAGGGCCCAGAGAAAGAACTGCAGGAAAGGATTTTCACCGTCTGACTCTTCCAAGCCCTTTGTTTATTAAACTGACACCCGACTCAAGCCGTCACGTGGACGCAGTCCTTCAATGCCCACGGGTTCCCACCGGTTTGGGGTGCCACTACAGAAAGCACATAGCAACAGCTTCGTAAAATCAAGCATTCTGAAGTGAGGACAGGATTTCAAGATCGCCCATTGAAATCCTTCACTGTAGTGCTAGGGAAACCGAGGCTGAGACGTGACGTGGAGAACAAAGGCAAAAAGGAAATGTAGAGAAAATTCAATTTCCTTAGAACCTGCAGGCCACTGACAGATACTTGAGGCGGGCAGAATATGACACTCCTCTTAAATGTTAATGCTTTGCTAGAGGGAGAAAACAACCTTCGCTTGACCACAGCCAGGTCTTCTTTAACATCTGAAGATCCTTTTGCAAACTTCCCCTGGCCTTTACCTCCCCCAGCTCCCAAGTACATCATCCGTCAGTCCTCACAATCCCCGAGAAGCTCCTTCTGCCCGTGCATCTTATCCCCAGGCTTTAATAAAACCACCTTTTTGTACCAAAGACGTCTCAAGAATTCTTTCTGGGCCATTGGCTCCGGACCCCCCACCACTCCAAAGCCGAATCAGAGGGACTCGTCCAAGGTCACAGGATTCATTAGCACAGACTACTGACGTGCCTTTCACCTTTACCGGAGGAGCAGGGGGAACCTCCCTGCCCATCTGAACTTCGCCAAGTGAAATTAATTTCCACTGAACTTCAGCTCAGTTAGAACTCCCGGCAGCAATGTGGTAGCCGCTGGGAGAAACAGAGCGAAGCCGACAGACGGTGTGATCACACCCCCCACCTGCCAAGGTCAGCCAGATTCTCAGAAGCCAGGCAAGATGGCACCTGGTTTTTGGTTTTTTGGTTTTGTTTTGTTTTGTTTTTCATTCTTTTCAGACACCCGCCGTTTGACCTAATGTGTTCCTGAAACAGACTGCATTTCACCTGTTTCCTTTTTACTGCTCCACAGTGACCTTGTGGAGGCTGTAGAGTGGATGCCTGTAGCTCTCCTTGGACACTTGGCACAAAGTGTGGAGGAAGAGGCAATGCTTCTGTGACTCTGGGACACCCTCGTGCGTTGGGCAGTGTCCTAACTCCGGGATCCCAAACTGAGCGACACCTGAGGCTTTGAAGCAGCTCTGGGACAGGGACAAATGTGACTAGAAGGAAAGTGGGCCAGCTGAGAACAACCAAAGAGAATAGGGCTGAGCAATGGGGCTGAGAAGACCAAGAAAGAGTCTCGAAGGTGCTTTATGGGTGGTAATGGGAAGCTATTTCTCATGCCACTGGGGAAACGAAATGTGAAGAAACATAGGAACATAAAAAAGGAACAAGGGCCGGAGAGGGAGCCTTATGCCTGTGTCTATTACAATGGTCTTAAAACTGACTAATGCTGCGGTTTTGAAACTACTACCCTGATTTTTAAAACCTTGGAGCTCTAAGGTTGGTTGCATAACCACGGTGCCTCAGAGGTACGGGAGGCCAAGCTCGGAGCCACACTGTTCCCACCTGCACCATAGATCCTGCCCAGGCTCTGCAGCTCAGCATCAAAGACCCTTCTAGAAGCCATGTCAGTTGAACCGGTTCCCTTGTTCATCATGTTAACTTATTCTCTCCCTCTCAATCTCTTTGTCTGCTTCTCTCTCTCTCTCTCTCTCAATCTCTCTCTCTCTCTGTCACACACATACACACACACATACACACACACACACACACACACACACACACACACAGGAGAGGGACTGCTCCGTGGCCCAATCGTGTGGCCTGCACACACTAGAACTCTTCCAGATACCCTGCAAGCATAGCCCCTTTGGGCAGACCAGGCAGTTGCCTGTAATTAACCTGCTACAAGGTTAACACACTGAATGTTTCCACCCTGGAGGGAGTAGCAACGCATCCTTCCAAACTCGACTCCAGACATTGGTTTCCTTTCCCTGAATGCTCTTCTGCTGCCTGTACCGTGATGTGAAGACTTACGGAGGTGCCCCTTTGTCAATACAGGATCCTACAAGGCATCTCCTCAGACTGAGGGCTTGGCCCGATCCATAGAGAAGGAGGGGTGACAAGAAACTCCTAGCGCATCACTCTTAAGCAGCCAACTGGACTGGTCTCCAGCTTCCGCTGATCATACCACCGCCGCCTTTTTTCCTAGATAAAAGTCTGCTTCTTTCACTTCCCAGCCTAAAATGTGTTGATCGTTTCCCAAAGAGTTCAGGACACGGACCGAGCCTCTCAGTGTGTTACCTATCACCTTTTATAACCCAGCACCAAACCCCTCAGCCCATCTTCTGATGCTTCCCCTGCCTTCATCAAAAGCCACACTGTTTTCTGAAAGCATCTGCCCTCACTGGCCGTGACGTTTGCGTTCGCTACTCCTTCTTTGGAATATCTGTGCCTTAGCTCTCCTTCTAGAACCTCCGCCGCCACCCCCAAGACCCGTAGGCTATTCCTGTATACCCTGGCCGTGTAACAAATGACCAGAAATTTAGCAACTTAAAAAAAAAAGCACACGTTTATAAACTCCCAGGTTCTGTGGACAGGAACCCAGGCACAGTGTAACCGAGTCCCCCGACTCGGAGTCTCTCACCGGCCGCGACAAGGTGTCAGCTAGGGCTGTGGTTTCATTTCAAGGCTCAGAGTGAGGAAGGATCAGCGTCCGACTTCCAGTGGAACTTCTGCCTCGCTGGCAGAAGTCAGTCCCTTGCTGGCGGTTGGACGAGGGCGTCATTTTCTTGTGGCTGTCCACTGGAAGCTACCCTCAGTCTCTGGCCACAAGAACCTCTTTAAAGGGCAACTCACAGCATGGCACCTCGCTTCCTAAAAGCCAGCAAGGGAGACAGTCTGCTAGCAAGAGACGCAAGTCACTTCTTCCGCAACGTAACTGTGGAAGTGACATCTTATTTTGCCATATTCTGTTGGATATAAACAAATCACGGGGGGCGGGGGGGGGGGGCACCTGGGTGGTTCAGTTGGTTAAGCTGCCGACTCTTGATTTGGGGTCAGGTCATGATCTCACGGTGCATGAGTTTGAACCTCACCGGACTCCTCGCTGACCGTGCTGAGCCTGCTTGGGATTCTCTCTCCCTCTCTCTGGATGTCCCTCCCCTGCTTGCATTCTCTCTCAAAATAAATAAATAAACTTTAAAAATTAAAAAAAAAAAAAAGGCACAGGCCCGCCCACTCTCAATAAGAGTGTTTACACGGAAGCATGAACACCAGGGATGGGGTCGTTGGGACCCTCATAGAAGCCACCACCCACAGGACCTGGTTCTCCCACCGGTGGGGTCTCCCTGAGCCCGTCCTGTTCTGTGTTCCCACAGCACCTGTGTCTCAGATGGAGGCTTGTTTACCGTGTCTTAGAGCTCACCCGGTAAAAATCCCCTGGTAGGGCACTTTTCCGCTCACTGTTGACTTCCACCGTGGTAGGGCTCATGGCTATTCATCACAGTGCCCCACGCACCGGAGGGGTCAGGGAGAACAATACTACACCCCTCTTCTAGTCACGGCTTTGCTTTCCAGAGCAGAAAGAGATGGGAGGTTTAAAATTTGGATTTCCATAAATTTACTCTTTTTGCAGCTTTCTGCTGCAGAGAAATACTTGCAGATTTGACCATCCCATCAAACAGCTAATTCTATTTGAAACTAAAATCAGGGCTCAGGTTTTATCAGTAGCTAATGTCAGCCTAAAGTAACTTACACACTAGAACAGTTTTGGCCATTGTCTCCTCTAAGATTTTTAGCCAAGGGAGGAAAGATTCATTGAACTCATGTGCACGAAATCCTCAGAAACCCCCTGCACGGTAAGTATTCTTACCTCTATTTTGCAGGCAAGGAAACTGAAACTCGGTCTCAGTAATTTGCTCTTGATAGAATCAAAGCCCATACTTTGATCTGGATTTCTCTGTCATTTCACACACCTTCTGCTCGGAGCCCAGCAGAGGTTCAAGGTCAGGGAGAACTCCCAGGGCCACAGAGGGGAGATCCAGGTGGCTCTGACTCTACCTCCAAGAAGACATGCAGAATCACAGCTTTTGTCCCCAGAAACTGCCGGAGTCCAGCTCCAGCGGGCCCGGGGGTTCCCGAAGGATGAACGGCATGGGCGAAAAAGTGAAAAAAAATAAAAATAAAAAATAAAAACGGACACAGACAACAGCAGTGTGTCGAACTGGCCGCTTTATTGTGGCAAAAGTGGCATTATATTTGCTAGCAATTTCCTTGTAGCGTACATCATCTATGTTTTCTGGCATTACCTGATTCTAAAAATGTTCCTTTGTGTAATCACCCTTTAAGGAATAACATGGTTTTTTTCTCATAACGTTTCCTCCTGCCCTTTGCTTATTGATTAATTTCTTACATTATTTTCATTATGTATCTATATTTACCTATAATCTATAAAGCATTTGCTTTGCTGTTTTCATGAAAGGTCATCTATCTCTCAACACCTCAAGTGGAACAGTTACAGGGACGTGACCTCTTAGTTGTTTCCCTGAACCGCTTGTGGCTTGAGGAACAAAAGTGTTCGCCTCGGTCCAAGGTGCCAGGAGGGGGCCAAGAAGGCCCTAGAAACCCATGCCTTATACATTCTCAGAAAGACAATGCACCTAGGAACTAATGAACCATTCTGTACTTTAACCGACTAGGTTCAGTCATCATCTGGAATGCCTCCTGGGGGCCAAGTGGGCCTAGAGGTCGGAGTAACCTGTGCCCATAGATACACTCCTTAGTTACTGGAGTGGGGCTTTCAAATCCATTTTTTCCTTCCTTGGCTGGGAAATGCATGGGGCTATCCTTCCTTTAGGTAGAGGAGCCTTTATAGGGGGTGGCAAGGGCTAATGTAGGGCTGCACAATTTCCTTGCAGAACCTTAGTTTCTTTCCCCAATGGTTCTTTTCCCAGGGGCCTGTGGAGGGCAATTCCCCAAGAGACAATTCCCCAGGTACTTTTATTAAGGCCAAATTACATAAAAGTGGGAATATAAGAAGCTTCGCCGTCGGCGGGCCGCCCTGCAGTCCCGATCCATCCACCTCCCGGGCCCTGCCATCAGGCTGGTGGGATTGCTCGGCTTCCAGCAAGAAACTTCTCCCTGGGAGTGTCAGCTGCCCCCTCTGGTAAAATGTTGTGATCTCAGGTAAATATGTTGGGAGCAGAAGCCAGGGGAAAATACAAGAAGCTGGAGAACTGTCATTCAATCAAGAACTTGTAAGGACCTAGAAGATTCTCTAGTATCTTAGCTGCTGAGTCAATTCTCAAAACCCTCCACCAAAGAAAATTCATTTGATAGGATACATTTAGTTGCCTCAAAGGCGGTCTCTTGCCGCAGAAATGCCTAATTACATGCAAAATCCTGGAACCTACTGATTTACTCTATTCTGGATAGAGTTATGGCCACCCCAAATCTACCAATTAGCTCTAATTTATCAGAGACCTGGGGAGGCATCAATCAGACTCAGAGTCTCATCCCCTTGGGGGTGTGTTTCACAGCCAGTGGGGCGTGGGATCACTGTAGGGGACAGAAAAGGGGAAGGCGGCCCACAACAGTAGTGTGATGTATATAGCTTTCTGTTTGTAAGTTATATGGTGTAGCACCAGCAAAGGAAAATCTTGTTTTGTGTAAAATACCTTCAGGTGTCACTAGATCATTTGTTAAGATTCATTCCTGTCTGTGTCTATTGACAGCTTCATATGGTTTTCATATCCTTTCTTCTATTAATGTGATACATCACATCAATAGATTTGCGAATATTGAACCAGCCCTGCAGCCCAGGAATGGATCCCATCGGATCATGGTGAATAATTCTTTTAATATACTGTTGAATTCGATTTGCTAGTATCTTGTTGAGAATTTTTGCGTCCGTGTTCATCAGGGATATTGGCCTGTAATTCTCCCTTTTAGTGGGATCTTTGTGTGGTTTGGGAATCAAGGTGATGCTGGCTTCATACAACGAGTCCAGAAGCTTTCCTTCCATTTCTATTTCTTGGAACAGTTTGACAAAGATAGGTATTAGCTCTGCTTTAAACGTCTGGTAGAATTCCCTTGGGAATTCTAAGAGTCCTGGCCCAGGACTCATTTCTCGGGAGATTTTTGATAACTGATTCAATTTCTTCGCTAGTTATGGGTCTGTTCAAATCTTCTATTTCTTTCCTTTTGAGTTTTGGTGGTGGATGGGTGTCTAGGAATTTGTCCATTTCTTCCAGGTTGTCCAGTTTGTTGGCATATAATTTTTCAAAGTATTCGCTAATAATTGTATTTCTGTGGTGTTGGCTATGATTCCTCCTCTTTCATTCATGATTTTATTCATTGGGTTCTCTCTCTTTTCTTTGTGAGAAGTCTGGCTAGGGGGTTATCAATTTTGTTTATTTTTTCAAAACAACAGCTCTTCAATTCATTGGTCTGTTCTATTGTTGTGGTTTTTTTTATTCTATGTTGTTTATTTCTGCTCTGATCTTAATTATTTCTCTACTTCTACCGGCTTTGGGGTTTCTTTCCTGTTCTGCTTCTAGTTCATTTAGGTGTGCAGTTAGGTTTTATATTTGGGATTTTTTTGTTTCTTGAGATAGGCTTGAATTGCAACGTATTTTCCTCTCAGGACTGCCTTTGCTGCATCCCAAAGGGTTTGGACTGTCCTGTTTTCATTTTCACTTGCTTCCATATATATTTTTTAATTTCTTCTTTAATTGCCTTATTGATCCATTCATTCTTTAGTAGGATGTTCTTTAACATCCATGCATTTGGATGGCAATTTTTCCTTATGGTTGATTTCAAGTTTCATAGCCTTGTGAGCTCAAAATATGCATGGTATGATCTCAATTATTTATATTTATTGAGGGCTGTTTTGTAACCCAGTATGTGATCTATCTTGGAGAATGGTCCATGTGCACTTGAAAAGAATGTATATTCTGCTGGTTTTGGATGAAAAGTTCTGAATATAGTTGTCAAATCCACCTGGTCCAGTGTATCATTCAAGACCATTGTTTCTTTATAGATTTTTCTGCCTAGATGATCTGTCCATTGTTGTAAGTGGAGTATTAAAGTCCCCTGCAGTTACCATATTTTTAACAATAAGATTGCTTATGTTTGTGATTAACTAAATACAGCATCCTTTCTTAATAAAAACCCTCAGGAAAGTCAGGATAGAAGGAACATACTTTAACATCATAAAAGCCATATATATGAAAAGCCTACGGCTAATATCATCCTCAATGGGGAAAAACTGAGAGCTTTCCCCCTGAGATCAGGAAGGTGACAGGGATGTCCACTCTCACCACTGTTGTTTAACATGGCGTTGGAAGACCTAGCCTCAGCAATCAGGCAACAAAATGAAATACAAGGCATCCAAATTGGCAAAGAAGAAGTCAAACTTTCACTTTTTGCAGAGGACATGATACTCTATATGGAACACCCGATAGGAAAGCACCAAAAAGCTGCTAGAACTGATCCATGAATACGGCCAAGTCACAGGATATAAAATCAATGTACAGAAATCGGTTGGATTTCTATACGCCAATAACGAAACAACAGAAAGAGATATCAAAAATCAATCCCATTCACAATTGCACCAAGAACCATAAAATACCTAGGAATAAACCTAACCAAAGAGGTAAAAGGTCTGTATGCTGGGGCGCCTGGGTGGCTCAGTCGGTTAAGCATCTGACTTCAGCTCAGGTCATGATCTCATGGTTTACAAGTTCAAGCCCCACGTCGGGCTCTGTGCTGACAGTGCAGAGCCTGGAACCTGCTTTGGATTCTGTGTCTCCCTCTCTCCCTGCCCCTCCCCATTTGTGCTCTGTCTCTGTCTCTCTCTGTCTCTCAAAATTAAATAAACATTAAAAATTTTAAAAAAGATTTGTATGCTGAAAACTATAAAAAATTTATGAAAGAAATTGAAGAAGACACAAGGAAATGGAAAAATATCCCATGCATATGGATTGGAAGAATAAATATTGTTAAAATGCCAATACCACCCAAAGTAAACTACACATTCAATACAATCCCTATCAAAATTGCACCAGCATTCTTCTCAGAGCTAGAACAAACAATCCTGAAATTTGTATGGAACCACAAGACCCTGAATAGCCAAAGTAATGCTGAAAAAGAAAACCAAAGCAGGAGGCGTCACAATCCCAGACTTTAGCCTCTACTACAAAGCTGTCATCATCAAGACAGCATGGTATTGGCACAAAAACAGACACATAGACCAATGGAATAGAGAACCCAGAATTAGACCCACAAATGAATGGCCAACTAATCTTTGACAAAGCAGGAAAGAGTATCCAATGGAAAAAAGACAGTCAATTTAGCAAAGGGTACTGGGAGAACTGGACAGCAACATGCAGAAGAATGAACCTGGACCACTTTCTTACACCATTCACAAAAATAAACTCAAAATGGATGAAAGACCTAAATGACAGGAAACCATCAAAACCCTAAAGGAGAAAAGAAGCAACAACCTCTGACCTCAGCCACAGCAACTTCTTGCTTGACACGTCTCTGAAGGCAAGAGAAATAAAAGCAAAAATGACCTACTAGGACCTCATCAAGAGAAAAAGCTTCTGCACAGCGAAGGAAACAATCAACAAAACTAAAAAGCAACTGACAGAACGGGAGAAGATATTTGCAAGTGACATATCAGGTAAAGGATTAGTATCCAAAATCGATAACCTCAACACCTGAAATACAAATAGTCCAGTGAAGAAATGGGCAGAAGGCATGAATAGACACTTTTCTAAAGAAGACATCCAGATGGCCAACAGGCACATAAACAGATGCTCAACATCAGTCCTCATCAGGGAAATACAAATCAAAACCACACTGAGATACCACCTCACGCCGGTCAGAGTGGCTAAAATGAACAAATCAGGAGATTAGATGCTGGCGAGGATGTGGAGAAACGGGAACCCTCTTGCCCTGTTGGTGGGAATGCAAACGGTGCAGCCACTCTGGAAAACAGTGTGAAGATTCCTCAAAAAATTAAAAATTGAATTACCCTGTGACCCAGCAATAGCACTACTAGGAATTTATCTAAAGGTTACTGGAGTGCTGATTCATAGGGACACATGTACCCCAATGTTTATAGCAGTGCTTTTGACAACAGCCAAATTATGGAAAGAGCCTAAATGTACACCAACTGATGAATGGATAAAGAAGATGTGGTTTATATATACAGTCTTTTGATAAAATTTGTGCCACAGTTTAATGTATCCAATTTTATCAATATTTTTCCTTTTGGCTAATGGCTTTTGCATCTTTCTCTGCAAATTTTCCCTGTGCCCCAGGTCATAAAGATTCTCTCTTAAGACTGTCTCCCAAATGTCTTTGTTTGCTTTTTACATTTAGGTCTTTAACGTATCCAGGATTGATTTTTGTGTGTAATGTAAGGTCCATTTGAATATCTAATTGTCCCAGTGTCATTTACTAAAAAGCCTTTCCTCACTGCTCTGTAGTACTTTCTTGTATATCATGTCAACATGTGCCTTGGTCTCTTTTTAGAGCTCTCTGTTATGAATTTTTAGTCTAAGTCTCCTCTACACCAGCATCTCTCTGATTACTTTACCTTTATAATGTCCTCATACCTGGTAGGACTAGTAATCCCATCTCCTCTGATTCTCTGAGGGTGTCTTGGTTGTTCTTGGTCTTTTGCATTTCCATATAAATCTTAGAATCATCCTCTCAGGATTTTTTAATGTTCTGTTATATTTTGTTAGAATTATACAGGCTCAGGGGCACCTGGGTGGCTGGGTCGGCTAAGCATCCGACTTCGGCTCAGGTCATGATCTCACAGTTCGTAGGTGCAAGCCTCGCGTCGGGCTCTGTGCTGATGGCTCAGAGTCTGGAGCCTGGAGTCTGTGTCTCCCTCTCTCTCTGCCCCTCCCCTGTTCACGCTCTGTCTCTGTCTCAAGAATAAATAAACAGTTTAAAAAGTTTAGAATTATACAAGCTCAATATATCAATATTTTCTAATCCTTTGCTATAGCATGTCTCTCCATTGATTTAAGTCAATGCAAATCATATTATGGAGTCTTCTGCATAGAGGTGTCCCATCATTTGCTATTTTGATTCCTAGATTCTTCACACTCTTTTGATGCCTTTGATTTTTCTAATTCTTTAATTTGGTATAAAGAAAAACAATTGGGGGGCGCCTGGGTGGCTCAGTCGGTTAAGGGTCCGACTTCAGCTCAGGTCACGATCTCGCAGTCCATGAGTTTGAGCCCTGCGTCGGGCTCTGGGCTGATGGCTCAGAGCCTGGAGCCTGCTTCCGATTCTGTGTCTCCCTCTCTCTCTGCCCCTCCCCCGTTCATGCTCTGTCTCTCTCTGTCTCAAAAATAAATAAACATTTAAAAAATTTTTAAAAAAAGAAAAACAATTGGTTTTTGTAAGTTGATTTAATGCACCAGGAAACCTCAGAACCCCTTTTTTTATTTTAATGCCTTATTAAGTAAAATTATTTCTTATTAAAAAATCCTAGATTTCAACAAATGTGTATGAATGGCTATATGTGTAATTTGTTGTTAATACTGATGGGATGGGATAGTTATAACTAATAAATAGCCTAATGGTCTCACTGTATGTGAGGGTTAATATGCTACAATGAGAAGTATTTTCACAAAATGTCAGGTGAGTTACACAAACATATTACATACCATACAAATTAATTTTTACTTACAAGAATGTTGCCTGCAGTCATAGACTCTGGGTCTGGAGTTCCCTCTTGTCCAGCAAGAGAGCGGACGCAGAATTAAAATGTGAGAGCAGCTGATGTCCGGGAGGAGACAAGAGCCCTGGGTAAGGGTCCTTGCTCCGTTTTTATTAGGATCAGGAGGCTTACAAGTGTGATGGAAGTGCACAAAGAGACAACGAAACCGTGAACATTAAGTCATGTGTGTGAGAGAAAAGGGGGTTTCAAAGATATGCGGTGTTAGGGGTTTGGATCAATACAAAACAAAATCCCAGTGCCGGGCAGATGGTTGTTTACGGCAGGCACGAGGCCCACGTCTGTCTATCTTGCTTGCCTAGAGGATAAGACAGACGGAGCATGCTACCTCAGGGTCAACAAGACACCCTTTTTTTGCTAATCACCTTGTTCCTGGCAACTTGGCCCCATTGCGGTCTATAGCCCTGTTTACCTGTTCACCTATTCTGGTCCTTCCCTCCTGTGAAAGCAGCTTTCTGCTATTGTACTAAGTTGGGGAGCACTCCCGCCCTAAATACCTAATCTCGGAGGCTTTTATCCTGTGGCTTCCTATTCCTTTATGCCTTTGTTCTACACTGGGGGCCCTTTTGCCTTATTTACCTAATCTTGGATGTTTTTATCCTAAGCCATGTTAACCCATTGGTGCAAGCTCAGGGAATTCCTAAACTTATTCCCCGCGGTCTGCTCATCAGCTTTCTATAATTTTACAACATTTCACTCTTTCCCCTGGAGACCACGGTTCATCCTGGGGATCCGCGGAACAAGCATGGATTGAAATCCTATCGTGTAGCAGGAACATTGCACGCCTCCCTTCATTTAATTTTTATAATAACCTGAGGAAGCAATTATCTGCATTTATAGGTGAAGAAATGAAAGCTGTAGGTTAGTACATAATTTGCCTGAGATCCCATAACTAATGAGTGACCAAGTTGGGATTTCAGTCCTTAGAGTCCCCTCCACTGCCTGTGCCTTGGAGGAGAGGGTCACCCACCAGCTGCTCAGCAGACCTGGGAGAACCCCGAGGTCCAGACCCACTGCCCACCCCTCTGCATACCCCACCACATGCGACTGGTCTTTGGCCTGTGGCCTTTAAGGGCTTGCGAGCTTTGAATACTATTTCACCATTCTACCCCTTGTTATGGTTGAAAGATGATATAGAAAGACATATACATGTCGATATGTAGGGACATATAGAGGCAGAGACAGAGATCACGTTGGCCCTTGTCCAGTAAACAGTGAAGGCCTGACTGCTGCCCTTTGAAAGCCAAACTTACGAGGCTCAAGACCCTCAACTGCTTCCTGGGAACTTGTATTTCAGGAGTGTTCCCATCACCCCAATGATAAGGGTGGCTCATTGCGCCTAAACCGTTTGTACCGTAATGTGGTTTATGCGGAACACCCGCTCTCCTCCGTAGGGGCTGGAATTTGGACACTCGCGAGGCAGTCCCCCGTAAATCTCTGGCTTTGCACCTCTAATGAACTTTCCCTCCAGACGTTTTGTATGTGCGGTCACATCTCCCTCCTGCAGGAATTAAGTGCGCGCTGCGGGACTCCACAAGGAAAGGGTCCTCGCACCTGGTTCCTCTGGACTTTGCCCCATGAGCCTTTCCTTTTGTCGATCTTGCTTTGTATCCTTTCACTGTAATAAATCTCAGCCATGAGTATCACTGTGGATCCCGTGGTTCTTTCTTCCCAGTGAATCCGTGAAACCGGGGGTGGTCTTCAAGACCCCAACACAGCTCACCCCTCCATCCAGTGAATGTTAAGCCTCAATACATTTGTTGGTCCTTTGTTTCTCAACAATAGGGTTTTTTTTTTAAGTTTATTTAATTATTTTTGAAAGAGAGAGCGCACACACAAGCAGGGAAGGGGCACAGAGAGGGAGAGAGAACCCCAAGCAGGGTCTGTACCATCAGCACAGAGCGCCATGCAGGGCTTGAACCCAAGAAGTGTGAGATCATGACCGGAGGCAAAATCAAGAGTCTGACGCTTAACCAACTGAGCCACCCAGGCAGCACCCCTAAACAATAGGGCTTTTTATTTATTTTTTTTAATATGAAATGTATTGGCGAAATGGTTTCCATACAACACCCAGTGCTTCTCCCAACAGGTGCCCTCCTCAATGCCCATCACCCACCCACCCCCCCTCCCATTCCCCATCAACCCTCAGTTTGTTCTCAGTCTTTAAGAGTCTCTTATGGGTTGACTCGCTCCCTCTCTAACTTTTTTTTCCCCTTCCTCTCCCCCATGGTCTTCTGTTAAGTTTCTCAGGATCCACATGAGAGTGAAAACATATGGTATCTGTCTTTCTCTGTATGACTAATTTCACTTAGCATCACACTCTCCAGTTCCATCCACGTTGCTATAAAAGGCCAGATTTCATTCTTTCTCATTGCCACGTAGTATTCCATCGTGTATATAAACCACAATTTCTTTATCCATTTATCAGTTGATGGACATTTAGGCTCTTTCCATAATTTGGCTATTGTTGAGAGTGCTGCTATAAACATTGGGGTACAAGTGCCCAACAATCGGGCTTTTTAAAACAACATTAGGCAGATTCAAGTTTTTGACACACTGAATAAAAATTACTCTGCCAATGGGCTTAACCTGGGGTTCTGACAGGCTTTTTCCTGGTCAAGTTATTCCCCAGATCTCTGAAGACCTACCTTTGATCCTCTGTTCAGCAATAAGGATGTTTCCTCTATGCCTTCCCCTCATGGTTCCTTTCTCCTCCCAACATCTTTTTTAGAGAATATGTTTGTACACGGTTTTAAGAGATAACACAGCAGTGCCCCTGTAACCTTTATCCAGCTTCCTCTGTCATAACATTTTACAAGGCTACAGTACAATATCACAACCAATATCTTCACACTGATGGAATCTACTGATCTCATTCAGATTTCCCCAGTCGTATTTACACATTGTGTGTGCCTTAAGTTGTATACAGTTGTAACATCAGTTTAGGTTAATGTACCCACAACGACAGTCACGCTACGGCAAAAGTTCTCACTGCACAAGGACCCCTCATGATGTCCTTTATAACCACATCCAATTTCCTCTTCCCCTGATGACCACTAACCTGTTCTCCACTTCTAAAATTCTAAATATGCTGTATAAATGTACTCATACAGTATGTAACTTTTGGGGCCACAATTCCGTGGAGATTCATCCAGGCGGTGCATATCTCTACTTTGCTCTTTTTCATTGCTGAGTAGTATTCTGTGATAGGACTGTATCGCAGTTTTTTTTTTTTTATCCATTCACCTGTTGAAGGATACCCAGGCTGGATCCAGTTGGGGCACTTAAAAGGCAGCTATAAACATTTGTGTACAGGCTGTTGAGTAAAAATAAGTTTTCACTTCTCTAGAATAAAAGCCCAGGTGTGCAACGGCTGGATCAAATGGGTAGCTGCATGCTTAGTTTGTCAAGAAGCTGGCAAATCGTTTTCCAGAATGCTGTATGATCTTCCATTCCCACCAGCGATGTGTGAGCGACCCAGATTCTCCTGCCATTGATTTATTCTTACCCCAGATTCC
Source organism: Neofelis nebulosa (assembly GCF_028018385.1). NCBI lineage: Eukaryota > Metazoa > Chordata > Mammalia > Carnivora > Felidae > Neofelis > Neofelis nebulosa. Next base: position 6,153,784 of record NC_080795.1, read on the forward strand.
CATTTTGACCATAGATGTAGTTACAAGACACTTATAAACCATGTTACACATCTTGAAAACCTGCCTAAGTAGTTAGAAGTCTGCCTTTAAATGAATTAAAATATATAAAGAAAATATATAGGGAATACAATACACCACTGCTCCTCCCTTACCCAGTGCAAATCCCATCTGTCCATTTCCTTATCTGTCCATTTTCCATTACCCCCACAAAGCTTCAACCATTGCTTCCAACAGGGAGATATCCACAAACACACGCCCACCCCTGACTGGGTGGAATGCTTCGACTGTAGCTGCACCTGTCCTCCCATAACATTTCTACCTCTATTAGAATTGCTAGATTAAGTGTCCTCCTTGCTTGGCTATCAATTCTCAGACGGCAAGAACTGGGACGGTCTCGTTCACCATCCCATCCCTCATATCGACCACTGCCTGCACCTAATAGGTGCTCAACTCAGTTTTTGGTGGTTGAATGGGCAGTCCCAACTTCAAAAGCCCAAAGCCCGTTCAGTAAAGTATTCCAGGCAGTCTTCACCAACCAACGAAAGGCAACACGGGAATTAAAAATCTCTACCGCCAGGCAATTGGTAAACCTAAATTAATGAGAAGGCAACACTCACCCACTGTGTTTCGACGTGAATTTTGTGTCTTATAAGTATTTCCAAATAATATATGTGCTGATGAATTAACAGTTCCTTCCAGAAGAGCAATGGCTTATTGTCCACCTCATTTTCTTGCCATGAGGACACCAACTCTTTATTAGAGTTAGGGATGCAGGGACAATGTAAATATAGTCACAGGTTCACCTGCAAAAGTTAGATCTCCACACACACATTAACAACTTAATAATAGTCCCTAGAGTTAGTGATTTCTTTCTGTTTTTAATTTTGTTTAATGTTTATTTATTTTTGAGAGAAAGAGAGACAGAGTGCGAGCCGGGGAGGGGCAGAGAGAGAGGGGGAGACAGAGAATCTGAAGCAGGCTCCAGGCTCTGAACTGTCAACAGAGAGCCCGACATGGGGCTCCAACCCACAGACTGCGAGCTCATGACCTGAGCCGAAGTCGGACGCCCAACCGACTGAGCCACCCAGGCACCCCGAGTTAGTGATTTCTGACACAATTGTTGCCTGGACTTCCAAATCGTCTTTTATGTTATTAAACTTCTTTTCATGTTAGGAGACATTTTCATATTTCCAAAGGGAAGAATTCACTATCACCCTAGAAATGGAGAGATGTACACTTTAAAATGGTTAAAATGGTAAATTTTATATTACATGTCTTTGCCACAAGAAAAGAAAAGTAGGGGCCACCTGGACGGCTCAGTCAGTTAAGCGTCTTGATTTTGGCTCAGATCATGATCTCACAGTTCATGGGTTCGAGCCCCACATCTGGCTCTGTGCTCATAGCACGGAGCCTGCTTGAGATTCTCTCCCTCTCTCTGTCCCTTCCCTGCTCATGCTCTTTCTCTCTCAAAATACATAAATAATCTTTAAAAAAAAAAAAAAAAGGAAAGAAAAGTAGAAGCATGGCGGGAAAGATGTGTGCAAAGGGTGGTTAAGTCTATCTTTTGCCTAAACCAGAATTTATCCATGTTAAAACTTTGAGCCTTGGTTTCTTTATGCATAAACTGTTAATCATAGTGACAGATTCCCAGTTGTTTGGGGGCTGGGGGGGGGGGGCGGGAGATGTATATCATTCGATGCACAATCTAATTCCTGCCCAGGGCCTTGGAGACTTCTAATCAATCTGAGGGCCTAAACATATAAGGCCAGAATCAGACCAAAATGCTGCTAGCTCCTTCCAAGGAGGCCTGTGTCCTCTGTCACCCCTGATTCCAGAAGGTTTCATATCCTTAGGAAAGAAAGATGAGTTAACAGATGAAAAGCACTTAGAAAAATGACTGGAAAATAGTAAGCATGTGTATTAGGGTTTTCCAGAGAAACAGAACCAACAGGGGGCAGGGGGGGCAGGGAAGAGGTTTTAAAGAATTGTCTCAGACAATCATGGAGTCTAAGTCTGAAATCTGCAGGATTGATCAGCAAGCTGGAAACCAGAGAGGAATTGACGTTGCACCTTGAGTCCAAAGGCAGCCTGGGGACAGAATTCCCACTTCCTTGGGAACCTTGGTCTTTCTACCTAAGGCCTTCCACTGCTTGGATGACACCCACCCACATTATGGAGGGCAATCTGCTATACACAAAATCTACTGGTTTAAATGTCAATTTATCCAGGGGCCCCTGGGTGGCTCAGTCGGTTGGGCGTCCAACTTCAGCTCAGGTCACGATCTCACGGTTCGTGAGCTTGAGCCCCGTGTCTGGCTCTATCCTGACAGCTCGGAGCCTGGAGCCTGCTTTGGATTCTGTGTCTCCCTCTTTCTCTGCCCCTCCCCTGCTCACGCTCTGTCTCTCTCTGTCTCAAAAACGAATAAAACATTAAACGTTAATTTATCCAAAAAGGACGTTCACAGTAACATCTAAGCTGATGTTTGACCAGAACTGGGTGCCATAGCCTAGCTAAGCTAACATAAAATTCACCACCACCACATGATATAGGTGGGATTTACTGAGCATAGGATTTGCCACAGGTCTCAGAATTCCTGACTTTTATACTCTTAATTCAAACTCCCCCCGCTCCCCTTCTCCAAGATCTTTTAACTGAGCCCCTGCTCCAGGCAAACAAACTCCAATAAATCTGTCCTCCAAATTCTCCTATCCACTCCTGATCCCTATGGAGACTCAATCTTCCTAAGCTTCACGCCCGCTAGAAGCTTCTTGAATCATTCCTGCTACTACTCCGCTGTCCCATGAGCCTCCGGTCAGGGGCATGCCTGGCTCCTTCCTGCCCCCAGTCCTATTCCAGTTCTACCTCCCCAGCCTCAAGTGAAAGGCCTCATTCCTTTCAGGTTCCTGCCGTTAATCTACACCACCTTCTGGTCCCACCGACCTCCACCCAACGAGCTGGCTTCTCGGTACCCTGGTTCCCTACTTCCATGCCCTTTGCCCTTTCCCTCTTTCCTCATCGTGTCCATGAAGATGCCTAACAACTGTCACCACGTAGGACTGTTCCACCTTGAGGCCGTAAGTTGGCACATACCTCCCTCTGACCGGGTCGACTTCACCTGCGGTGTTTTCTCCATTATTTCCACTACACCTGCTTTATTACTCATTACAACTTCCAGGCTGCGAGCCCTTTGACCTAATCCAGGCTATGAAACCCTGCCCAACTCTGCCTCCTTCTTTGCCCAGCAATGTCCATATCCCAACCCTTCTGCTAGAATGCATCCCACTCCCTCCCTCCTAGTCCTTTCCTTACCACTTTTTGATAAAACCACTGCTGCCTGCCTGCCCTTACCCGCATAGATGAGGCCACCACAGCGGCACCCCCTCACCTCACCGGACCCAAAATGCCGGTAGGGCTGTTCTACTACTGTCCCTGTTTTCAGAGTGACAGACCCAAATGGTTTCCTCTGGGCCCATTACCCATTTGCAAAGATTCCTTGCTGAGATATTGTCTTTAAGTGCTATTTTTCTCATTTGTCAAAGTTTGATTTATCTGGCCATCACCGTTTATTTTTTTCGTGAGACATAGTGTGTCCAACAGAAACAACCTATATTCTTCTTAGGCCAATATCAGTTCTGAGTTCAGGGTCAACATGTTTTCATTTAAATGCATTACTATTGAGTGTACCATCATGTAGGCTTGGACATCTGGCACTTTCTGTCACTGGTGCCTTCACAGGTGAAAAATAAAGTCTTCTGCAGAAAATGGGGGAGGGGGGGAATCAGGTAAAATGTTTTTGCAAAGCTACACGCAAATAAACACAAAGAGCAGAGTCATTGAAAGCATTACAATTATTCTTTGCCTCCCATTGTCCTCTCTGTGGCATCTGAAGAAAGAATCAACCTTGCAAACTCCAATAAACTCACAAAAGATGGAAAAGGTCATAGTGCATCAGGGCCACCTGAGTATTTGAAGATCAGGAGAAAGCATAATCTTCTTTGCCTCAAGGGCAATGAAAATACCCAGTTAACCTATTTTAAAGGAGTTCTCTCTCTCACTGGATTCTTCAGCCCAAAATGGCATTTGTGTTGGGCAGGTGCCATATGCTGGAATTTCCTTTTCCCTCTTCCTGCTGAAATGGGTGCAAAGCTTATACTCAGTGTAGGAGGCAGTCTGTCCCGAATCAAGAGGACATATAATTTTCATGTGTTAGGCTAAGCACAGATTAGACCCCGCCTTTATATTTCACTCATAAATCAGTCCTCATTGCCTGGGCTCTCTGCCCCATGGTGTCATTCAGCCCCTCTGCACAGCTCCCCCCAGCTGCACCTCCATCAGTCCACCCTTGTTCTGTCTCTATGTACACGTTCTTGCCCCACCCCAGAGATGCCTCCCTTTTCTGGTGCCTCGGATTCCCAAAGAAGCAAGTTCCATACATCATGAACAATTGTCAGGCTCACTGTCTTATGACCTCCTGAATGAGTTGGAAATGATAGAAATGAACTTTGACTAATATGGAAGGAATTTAACGAATGATATGAGTGGTTCAAAGTATCTCTTGGGGGCTAGAGAACCAGTGGCTGAAGTGACACAGCCAAGCAAACAGCCCAAAAGTTATACCACAAACTGTCCCTGTGGAGACCTCCCCACTGCCACTGCCTTCCCAGTTGCCATCCCCAACACCAGGCTCTGGACCTCTGCTGGATTTCCCACTGCCATTCTCGGGAGTGGGCATTTCCCATGTTGCTGTCCTCACCAAGAAAAAACCCCAATGGCCCCTGCTTCTTTGGGTCACCAGATCTTGAGCCAAACCCACTTGTGATAGAAAGCACCAAGGTCATTGTGATGGTTAATTGGATGTGTCAACTTGGCCAGGCTAGAGTGCCCAGCTGTTTTGTCAAATACCAACCTAGCTGTTGCTCTAAAGGTGATTAACATTTAAATCAGTAGATGTTAAGTAAAGCAGATTACCCTCCATAATGTGAGTGGGTCTTATCTAATCAGTTGAAGGTTTTAAGAGAAAAGACTGGGATTCCCCAAGGAAAAGAAACTTCTATCTCCAGACTTCAGCATAGAAATTCCATCTGAGTTTCTAGCCTTTGGACTCACCACTGTAACAGTGACTCTTACCTGAATCTCTAGCCAGCCTATGGATTTTGAACTTGCCAGCCCCCACAGTCATATGAGCCAATTCCTTAAAATAGTAACTGCCTCCCACTTTTCCTCTCTCTTTCTGTGTGTGTGTGTGTGTGTGTGTGTGTGTGTGTGTGTGTGTGTATTCTTCCTCAAGGATTCTAAGAACATGCTAAGTGGCCAGAGAAAGTAGCAAATTATACTACTTTTATTCTCATGTAAATTTTATATGCAAAAAAAACCACCCACTAACAATCTTCCACTTTACAAGGTTTGTAGCTGTAACTACTAACACAATTTCTTGTGTATCCAAAAACATAGAATTGTCATCTTTCTTGAAGCATGGATTTACATTGCCATGAGGCAGTAGGATTCACTCCGCGGGTGGGGAGCGTGGACTGGACCGATAAGTACACCTCAATGTTGGCCCATTTGTCTTCGCAACCACAGATTTAGCAACTTTTGTGATGAGAGATTTGGTTTCCTTAAGAAATAGCCTCTGGGGCGCCTGGGTGGCTCAGTCGGTTAAGCATCCAACTCTCGATTTAAGGGTTCATGGGTTCGAGCCCTGCGTTCCTGCTTCAGATTCTGTGTCTCCCTCTCTCTCTGCCCCTCCCCCACTCTCACTCTGTCTGTGTGTGTGTGTGTGTGTCTCTCTCTCTTAAAAATAAATAAAGATTTTTAAAAAAAGAAGAAGAAAAGAAAAGAAATAGCCTCCAAAAGAAAGTCAACTTTCTTATGAGGTCTAGTAGTGAGATGATTCATAGTTTAAAGCAAGAAAATAGAGGCTTTAGATAAACAGATAAAATAGGATTGGCATTGACCTTGGCTTACATTCCTCCCCTAAACAAAGTCACCACGTGTCCCGTAAAGACAAGGAAACAGAATTATTGAAAGTGGCTCAAGAAGTCATCAAGTCAAGGAAAAACTCGCTTATCAAATGAAAGATTAACACTTTGGTTAAATTTGCAAAGCTTTGGTGATATAAAGAAGCACATGGCTTTCAACTGAAATGTATTCCCAAAGGAATTCAAGGACCAGATGTTCCGAAATGTGGGATTAACAAGTCTCCAGATGCATTATGATAAGAGCTACATACCAGGTGCTGTGCTATAGGCTTTCCTTAGACGATCTCATTTCAGCCGCCCAACAGACATGAGACAGATATTGTCGTCGTCATCATCATCATCATCATTTTCTGATGAAGGATCTGAAGTTCAGAGAAATTAAATCAATTTTCCAAACTTGTGAAGTTAATCAGTGGTAGAGTCTGGATTTAAACCCAGCCACTCTACGCTCTTACCACCACATATTAAAATAATAACATGTGAAGTGTTTCTAATGAATGTCAACTGTACCTGGCTTTCTGATCCATATCTTGTGTGTTTGTTGTAATTGTTAAATCATTACTACCCTACACCTGAAATTGATATAATATTTTATGCCCATTACAGCGCAATTTAAAAAAATCTAAAACATTAAGAAAAAAAATCTGTTTTCTCCATCTCGACTCTGAGCTGAGCTCATGACTTTGGGGCAATAGAAGGAGTGACATTGTGTCAGTTCTGGCCTAAGTTTTAAGAGTCCTTGAATGTTTCCACCTCCTCTCTGGGGAGCCTGCCCAGCCATCAGGTGAACAAACCCAGGTTGGTGAGCTAAGTGATAGGACATATCCCCCACCCTGCCAACTGACAGCCTGACAATGTCAGACCTGTAAGTGGGGCCATCCCAAGTCATCCAAGATTGGCCATGATCCCAACCCACTGGCTGATGCAGGTACATGAGTAGGCACAACTGAGATCGGCCAGGCCTGGGCCAGATCAGCAGAACTTCCAAACTAACCCACAGACCCACGAGCAATATGTGGTTGTTGTTTTCAGCCACTTCATTTTGGAGTGATTTGTCACACAGCAATGGGTAATATGATATAAAAATATAATCAGAACTATTGAAACTGGCTCAAGAATAAGAATTCTGCTGGCGCTACCTCCTTCCTTCCTCCCTTTCCATTTTTGGTTTTTCCCCCCGGGGGTGTGGGTAGAGACTTCCAGCCACCTTCAACCATAAGACAACACAATTGGGAATGCATGAGAAGGCGTTGGGGGCAGGAGACCAAGGGGAGTTTGAGTCCTCTCACCTGCCCTGGACTGCACCTCTGAACTTTATGTGAGACAAATAAAACCTTTTATTTATTCCAAAAAAAAAAAAAAAATGAATGGATAAAGAAGATGTGATGTCCATAGATACAATGGAATGTTACTCTGCCATAAAAGAGAATCAGAACCTGCCACTTGTGAAAATGTGGATAGACCTGGAGGGCATTATGCTCAGACAGAGAAGGACAAATACCATATGATGTACTTATATGTGGAATCTAAAACCAAAGACAAAATAGAAATAGATCAATAAATAGAACTAACTGTTGGTTGCCAGAGGGAAGACTGTTGGAGGGACGGACACAATGGGTGAAGGGGAGTGAGAGGGACAGGCTTCCAGTTATGGAATTAATCATGGGGATGAAAGGTTCAGCACAGGGAATAGAGTCAATGGCGTTAAAATAATGATGTATGTTTGGGGCACCTGCGGGGCTCAGCAAGTTAAGTGATTGACTTCGGCCCAGGTCATGATCTCATGGTTCGTAAGTTCAACCCCACATCAGGCTCTGGGCCGGTAGCACGGAGCCTGCTTGGGCTTCTCTCTCTCTCTCCCTCTCTCTCTCTCTGCCCCACCCCTGCTTGCACTTTCTCTCTCTCAAAATAAATAAGTGAACATTAAAAAAAAATTGTTTTTTAAATAGTGATGTATCGTGTAGACGGTGAGCATACCATCACACATAGAGATGTCGAATCGTTATGTTGTACACCTGAAACTAACGTAACATAGTGCCTCGTTTATGCTTCAATTAAAAAAATCAAATCATATCAAAATCATTACTGTAGCAGGATTCTCATACAGAGTCGTGACACCGAGGCTTTTTATCCAGGAAGCAACTTTATTTGTGCTGCCACAGCTCAGTTGTGTTTGTACTGGAAGAACTGAGCACCAAACGTCCCGTGGCATAGCTTTTTTATACATTTTCTATTTCTTTGTCTCCCATAACACATGTAACACACACAAACATGTAGTCTGATTAAGTGGTCTTAGTTTACAAGGTCATGAGGGTCGTTGTCATGTAGGAGCATAGCCAGGTTACCCTGACGTTTTTTGTTGTTTTCTCTTTTTTCTCTCCTTAGGGAGAGGACCCTACCACATTCTCCCCCCTTTGATGCTCGCACCCCTCTATTTTGGGTCAAAGAGCACCATCTCGGTTTAGAGGTTTATATTTTTATAACATTATTATGTGAGTGGCCATCCTTTTTTTTTTAATTTTTAATGTTTATTTATTTTTTGACAGAGAGAGACAGAGCATGAGGGGGGAGGGACAGAGAGAGAGGGAGAGACACAGAATCTGAAACAGGCTCTGGGCTCTGAGCTATCAGCACAGAGCCTGACGCGGGGCTCGAACTCACAAACCACGAGATCATGACCTGAGCCATGACACTCAACCAACTGAGCCACCCAGACACCCCCGTCCTTTTTAACTCATGGCCTCAGTGAGACTAGAGACAAACCGTATAACCAAGGGAGCAAAGCAGGGTAAGATTAAGCACCCTCCCAAAATCAGGAGAATACTTCCCTTGAGGGTTTTTTTTTTAAATATGAAATTTATTGTCAAATTGGTTTCCATAAAGCACCCAGTGCTCATCCGAACAGGTGCCCTCCTCAATGCCCATCACCCACCCCCCATAAACCATCAGTTTGTTCTCAGTTTTTAGGAGTCTCTTATGTTTTGGCTCCCTCCCTCTCTAGCCTTTTCTTTTTTTCTTTCCCTCCCACATGGTCTTCTGTTAAGTTTCTCAGGATCCGCATAGGAGTGAAAACATATGGAATCTGTCTTTCTCTGTATGACTTATTTCACTTAGCATCACACTCTCCAGTTCCATCCACGTTGCTACAAAAGGCCAGATTTCATTCTTTCTCATTACCACGTAGTATTCCATTGTGTATATAAACCACAATTTCTTTATCCATTTGTCAGTTGATGGACATTTAGGCTCTTTCCATAATTTAGCTATTGTTGAGAGTGCTGCTATAAACATTGGGGTACAAGTGCCCCCATGCATCAGTATTCCTGTATCCCTTGGGTAAATTCCTAGGAGTGCTACTGCTGGGTCATAGGGTAGGTCTATTTTTAATTTTCTGAGGAACCTCCACACTGTTTTCCAGAGCGGCTGCACCAATTTGCATTCCCACCAACAGTGCAAGAGGGTTCCCGTCTCTCCACATCCCCTCCAGCATCTATAGTCTCCTGATTTCTTCATTTTGGCCACTCTGACTGGCGTGAGGTGGTATCTGAGTGTGGTTTTGATTTGTATTTCCCTGATGAGGAGCGACGTTGAACATCTTTTCATGTGCCTGTTGGCCATCCGGATGTCTTCTTTAGAGAAGTGTCTATTCATGTTTTCTGCCCATTTCTTCACTGGATTATTTGTTTTTCAGGTGTGGAGTTTAGTGAGTTCTTTCTAGATTTTGGATACTAGCCCTTTGTCTGATATGTCATTTGCAAATATCTTTTCCCATTCCATTCGTTGCCTTTTAGTTTTGTTGATTGTTTCCTTTGCAGTGCAGAAGCTTTTTATCTTCATAAGGTCCCAGTAGTTCATTTTTGCTTTTAATTCCCTTGCCTTTGGGGATGTGTCAAGTAAGAAATTGCTGTGGCTGAGGTCAGAGAGGTTTTTCCCTGCTTTTTCCCTTAGGGTTTTGATGGTTTCTTGTCTCACATTCAGGTCCTTTATCCATTTTGAGTTTATTTTCGTGAATGGTGTGAGAAAGTGGTCTAGTTTCAACCTTCTGCATGTTGCTGTCCAGTTCTCCCAGCACCATTTGTTAAAGAGACTGTCTTTTTTCCATTGGATGTTCTTTCCTGCTTTGTTAAAGATTAGTTGGCCATACATTTGTGGGTCTAGTTCTGGGGTTTCTATTCTATTCCATTGGTCTATGTGTCTGTTTTTGTGCCAATACCATGCTGTCTTGATGATGACAGATTTGTAGTAGAGGCTAAAGTCTGGGATTGTGATACCTCCTGCTTTGGTCTTCTTCTTCAAAATTACTTTGGCTATTCGGGGTCTTTTGTGGTTCCATAGAAATTTTAGGATTGCTTGTTCTAGCTTCGAGAAAAATGCTGGTGCAATTTTGATTGGGATTGCATTGAATGTGTAGATAGCTTTGGGCATTTTAACTATATTTATTCTTCCAACCCATGAGCACGGAATGTTGCTCCATTTCTTTATATCTTCTTCAATTTCCTTCATAAGCTTTCTATAGTTTTCAGCATACAGATCTTTTACATCTTTGGTTAGGTTTATTCCTAGGTATTTTATGCTTCTTGGTGCAGTCGTGAATGGTGTCAGTTTCTTTATTTGTCTTTCTGTTGCTTCATTGTTAGTGTATAAGAATGCAACTGATTTCTGTACATTGATTTTGTATCCTGCGACTTTGCTGAATTCATGTATCACCTCTAGCAGATTTTTGGTGGAGCTATTGGGTTTTCCATGTATAATATCATGTCATCTGCAAACAGTGAAAGCTTAACTTCATCTTTGCCAATTTTGATGCCTTTGATTTCATTTTGTTGTCTGATTGCTGATGCTAGAACTTCCAACACTGTGTTAAACAACAGCGGTGAGAGTGGACATCCCTGTCGTGTTCCTGATCTCAGGGAGAAAGCTCTCAGTTTTTCCCCATTGAGGATGATATTAACTGTGGGCTTTTCATAAATGGCTTTTATGATGTTTAACTATGTTCCTTCTATCCCGACTTTCTCGAGGGTTTTTATTAAGAAACGTTGATGGATTTTGTCAAATGCCTTTTCTGCATCGATTGACAGGATCATATGGTTCTTATCTTTTCTTTTATTAATGTGATGTATCACGTTGATTGATTTGCGAATGTTGAACCAGCCCTGCAGCCCAGGAATGAATCCCACTTGATCATAGTGAATAATTCTTTTTATACGCTGTTGAATTCAATTTGCTAGTATCTTATTGAGAATTTTTGCATCCATATTCATCAGGGATATTGGCCTGTAGTTCTCTTTTTTTACTGGGTCTCTGTCTAGTTTAAGAATCAAAGTAATGCTGGCTTCATAGAATGAGTCTGGAAGTTTTCCTTCCCTTTCTATTTTTTGGAATAGCTTGAGAAGGATAAGTATTATCTCTGCTTTAAATGTCTGGTAGAATTCCCCAGGGAAGCCATCTGGTCCTGGACTCTTATTTGTTGGGAGATTTTTGATGACTGATTCAATTTCTGTTCAAGCTTTCTATTTCTTCCTGTTTGAGTTCTGGAAGTGTGTGGGTGTTTAGGAATTTGTCCATTTCTTCCAGGTTGTCCAGTTTTTGGCATATAATTTTTCATAGTATTCCCTGAGAATTGCTTGTATCTCTGAGGGATTGGTTGTAATAATTCCATTTTCATTCATGATTTTATCTATTTGGGTCATCTCCCTTTTCTTTTTGAGAAGCCTGGCTAGAGGTTTATCAATTTTGTTTATTTTTTCAAAAAACCAACTCTTGGTTTCATTGATCTGTTCTACAGTTTTTTTTAATTCTATATTGTTTATTTCTGCTCTGATCTTTATTATTTCTCTTCTTCTGCTGGGTTTGGGGTGTCTTTGCTGCTCTGCTTCTCTTTCCTTTAGGTGTGCTGTTAGATTTTGTATTTGGGGTTTTTCTTGTTTCTTGAGGTAGGCCTGGACTGCAACGTATTTTCCTCTCAGGACTGCCTTCGCTGCATCCCAAAGCGTTTGGATTGTTGTATTTTCATTTTCATTTGTTTCCATGTATTTTTTAATTTCTTCTCTAATTGCCTGGTTGACCCATTCATGCTTTAGTAGGGTGTTCTTTAACCTCCATGCTTTTGGAGGTTTTCCAGACTTTTTCCTGTGGTTATTTTCAAGCTTCATAGGATTGTGGTCTGAAAGTATGCATGGTATGATCTCAATTCTTGTATACTTATGAAGGGCTGTTTTGTGACCCAGTATGTGGTCTATCTTGGAGAAGGTTCCATGTGCACTCGAGAAGAAATTATACTCTGTTGCTTTGAGATGCAGAGTTCTAAATATATCTGTCAAGTCCCTCTGATCCAGTGTATCATTCAGGGCCCTTGTTTCTTTATTGATCCTGTGTCTAGATGATCTATCCAATGTTGTAAGTGGAGTATTAAAGTCCCCTGCAATTACCACATTCTTATCAATAAGGTTGCTTATGTTTATGAGTAATTGTTTTATATATTTGGGGGCTCCGGTATTCGGCGCATAGACATTTATAATTGTTAGCTCTTCCTGATGGATAGACCCTGTGATTATTATATAATGCCCTTCTTCATCTCTTGTTACAGCCTTTAATTTAAAGTCTAGTTTGTCTGATATAAGTATGGCTACTCCAGCTTTCTTTTGACTTCTAGTAGCATGATAGATAGTTCTCCATCCCCTCACTTTCAATCTGAAGTGTCCTCAGGTCTAAGATGAGTCTCTTGTAGACAGCAAATAGATGGGTCTTGTTTTTTTGTCCATTCTGATACCCTATGTCTTTTGGTTGGCGCATTTAGTCCATTTGCATTCAGTGTTATTATAGAAAGATATGGGTTTAGAGTCATTGTGATGTCCGTAGGTTTCATGCTTGTAGCGATGTCTCTGGTACTTTGTCTCACAGGATCCCCCTTGGATCTCTTGTAGGGCTGGTTTAGTGGTGATGAATTCCTTCAGGTTTTGTTTATTTGGGAAGACCCTTATCTCTCCTTCTATTCTAAATGACAGACTTGCTGGATAAAGGATTCTCAGTTGCAATTTTTTTTTCTGTTCATCACATTGAAGATTTCCTGCCATTCTTTTCTGGCCTGCCAAGTTTCAGTAGACAGATTCGTCATGAGTCTTATCATCGGTCTCCCTTTATATGTTAGAGTATGTTTATCCCTAGCTGCTTTCAGAATTCTCTCTTTATCCTTGTATTTTGCCAGTTTCACTATGATATGTCGTGCAGAAGATCGATTCAAGTTACGTCTGAAGGGAGTTCTCTGTGCCTCTTGGATTTCAATGCCCTTTTCCTTCCCCAGTTCAGGGAAGTTCTCAGTTATGATTTCTTCAAGTACGTCTTCATCACCTTTCCCTCTCTCTTCCTCCTCTGGAATCCCAATTATGCGTATATAATTTCGTTTAATTATGTCACTTAGTTCTCTCAGTCTCCCCTCATACTCCTGGATTTTTTAATCTCTCTTTTTCTCAGCTTCTTCTTTTTCCATAATTTTATCTTCTAATTCACCTATTCTCTCCTCTGCCTCTTCAATCCAAACTGTGGTCGCCTCCATTTAATTTTGCAGCTCATTTATAGCCTTTTTTAGCTCCTCCTGACTGTTTCTTAGTCCCTTGATCTCTGTAGTAATAGATTCTCTACTGTCCTCTATACTTTTTTCAAGCTCAGCGATTAATTTTATGACTATTATTTTAAATTCATTTTCTGCTATATTGCTTAAATCGTTTTTGATCAGTTTGTTAGCTGTCGCTACTTCCTGGAGTTTCTTTTGAGGAGAATTCTTCCGTTTTGTCATTTTGGATAGTCCCTGGAGAGGCGCGGGACTGCGGGGCACTTACTCCGTGCTGTCTGGAGTAACTTGGGTTGGTGGGCGGGGCCGCAGTCAGACCCGATGTCTGCCCCCAGCCCACCACTGGGGCCACAGTCAGACTGGTGTGTGCCTTCTCTTCCCCTCTCCCAGGGGCAGGACTCACTGTGGTGTGGCCCCTGTCTGGGCTACTAGCACACTGCCAGGCTTGTGGTGCTGCTTCGATGGGATCTGGCGTATTAGCCGGGGTGGATCCGCAAGGTGCACAGGGGCGGGAGGGGCAGCCTCAGCTCGCTTTGCCTTCTGTGATCCCCTTCGGGAGGGGCCCTGCGGCACCAGGAAGAGGCAGACCCGTCGGAGGGATGGATCCGCAGAAGCACAGCGTTGGGTGTTTGCACGGTGCAAGCAAGTTCCGTGAGGGGGACTGGTTCCCTTTGGGATTTCCACTGGGGGATGGGCAAGGGAGATGGCCCTTCCCAGCGCCTTTGTTCCCTGCCAAGCTGAGCTCTGTCCTCCAGGGCTCAACAACTCTCCCTCCCTCTGGCCCTCTTGCTTTCTGAACAGAGCTGTTGACTTATAACCTTCCAGATGTTCAGTCCCGCTGGCTGTCAGGACACACTCCGTCTGGCCCCTCCACTTTTGCAAGCCAGACTCGGGGGCTCTGCCTTGTCAGGTGGGCTGGCCGCCCCTCCACCGCCCTGGGTCCCTCCCGCCAGTCCGTGGAGCGCGCACCGCCTCTCCGCCCTTCCTACCCTCTTCCGTGGGCCTCTCATCTGCGTCTGGCTCCCGAGAGTCCATTCTGCTAGTCTTCTGGCGGTTTTCTGTGTAAATTAGGCAAATGTGGGTGGAATCTAAGCGACCGTCAGGACGCGGTGAGCCCAGCGTCCTCCTACGTCGCCACCTTCCTCCAGGAATTCTCCCTTGAGGGTTTTGAATCCCCCGAGAGCTGAAAACCATCCTTCAAATAACTCCCCAGGGTTCCAACCGGCCCAGGTCTGGACGGGGACACAAGCAACCTTCCTCATTCCATCTGTCATCTCCTCTACGGCTTTCCCCTCATCATCTGTCTGTGGGCACCAGTTTCTCAGGTTAAATTTTCCACAAACACCTCCCTCAGAAGCAAGCAGGTAATCTAAGTCCAAGCCATTTTGATAGATGGCATTGTGCACATTGGTTTGTCCCTTGGCTAGTAAGTTAAGAACTCTGGCAGTTTTATTGGTTGTAATGTTTACAACTGCTTGTGGTCTGATGATGCACTTTAGCATGTAAATGGGGGTGCGGTGACCCCAGGACCTGTCCTCTGCCCGGGTGGCAGGGCCATAATATTGGATTATATGCTCGGGGGCCATTTATCATCTTTTTAATTGCCAATTTGTAAGGCATGCTGCTTTCTTTGCATCTCCCTCTCCCCATATACTTGGACTTCCAAATGTTTCCCTCTGGCAAGTGGGAGCAGGAAGAAAGATGGACGAAGAGTTCCCAGCACACATGACCGTGACCAGACCAAGGAAAGTACTGTAGACCTGTCCTTCCACATATCTAGTACAGTCCACATGGCGGGCCTGCCATTTGATGGCTGTGTTGACACTGTCCCAGGCCTCTCAGAGATGAGAAAAGTTAGAAAATGGATGGGGATCTGGCTCAAGGTGATCTGGGGTCCCCCACCATTGGGTTTTCCTGGCACTTGAGTTATAGAATCTTTGGCCTAGGTATGCTAAGTTTTTAGCAGAGACAACGATGAACTTTTCCCCCACTAGGTAAGAAAGTTCTTCCCAATTATTTGAGCTTTTGAGAAGCCAAACCCCGGTAGTAGGACTGGGGTAGTTTGTTTTACTCTAAGGTTTGTGGGGATCTAATTTTCTAGTCTCCTATGGCCGTTGTTTTCCCACGTTGGCACCAACGAAGTATCCTGTCCACAAGAGGAAGGTGCGTGTTCACAGAAACATCTCCCCACATTTGCAGCCGGCCGGGGTGGCCTAGGCCAATCCTGTGACAAAGAGTAGAGCAAGAATCACAGTGATAGTGAGAAACAAGGGTGACAGTGCATCACAAGTAAGGAAACATATAGAAAATAAGACGGTCATCTGCCTCACCAGACTGTCGGTTCCTCAACCTTCTGCCGTGCGTAGATCAGTCAGCTTCCGGAGTGACTAAAGCAGGGCTGCAGTCTCCCGGAGCCTCTGGAGTTGCAGAATCTTCCGTGTGATCAGCTTACACAGCGTCAACGAGTCAGGAATGCACTCCCAGTGTCGAGATGCCGGCTTCACTCTGCAGTGGTGAATTCAGGGACCCACTTTGGCTACCTTTACGGCAGGAGGGGTGGACAAAATGACAGTGAACGGGCCCCTCCAAAGGGGTTTTAGAGGTTGGACATTTCACTCCTTTAGCCCAGGGCCCGCATCTGTTGTCTTAGGGTTAGGTTGTCTATTGCATTTAGATCCCCCCGCCTTATGCCCTTGACAATGGGGAGAGGGTGCCCATCAAGGATCCTGTAAGGGGACAAGCCCATCTGCTTCTTCAGCCTCCTGCCTGCAGCTGCGGTCAGCCTTCCAGAAGGTCCCTTATCTCTCCCTGCCTCATGTTAACCCTTTCCCTGTTTATTCCTCCCCAGGAACAGGGCCTATAACTGCCGTCAGGGAACAGGGACGATGACCGTTGTGGCTTCTTCAAGCTGACAAGGGGCGGTGTAGGGGTACGGCAGTTAGAGTCTACCCACGGGTCGGTCGAGTGGCCCGCAGCATGTTTCTACAGGAAGGCTGGCAGCAGGCAGGAGGTGGCATAAACATCAGCAGACACACAGAGAAAAACACAAAGTAAAGATTATACTGACCAACAAGATGGCATCTTAAGATAATATCCACAGTTTTCAAACCTGTCAAACAATCTAGGAGAGACGTTGACTTTTTTTTTTTTTAATTTTTTTTTTAATGTTTATTTTTGAGACAGAGAGAGACAGAGCATGAACAGAGGAGGGGCAGAGAGAGAGGGAGACACAGAATCGGAAGCAGGCTCCAGGCTCTGAGCCATCAGCCCGGAGCCCGACGCGGGGCTCGAACTCACGGACCGCGAGATTGTGACCTGAGCTGAAGTCGGCCGCTCAACCGACTGAGCCACCCAGGCGCCTCGAGAGACGTTGACTTTGTAAACAACACGTGTCAGGGAATCTCTCATAACCCAGGTGATGGAGAAGCAGGAGAGCAGTAAGTAATCAATGGTGGCTCTATTTCCAAGAGTTTGGCCCTAAATTAATTTTTAAAAAAAAGTCTTAGGCATCTAATGCTTGTGCGGTGTTATTTGGAGTTTTGCCAAGTATAAGCAGACAATCTGCTTTATTTGGAGGTGTAAAACTTTTCCAAGAGCCATGCACCATTATTCATTTGCAACTTTTTAGGTAAGCCAAATCTGGGCATTATTTTATAAAGCAGACTTTTTATTACTTTTTGTGCCTCTTCTGTTTTGTAGGGGAAGGCTTTCCCCCAATTAGTACAAGTACTGACTCATACCAATAGACGCTGGAATTTCTTTGACCTTGGCATATGAGTGACACCTAGTTGTCAGTCTTTCTGGGACAGCCTCCAGTTCCCTGATGGCCTGGGAGAGCAAGTCTGTGGTTGAAAGGATTGTTTCTAAGACGTGCTTCACAGGCTGACACTACTCGCAGAACCGTCCTTGACAAAATCTTTGTCTCGTAAACATCCTTCGGGCCATTTGGTAAGTTTTGTCGCTCCCTAAATGAGAAAGGCCTGATGCTGTGTTTTAATGATCTTTTAGCTCTGTGAGCTTGGTAATAGTAACTGCCCTGCTCTGTTTGTAACCATTCCAAGGGCTGAAGACAGTGTTTAAAAGCCCGATTATTTTGGGGGGGTAGGGGCGTAGGGGGTAGTAAGTGGGATTGAGTCTCCTTTAACAACCGATATAGCAGGCAAACTATTTTCCTGAACGCTGGTACCTACAGCCTACAATATCTAGGAATTTTTAAAAACTCACATAATTGTTTATCTGTCCTGGAGTTAGCAGCACCATGGCCTCCAATTTAGTTACTATGTCCCTTTCTAGCAAGGGAGTAGGGCTCTCTGGCATTATCAGGAAAGAATGAGAAAAAATTAGGTTTCCTTATATACAGCCCAGGGGCTGAGAGAAAACTTTAGTTAGTTTTCCGGAGATGCCTCTGATCATCATGCTGTGTTTGGATACTTGGCCTGGAGTGGAAAGGAGGACAGAAAAGGTAGCTCTGGTCTCAAGAGAAAACCTTATCTCCTACGCTATGCGACTGGCAGTCAAAAGCCCTGTCAGTCTCTCGAGGTGCTGGGAGTAGTCATTCTCACCCAAGCTTGACCCGACCTCTGAGAGCTGGCCTGGTCTTTCCTGTTTTTTCCTACTCCTCCGTTTCCCACCTTGAGGACCTTGGGGGAATGGACTATGACCAAGCAAGATCCCCCTGGGTGTCATAGAACACACTAATTTTATTTTGGCCCAACAGTAACTTACATATTGATCATTGGCCATTGAGGGAGGGGGATAAAGGGCCAAAGTCAAGGTCTATTCCCCTGCCTTTTTCAACAAGGCCCACATAAATATGTCCCGGCCATGTAGACATCCATGTTCGGCACATAGTGGGCTAAGTTTAGTAAAATGGCTCCCATGTATCTTAGTAAAAGCCCTTCATATATCCTCCCTCCCTCAGTGGCAGAGGCATTCGTTCCTCTGCTGAACAGGAACAACGCAGGAGGATTTGGCGGCCGGCACCAAGGGTATTGCCATCATGTTCCCAGGCTTTGGATCAAAGGAGGAGGAATTCAGTGTACTTTTAAAATCCATTTATTTTAACCTTAACCCGTCTTGACCACACGTAAAATTTCTTTTTAAACATTTTCCTGGGGCGCCTGGGTGGCGCAGTCAGTTAAGCGTCTGACTTCAGCCAGGTCACGATCTCGAGGTCCGTGAGTTCGAGCCCCGCGTCAGGCTCTGGGCTGATGGCTCGGAGCCTGGAGCCTGTTTCCGATTCTGTGTCTCCCTCTCTCTCTGCCCCTCCCCCATTCATGCTCTGTCTCTCTCTGTCCCAAAAATAAATAAAAAACGTTGAAAAAAAAATTTTTAAACATTTTCCTTCACAAACCTTCTACAACTTTTCTTTGCATTTAGATTTTTGTCCCAGGCCCTTTCTTTCCAAATAACCGGTCTCATTTAGGACAAAATTACTTTCTTTTACCTTCAGAAAAAAAAAAATCCATTTCTTATGTATTTTTTTAGATCTCCTACTTTTCTACATACAGAGTTGCTTTTCTTATTTTTATCCGTCTGAGCTACATTTAGCCGAATTTTAACTCTTAGAAACATTGGTCTCCAGTGAAAAGTAAGTAGTAACCAATGTTACATCAGAATTTTTTTTCTCTCGTCTTGCATGATATCCAATACATTCCATCTCAATTTATCATGCAAGCAAAACTTTAACGTTTTAGGTTACCGAGGACTTTGAAAGCTATCTTAACAACTACCCAGGAAAACTATGAGACAAAGTTAACCATCACTTTAAGTCATCTTTTTGTTAACAAATTGGAACAGAGATGACATGAACTTATTTGACGTTCAGCAAATCTAGGTAGAATTTTTTTTTTTTTTTAATGTTGATAAACATTGCCTGTCTCAAACCAGCAAACTTAAATTAGCTTAAACACCGAATACGTTTTACTTGGGTCCACGGAAGACACTTTGCTCCCCGTGGTTAATTTTTACCTGGAACGTTGGTGGGGAAATCTGACATCGGGGGTCTTCGCTCCTCGACATCTAGGGTGGGAGGAGGAGCTGACGGTGCCTGAGGCATTGGGAAGCCAGTTGTGTAGGCCGCCCCCCAAGTGGGGCAGAAACAGGATACGGGGAAGGGCAGGCAGAAAAGGCGAGGTGCCAGCAGAAGGCAGAGAAAGAGAATTCCTTGTTTTAAATCTTACCAGGTCAGATAGAGGAGCAGACTCCAGGTTTCCTTTGTTCTGTTTTGTTTTGTACCCCGCCCCCCCCCCCCCCCCCCGCCTCCAGTCCGTGTCAGTCCGGAGAAGACAGGGAGCTTCCCCGAAACGAAAGGAGTTTCAGCAGCTGCTTGGGAATACTCCTTAAAGTCCCCATTCTGAGGTAGACCAACCAGAGACAGTTGGCGCTAATGATCATAGTCATTGACCCAGGAAATGAACAAGAGACAAGTCCCCACACACAGTCACACGGCGACTCCAACCCGCGGCCCAGCACCCAGCGCCTTAGAGTTGCGGCTTCGTTCCTCGTCCCTAGTGGACCTATTAGGGCAACTCTGGGAGGTGATCAGGCTTCCCTCTGCCTCTTAGGGGCAGGTCGGCCAAAACAAACCCGGGTTCTTACCAGTCTGACAGGGCGCTCCCTGAGCCAGCCGGTTCCTGGGCCTCATGGGTTCCATTGGCACACAAGGGTTCCTCACCCTGGCTCCAGGAGGGCTGGTCTCCTGCGGATCAAGGGGTCCACTGGTGCCAGGTGAGCCACCTCTCCTGGCGGTTCACAGCCCCAGTGGCAAAGGAGGTGGAAACGCACCGTCCCCGCATCCCAGACGTGAGCCCCCAAATAACGTAGCAGGATTCTCCCACGGAGTAGTCACACCGAGGCTTTTTGTTCCAGAAAACAATTTTATTCCTGCTGGCACTGCTCAGTGGGTTCCTACTGGAAGAACGGAGCCCCGAACGTCCCATGATGTAGTTTTTTTAGACGTTCTATTTCTTTGTCTCCCGTATATGGTAACATGCACAAACATGTAGTCTAATTAAGTGGTCTTAGTTTACAAGGTCATGAGGGATGTTGTCACGTGGGCCCATAGCCAGGTTACCTTGAAGGGGTTTTTTTTTCCCCCTCTTTTTCTTCTCTCCTTAAGGAGGGGACCCTACCACATTACTATCCGAGTTAACTTCAGTGTTAACTATTTATCCTTTGATAAATGTGTGCCGTTTTCAAAACTCCAGTCATTCATGCATTCAGGCCAATAGCTGAAATCTATCCATCGGAAGACTTTATCTTTATCCTTGGAGGGACTACTTTTACGATCAATTTTGCTGGTACAGGTATAAGCGAATCTTAAAGTTTGGCGAAGTAATCCAAAAGCACCCGCTTCCAATTATGTTCATTAAATATGGAAGAAGTTAAATCTGCTTAAATATGGGAAGAAGTTAAATCTGCTTAAATATGGAAGAAGTTAACCTCTCTCGTGGAGGAATTCATCTCTGTAGGGATGAATGGTGGGGTTCCCACTGACAGGTGTTATCAGGTAGCTGGCCTCCCCATGTTCTGTGGGGAGGGAAGGCATGATTAGGAAACACACTACCCTGAGGAGGCATTTGAGGGGGCAATGGCGGAGGGATAGGGAAGGATTCTGAGGGTGTGGGCCATGACTACGAGGACAGAGAGTTATAAACCATCTCCCGCTCTGGATTGAACTCCCGCTGTGCCAACTCTCAGCTTCCACACCAGCCTGGTTCTCACTCGCTCTGTTTTGTGGACTAAGGGGGATGGGACCAGTTCAGCACTTGGAGCGAGGATTAAATGGATGGAGAGAGTCACAGAGATAGTGACATCGTGTGTGGCCAGATATGGACGGCAAGCAGCTAGAAGTCACTGGAAATAAGAGAGAAGAGGTAACAACCGGGGAAAAACCCTCACCACAACGCGGGACCTTCAGAGACACTCTTCAGGATGGGACCAAACTTGCTGTAGTCATAGAAGATAAAGACTCAATTATTTTGTTTAGAAATTAAAGACAAAAGTGACTCCCAAGGGCTGTGGAGTTCAGGGACGGAAACACCAAAGTATATATGTAGCACAAGTATATCAAGAAGGCTAGTGACGGTAATAATTAAAAGTTGATAGCCAAATTTGAGAATAAAAGTAATAAGTCTAAACATATTTTCAGATGTGTGAATGGGAAATAAGATTGAATTTTCTCTGAAGCAATAATGCTATGCCAAAATTCACTGCAGCAACAAAATTCTCCTACGTTATTGCTTTATTAAAGTGTAATGTATATCCCTGAGGAACTCTGCAATGGCATTATGGCTAATATCTCCATTTAGTCTCATTTTCACTTGGCATTAATGACTACAGCTGAGAGACATATAATTTATATCTCAAAAATATTATGATTAGTCATTCTGGATTGTTTTATTAATGCGTCAAGACACTACGTGAAAATAAGAAATTGACGTTTTGTCTTATTTCCTCCGAAAATGGAATCACTGAAGGCACGGGACTTTGCCATGGAAAGGATGATTTAAATAATGGGCAGTTTGGGGCGCCTGGGTGGCGCAGTCGGTTAAGCGTCCGACTTCAGCCAGGTCACTATCTCGCGGTCCGTGAGTTTGAGCCCCGCGTCAGGCTCTGGGCTGATGGCTCGGAGCCTGGAGCCTGTTTCCGATTCTGTTCTCCCTCTCTCTCTGCCCCTCCCCCGTTCCTGCTCTGTCTCTCTCTGTCCCAAAAATAAATAAAAAATGTTGAAAAAAAAAATTTTAAATAATGGGCAGTTCACCAGATGTCTTTTTTTTTTTTTTTTTTTAAATTTATTTATTTATTTTTGGGACAGAGAGAGACAGAGCATGAACAGGGGAGGGGCAGAGAGAGAGGGAGACACAGACTCGGAAACAGGCTCCAGGCTCTGAGCCGTCAGCCCAGAGCCTGACGCGGGGCTCGAACTCACGGACCGCGAGATCGTGACCTGGCTGAAGTCGGACGCTTAACCGACTGCGCCACCCAGGCGCCCCCACCAGATGTCTTTTTAAAGTGGGAGGCTGAGAGTGTGAAAGCACACCAAAAAAAAAAAAAAAAAAAAAAAGGAGAGAAAAAGAGAAACAGTTAGAAACAAAACCGTTGGTTTTCAAACAGCAACATGAAGGACCGCGTAACTAGACAAATGTCCACTTCACTGTTCCTGCACCATGGCTTGGAACACTTCACATGGCTTTTAGACCCTGACAAATCTTCCTCTGGAAAGGTCTTGGAAATGAGAACAGGACAGGGGATTGGAGGATGTGATCTCAAGTTTCAAATGTAAGAAGACGACTATACAATTTTTCCCATTTGCTGTTGAACACGTTTCCATGTCTCTGAGGCTCCCTCGTTTCTCTGGTTCCGTGTCTGCCCCATTTAAGGCAAACATGGGCAGGACCCCTCCTTGCTTAAAGCAGTCCCGCAAGTCAATATTTCCTGATATTCCGCTTCCTCGACGGGACAGCCAAGATTTGCGATGAGGGAAGAGGGGCTCTTGGACGATGTCGGGTCTCAGGAGCATGTAGACGGTTTCCATTAGGGACCATTTGATCCGCCCTGGGACACATTCATTGACTGGGCACACAGGTGATGATTTAACTTCCGCTCCTACTCACTTGCTGGGAGCTCTCAAGGGGACTGAAGGCACAAGCTCTAAGCTACAAGTGGTGAAAATGGTGTCTTCACTCTGGACAGGCTTTTTTCTTTATTGAAGCATAATTGACACGTAATATATTAGTTTCATGTGTTCAACACAGTGCTTCAAGCTTTGTACACTTTGCGATCACCTCAATAAGTGTAGTTACTATACAGAATTAATACCATATTGTTCACTACGAACAGGCGTTTTGTACAAGAGGGTTTATGTAGCTTTCATATGATTTCTTTAAGTCTTAGGAAACAAAAAAGCCTTACAGCTGGATATCATCTATGAGGTCAGCTTAATGAGTATATTGTGAGCTTCTGAAGCCTATAATTCCTTTAATGAACATAAACATGCACTTCTCCCTTGTCCTTTTTTTTTTTTTTAACGTTTATTTATCATTGAGAGACAGAGCATGAGAGGGGCAGAGAGAGGGGGAGACACAGAATCGGAAGCAGGCTCCAGGCTCTGAGCCATCAGCCCAGAGCCCGACGCGGGGCTCGAACTCACGGACCACGAGATCGTGACCTGAGCTGAAGTCGGACGCTTAACTGACTGAGCCACCCAGGCGCCCCTCCCCTGTCCTTTCTTAAGGAATCACTGTAAGTAATCGGGACAAGGTAGCCCTGAAATTTCAAAGCCAGGCTGAAAGCATCCAAATGGCTGGTCTACCACCAGCTCTGTCCTGGACCACTGCATTCTTTCACATCACGAGACCTTGAGCAAGTGTCTTCACTTCACTAAGCTTCAGTTCTTGGCTATGAAATGGAAGCAAAGGTAGTAACTACCTCATAAAATTGTTGAGAAGATTAAATAATAGAATTTGCATAAACTTCTGACCCTTCCAGCAGGCGTTATTCCTACACAAGAACGCAAGTAGGCAATCAACATGTTACCTCCATTAGCCGAAGGCTTCTTTAACACATTTCAATCAAGTTTTAACATGTTATCACTACACAGTAAATCCATACAAATTTATTCCTCAGTATAGACTCACTAGAATGGCACAAATTCAAGAAGAGAAATCTATGACTGTATCAAGTTTAGGGAGGGATTAAACAAACCAGGATTCGGACGCCGCTGGTGAAAGCTTACACTGCCACATCCGTTCTGGAAAACAATTTGGCTCTGGTTCTGAAGTTGAGCGTAAACACACCATACAGTCCAGCGATTCCAATTCTGTTTGTGCCTAGAGCTGTGGTTCTCCAAGTGCGCTCTGGCAGACGCTGGGGTCCCTAAAGACACGTTCAAGGGGTCCTCCGGGTCAGAATTATTTTTGTAATCATTTTAAGACATGGATTTGCCTTTTTCACTGCGTTGACATTTGCACTGAGGCAACGGCGGGGTAAAGACCGGTGCTTAGCCCAAGTCAAGGTGATGGCCCCAACCACACTCGTGGTCATTGCGCCCTTGCTCATCATCACCGAGTGCTTGCCCCTAACAAGTCACGAGTCTGTTTCACAAGCGTTTCGCCTCACTGACGGAGGGGTAAAAGCTACTCATTTTACTACCTCTAAGCCTTGCAGTGCATGTCTTTGTAATAGTCTGTGTGACTAACCGGGAAGCATAAACCACTTGTGCTGCGTGTGATGGTTTCATTAAGGAAAATTCTTTTTTTTTAATTCTTTTTTCCTTTTAAAAAAAAGGAAAATTCTTTGAAGAATGAGCTTTGTTTTTCAGGGGATACCAATTTTACTTAAAAGCACGTTGGCATCTTTTTGAAAATCACCCGGTGAGCCTGTCACTTAAAAAATAAAAGGAACTGACAATATTTTTTACAAATAATCAAATTTGAGCTTTCAAGCAAAAATTAGAACTGTAGAAATTTGTTTCTGCTACCATGAGCCCCAATATTTGAAGACTTTTCTAATGAGGTTAGGAGTGATATAAATTAATTTTTTTGGTATTGTTAATGAAATGTGTCAACATTCGAAGATCTGCATAACTCGGTGAACTAATATTTTCCAAATGACCAATTCATGAAAATCATGGGTATAAGATCCACATAAATACAATGTACTTTGATGTAACAGAATGCAAAAGGTTCCTTTTAAAAACGACCTCTTACGGGGCGCCTGGGTGGCTCAGTCAGTTGAGCGTCAGACTCAATTTTGGCTCAGGTCATGATCTCATGGTTCGTGGGATGGAACCCCACATTGGGCTCAGAGCTGGGCAGGGAGCCTGCTTGGGATTCTCTCTCTCTCCCTCTCTCTCTGCCCCTCCCTTGCTTGTGCTCTGTTTCTCTCTCTCTCAAAAATAAATAAACATTAAAATTAAAAAAAATTTTTTTAAGAAAGATGTGGGGTGCCTGGGTGGCTTGGTCGGTTAAGAAACTGTCTCTTGATTTCAGCTCAGGACATGATCTCAGGGTTATGAGATCAAGTCCTGCATTGGGCTCTGCATTGACAGCACAGAGCCTGCTTGGGATTCTCTCTGTCTCTCTCTCTCTCTCTCTCTCTGCCCCTCCCCCACTCACACTCTGTTTCCCTCTGTCTCAAAAATAAACATTAAAAAATTTTTTTAATAAAATAAATAGTAACCTGGGGTCCCAAGACACCACTTTTCACCAGAGGGCTACCTGATCGGCCCCCGAAAAAAGCATGCAGTTACTCTTACCTTGCATGGAGTATGCCTAGATCAAGTCTATAGGTTCCTAAGTGGATAAAGTCTAAATAAAAGATTTCTCAATGCAAAAAAAAAAAAAAAAAAAAAAAAAAGCATAAAGTGGTCCTGGCACAGAAAGAGTTGAAGAACTGGCACCCTAGAGAAACCATTCTCTGTGCCCAGGAGTTCCGGAAGTGTGTCCATGGTCACACTGGAGGCAGACAAGAAAATGGAGCCAAACTCAATAACCATCCACCAGAAAAAAGTTCAGTAAATTACCTGTCCAGTGGCTCATCACATGGTAGAGGTTAAGAAAAAAGGAACTCAGCGAAAATCGTCAGTGTGGCTGGATCTTTGGAAAATAATCTTGATATTTGAAATATATGTTGCCGATGAATGCTTACGATGTGATTCCACTTATAGAAACTGTAAAAGCATGCCCAACTGAATATATTGATTAGGGAAGCATCTGGAGGAAACCATAAAGAAAAGCAAGGTCTGCTAAACACAAAATTCAAGGTGGTGGCTACCTCGAAGGCTAGGGAGGAGGCGGGGTTACAGAGAGGCCCAGGGATCTCTGAAGGGCTTGGTAATGAACTTTTCCTTAAGCTGATGGATGGGGCGGGGAGGAGGTAGGTAGCCATGTGTTCTTCTTATTATTATTATTTATGTTTTTAAAATATATATAAATATATGTTTGTGGATATCCAGTTTTGAAAAACAAAAGCATTTATGGTTCAAAAACAGAGAGACACAGGACCGCATGCAGGTAAGGGGTTGTGTTGGTTCCCAGCACGGTAGCTACATTATTAGGAAGGCTGAAAACGCCAGTGCCTTCTGCTTGGCTGCCTTGACAGTGGACTCCTCAAGGTCTCTTGTTTCACAGGCGAGTGAGGTAGGTCAGGTGATCCTCCAGGAACAAGGTTAGCAAACCCACCTGACCAATTACCGAAAACACGTTGAGGGAGCACCTCTTGGTGGTTCCTGATATCGGCCTCCTCTATGCTTTCGAGAAAATAAATATTAGAACAGTTATGACCTCAAAGCAGCATCTCTCCACAGAGAAAGCGGTCCCATCGATGCTCTGGAAGGAGGTGCTGTGCCAAGGCGAGCCCGACTTGGCCCACCTGCCGGCTGGAGTACTGCACAGCGAGCACAGCCTTCCGGTGGCTCCCTCGGAGTCTGGACGGAACCAAAGTAAAATAAAATGATTGCCTTGACCTTGCAGCATTTGTCCGAGGTGAGGCCACAACCGTTCCTGGGCTGAAAAGCTTTTCTACAAACTCATCAAATGACCTTTACCTCACATTCTACCAGGCAAATTCCAGAGACTTCCAGGCTAGGAGCCTCACCAACAAGGTGCCAGCCCTCCCCATCCCTCCTCCTCACATCAAGGCGGGGGACGGGAGAGGAGACGTGCCGAGATGGGGTGAGAGGCTAAGGCAGTCCTCAGCGTGGCCAAAGTGACAGTATGGCACATCATGGGCTGGGCCTGCACGTCGGGGCACCTGCCAAGCCTCCTCTCTGCAGAAACAACACTGCCGTCCAGATCCTCACTCAGCAGGCTCCACTTGGACCCTCAGGGCTTCCCAAAGTGAAGGGGGGGGACCATTTCACCTCTCGGCCACTCGCTCATGCACTTCTGTCATGTGCCTTTGTGAACTGCCCTGCCTGGTCCCAAAGGGGCTCCTTGAACTGAGCCGGATAGGAAGAAGAACAAAAAAGGGCGAGAAAGTTCAGTGCTACCGAGCAGAGCAGTGGGGAATCCAAACAAGCCAGCGTGATTAGAATAAACTATCCCAGGAGGGATCCCTCCTGGAGATCATGGAGACCAATTCCCAATTCCAGATGGCTTAGCAGCAGACAGGCTTGGAAGCAGGGGCTGGAATCAAACGGCTGATGGAAATTCTGGGTGAACAAAGGGCAAAACTTCATCTCCTGGTGAAAGTCCTCAGAGTTTCAGCAGGGGACTCTGACGCACCCTGCGAGCCGGCGGTCTCCGCTGTTACTGATGTTGTGTGTGTTTGGTTACAAAGAATCCCAAACACCCTGCAGGGCTTTCAAGCACTGACGGCCGGGGATTATTGAACACTTCTACAAGCTCTGTCTGAAGGTCACGTAAATATTATCGCATGTATTCCTCACGACAGCCCTGGGAGGTGGGGTACTCGTTATCACCGTTTTATGGAAGCGGAAACCGCAGCACAGAGACGTTAAGCCATTTGCCCTGGGTCACAGAGCTAGGAATGACAGAGCCAGGCTTGTGCCCCCGCTGACCGGCTCCACCACCCAGGCTCCTACCGCACCACTTGGGCAAAGGACAGGAAGTGTGAGGATGTCCCGTGAGGGTGCGGGTGGGGGGAAGCGGTTCCCGGATGCGAAGTCGGATGCTAGCCACCGCAGGGCCATGAGTCACTGGGTGTCGGGGCACCTGGTTGGTGCCCACAAATGCTCCTGAATGTGCCCCCCCCCCCAGATGGTAAACGGTGAGGAAATTGTAGCACAAAGCAACAGGAGCATATCTACTCAGCTGGACACAAAGACCTGAATCCTGAGCATGTGGACATTTTGCCTTCCAGCTACCGTGACCTGGAAGGACCCTTGACCTCCACCCTGGCCTTTTGAGCACAGTCATCCCACTTACCCGCCCCTGCCGGGGGCCCATAGCAAACCCCAGAGGTGATGCCTGACCCGAGTACCCTGTCTCCTTCCTGATTCTCTCTTTGGGCTCCCAAAGCTGAATTTTCTATACATGTTTCCCTGGTTTTTTTGAAGGTCCATTTAGACTCCATTGCCTGCCCCCCTATCTCATCATCCACGCACCCCAACTTTACCTAGCCTGTTAATTACAGTGACACCTGCAGAACACCTCCAACCTTCTCCCCTGTTGGCCCGGGGTCTCCAAGCACCTTTACGGGAGCAGGTGAGATGGCTGTAATGTTCCTGGGGACGCCCCAGGTGCCAAGCCTGGGCACAGTATGCTCTATTTTACGTTCATGCTAGAAATTATCACTAAAATGTAATGCATATTCACTGACTCATCTTAATTTATCTCTATCATTTACCAGCATAAATAATTGGTCTTTCTGAGCTGGTTGCTTATTTGCGAAACTGACGAACAAGGAGCTGTCAGAGCATTTCCAAGAATCTCAAGCCAGAGCCAAAGGCTTCGGCCAAGACCCTGTCGTCTTCTCCCCCTACTTTCACCTGTCCTTGGGTCTCTCCCCTGAAAATCAGAAGGAGGCAGGGACACGACCCAGCCACCCCACACTCTTCTGTTTGCCGCCCTTTTCCTTCTGTGCTGCTCCCAGGTTTCTTCCTACATCGTGACGACTGGCTTGACAATTCAGATGATGTCAATCATCGATGCGCCTTTGACAGTCCAAGGAGGTGCCGCTTTCCGCTCTGCTTTCAATTTGTCCAGCTGTGCACATGAACGCCAGCAAGAGTACAAACTGTCACTTTCATTGTCTCCTTCCCTGAAAGGAAGAGCAAGGACTCCGCTTGAGGGTCGAAAGTTCTAGAAAAAAACAAACCTGCTACTGGAAATGACATTTCATGACGTCCACCCGCAAATCAGTGACCAAACCAAGGCCATGACCTTCAACTCCAGAAACCCGTTTGCACCGATGGAAATTTTTAAGAGAATCCATCTGTGTTTTACTCACCTAAATTAGCGAGGCGACAGGAATTGCTGAGTGGCGTTGAAAAAGCGGACGTTGGCAGGTGACTGGAAAACAAGCGCTCAGCTTGAAAACTTAGGTCATGAGAAAGTCTAGCATAGACAATCACAGACCAGTGAGTGCTTCCAGACAATGGCCCCCAAATGTGATTCGAAACCGAATTATGCTTGATAGTGGCAGAGGGCCGTCCAATCTCGAAATCCTCTCTCTTGTGAGGCACTGACCCCACCCACTTGTTGCCCAATTACTGAAGTAAGCAATTGGGCACAAACCATGTGTCAGGACCTGTTGCGTTAAGCCCTTGACTCAAATGCATGATCTCATTTTGTCTTCATAGCAAGGTCATCAAATAGGCATTCATTCACACCGTCTTCTGCAT
This sequence comes from Neofelis nebulosa, assembly GCF_028018385.1. NCBI lineage: Eukaryota > Metazoa > Chordata > Mammalia > Carnivora > Felidae > Neofelis > Neofelis nebulosa. Next base: position 6,183,638 of record NC_080795.1, read on the forward strand.
GGAAAACTCAGCTGGAGAAAGGGTTTTGCCCCACGAACCACAACGTAAATCATCATCCTTTATAGGAGGCATCCTACTAACCCAGCTCACGCCTGCCGGACCACCTGCCTGAAGAAGGAAGAAAGTAACTCATTCCCTCCCTCTTGACTACTTAAAAAAGAGGCCGATTCAACCCCAGAGTGTCCCGTCTTTTCCACGGCTCGCCTGTCTGCCTCCCATTCTGTGGGTGAGCACCGCCTGTCCTGTTCAAGCCCAAGGGTCCTCGGGGCCATAGCAGCATCCCGGCGCGGCGCCCCCCTTCCATGCCTCACGGACACCCTGAAGCACCCCCCTGCTTCAGGGACCCCCCCCCGCTAAGATTTTCCCGAGGTTCAGCAGGGATTGGGGCCCCGGAATCCCTCTCCCTTCTACTGACACTTCAGCGGTGGATGCCCTTTCTTGGTTGGCTTTCCTTTTTTTAATTACAAGAGTGATTAATTCTCATTACAGAAAAATTGGATAGGACATCGATATTTACACAGGAAATGAAAACCACCCATAATCCAACCTGTCAGAGATAAAGGCTGCTGAACCATACTATCATCTCTTCCTTGATAGGCTTCTTCCTACGGTGCATTATTCCATTTGTCGTATAGATGGTTCACGCACAAACTAAGCAACTACTGTTTACCAAGTGCTGTGTGGGGGCTGGGTGCAGGGCAGTGAGCTCCCAGCCTTGGGGAGAGGCAAGCAAAATGCCCAAAACAAAAACATGGTTATAAATTGTCGTCAAGTCACGGAGGGAAAGTGGAGACAGCTGCGAGCGAGAACAGAGGGGAATGTGTTCCCCTATTTAGACTGGGGACCGGGAAGGCACCTCTGAGGAAATCAGTCGGCTCTGAGGAATCTAATACCAAGACCAGGATAATGAGCAGTTGTCAACAGGAGAGGAACAAGAGGCCCCGGGAGGAAGCTCTGGGGGCTGGGCTGGGAGAGGAGGCCGATCTCCAGCCACATCAGCTTCGGGACTGGACCCCAGTGGAGCGGGGGCCCCAGGAGAGCCTAAGCCAGGACTGGCATGCCCAGAACCACCCTCTGGAAACTAAACTGGAGAAGGAGCCAAGCAGGGCGGAGGGATAGGCGTGGATTCGAGAGAAGTCCCTGATCCAGAAAATTGGGAGGAAATGTAGAAACACATAAAGAGCAGATGGTGTGGCATTCTTGTTCAGCCTTAGTTAAAATCATCATTAAAACCTGTTCAAATGGGGGGAGGGGCGCCTGGGTGGCTCAGTCGTTTAAGCGACCGACTCCGGCTCAGGTCACGATCTCGCAGTTTGTGAGTTCGAGCCCCGCGTCGGGCTCTGTGCTGACCGCTCGGAGCCTGGAGCCCGCTTCGGATTCTGTGTCTCCCCCTCTCTCTACCCCTCCCCTGCTCACGCTCCGTGTCTCTCTGTCTCTCAATAATAAATAAATGTTAAAAAACAAAACAAAACAAAGCAAAAAAACCCTGTTCAAATGGTTAAACCAGGAGGCCCTTAGGCTGAGGTGGTTCTCCAGAACCTAAGCCTGTAAATGCTTCCAGGTTACAAAGTCAAAACCCCAGGACGGCCGGTCACAACCAGCTAGGCTTTCAGCGGCAGCCAGTCAATAACATCCTTTCTTTGCTCCTTCTCTACAGAAGTCTTTCCCCTGCACCTGTTGATGGAGCCCTCCTAACCACTCCTGGCTTGGTTCTGCCTGATGCCAGTAGATTTTTGCTCAAATAAACACTTTTTTTTTTTTAGTGTTTTATTTATTTTTGAGAGAGCCCAAGCAGGGGAGGGGCGGAGAGGGGGGGCGGACAGAGGATCCAAAGAAAACTCTCGTGCTGTTAGTGGCGAGCCCCGTGAGGGGCTTGAACTCACGGACCGTGACATCGTGACCTGAGCTGAAGTCTAGCCTTCAGCTGACTGAGCCACCCAGGCGCCCCTCAAATAAATTTGTATTATGTCTGATATGACTCAGTTTACCTTTTAACAAACCAAAGGCCACAAGTTCCAAAAACAATTAAGGTGGAGGTTCTATAACCTTGAGGATGCCCTGACCTCAGAGACCATACACCTGTTGTACTTGTTTGTGAGAAATTGTATTTATCTACAGGCGTTATGAACACGGACAGCTACTTATCCGACATGTGGTAGCTAATTCAACTTTGACATTATTGGCCTTGTTTTAATTGGCCCAAATAACTGGATAATAATTGGACAGAATGGATAGATTTTCTTAGAGTTATGAAAAAAATGTATAGATCTTCTTAGAGTTAGACAAAAATTTGGAAGGTGTCTTTCTCCCTCCTTTTCGGTTGTAGAAGTAAAAGTACATTGTGATCACAGCAGCTCCAAATTTCAAATCTGGACCTTTTTTTTCTATAAATCCATGTATATAGGCATATATAAATAAATTCACACACTTGACATTATAATGTGTATATTTCAATGTGAAATTACAGGGTCTGTATATACTTATATGTGTATATATTTATATATTACATACATATATGTATATACATATACATGTATGTATACAATATATATGTATTTCTTTTTTTCCCCTTAAAGTGTCATCAAACGTTGCTTTATATCATTAAGAATTCTTCAGCAAATTCCCAGTGACTGTGTAGTATCCTGGCATAGAGATGTCTCTTAAACGACATATTAATTTTCCTATTATTTGATTTTTTTCAATATATGCGAAGAGCTAGTCCATGAATAGCTATGATGAATCTCTGTGAGCATCACTTTTGATTTCCTTAAAATAGACTATAAACGGAATGACAGTCAAAGGGCGTAAGTATTTTTCAGGATCTGGAAACTTACTGCTGTGTTGCCCTTCTGAGACAGGATCACTAATTACCGCCCCCCCCCCCCCCCCCGCCTGAGTCGTGAGTGTCGGTCCCCTCTTCTCTTGCCTTCTCCTCCTTCCTGCACGGGGCCTGTACCTCCCGTAGAAGAAGTACATTCCTGAGAAGGCAGAGGCAGGTTCTTCATCCTGTGTTGTATGACCTCGTTTTAATCAGACTGAACCCCGAACGGCATCGTCTCTTCCTGAAATGGCCAGTCTGCCCTGGTCACCCGTCTTCAGGGGCTCCCCACTGATAGCCGCCCTCAAACACATAAAGTCTAGCCACCACTTTTTCCTACCTCCTCCAGCTTCTTTCCTGAGGTGACAGCCACCATCTCACCTTCTCCGGAACAACTTATTATGTGTCCTGAGGCAGGAATCAGGGATGGTTTCTGAGGCTGTTGAGGGCGCCCACCGTGTGGTCCAAGCACACCCCTCCAAGATGGCAGCCGTTTTGAGGAGGCCGGAGTAACTTAACCCAAGACAGAGACTGCTTGCTGGAATTAGCACATGACATCGCCACCCCCTGGGGACCAGGTCAGGTCCCACAACCACCCTGACTACGACAGAAGCCGGGGCCTTCCCCACCCCATTCCTTTTGTAATTTTCCACACGGAACTGGGTAGGAGAGGTTTCTGATGCTGACTGGTCTGTGGGCCTTGACTTGTCCTCAGATGGTCCAGAGATTCTGACACCAAACCCCTTCGGGCGCCCCACCTCACAGCTCAGCGGCAAATATGAGGAGATTGGCCAACTTCTACAAAGAAATGCTTGTTCCCTGGGGGCAGTGGCTGATCCTGGGCCCTGGAGGGACCCAAGCTCTCCCCACAGACATGTTCCAACGTCTCTTGCCTGGCTGTGACTACAACGGCCAGGGAAAGCACCCCAAGCCTGGGAAGGACCGTGTCCCCCAGGGAAGCCTCTGGACCATGTACCCAGGCCCACAGCTGAGGCCTGGCGGCCCCTGAGTGCAGGGAGCACCTAGGACGCGTAACAGAGGAGGAAGGCGAGCACTGGCAACCGTGCTCCAAGGCCACCCGCAGCCATAGGGGCTCTCGTCTGTCCGACTCATTTACCTCTTCGGTTTCCCCTCAGCAAGAGAGGCCTCTGGGGTTGTGGTACCCAAGGCCCAGGCCTCTGGGGCGCTGCTCACTCCGGCCGCCCGGTGGGGAGGCAGGACTGTGAGGGGCCTTCACAGCTCACCTTCCGTCACCGCCCAGGCGGCCTCCCCCCCCTTCCTTTCAGAGCTGCGGCTCCGTGACAACTGTCTTTCACCCCAAATTCGGTCTCAGGGACTGCTCCTGGACGGTCTCACCGACAACGGTGGGAAATGGCCCCAAACCCGGAATTACATTCCGCTTATGGAGAACTAACTGAACGAAGGAAAGAAAGAAAAAGGAAAGCAGGAAAGCGAGAGAGAAAGAGGCAACGAAAGGGAGAGAAACCGAAAGGAATCAAGAAAACAAAAAAGCAAGCAAGAAAAAGAAAGGGAAGGAAGGAAAGGGGAGGGAAGGAGGAGGGGAGAGGAAACAGAAAGAAAACAGAAAAAGAGAAAGACAGAAAGAAGGGAGGAGGGGAGGGAGGGAGGAAAAGAAAGAGTTCTGGTCCTAAAACCAATGACTTAAGCAGGTGAGTCTGAGCGACCTAGTTTGTGACAGGGAGCGCCAGGCCTTCCAGCCCGGACAGTGCTGTGCCGCCCAAATGGCACCTTCGGCACATGGGACTCATAACAGGAGCTGGAGCACAGCGTCCTTCCCCTGCACCTCACTGACGTCCCCGGAAAGTCTTCTATTCGCTTTGGGTCTCGGTTTCTTTACCACTGAAAAATAGGCGTCTGGGGGCGCCTGGGTGGCTCCGTCAGGTAAGCATCTGACTCTTGACTTCAACTCAGATCACGATCTCACGGTTTGTGGGTTCGAGCCCCACATCAGGCTCTGTGCTGACCGTGTGAAGCCTGCTTGGGATTCTGTTCCCCTCTCTCTCTGCCCCTCCCCTGCTTGTGTGTGCGCTCTCTCTCTCTCTCTCTCTCTCTCAAAATAAATTAAAAAAAAAAAAAAAGAAATGAAGGCATCTAGAAGTCTTTCCTGTTACTTTCTGCTCAGTGATTCTAATGTATTGCAGTTTTTAGTACATTCTATTTTTAAAATAATTTTTTATTAACCTTTATTTTTTGAGAGTCAGAGAGAGACAGAGCACAAGCAGGGGAGGCGCAGAGAGAGGGAGACGCAGGATCGGAAGCAGGCTCCAGGCTCTGAGCTGTCGGCGCCGAGCCCGACACGGGGCTCGAACCCATGAACTGTGAGATCATGAACCAAGCCGAAGTCGGTCGCTTCACCGACTGAGCCACGCAGGTGCTCGGAAATTCATGATACTCTTAACGGGGTCTATGAAACCACAAAACACTGAGGATCCCTGATTCAGATCCACAAATTCTACATCTCCACCACATGGGGTGAATTGCCTTAAAAAGATGGGGCCCAGGAACAGACGTGGGCTGCACAGACTTACTGAAGCTCCCACGAGGTGAGAGTGAAGAATCGGAGAGGAACGGAACAGCGGAGGCCAGAGAGGTCCCTATCCTCACGGCCAAGGTCCCAGAGTGACGGGAAATCACCCAAGCTTCTCACGAACCCCTCTCTGACGCCCTAGAGGGAAGGTTCATTTATCCAACAGGTACTTCTCGACGCGTGCTGTGTGCCAAGCGATGAAGAAAAAAAATGAACACCAGAAATGAGACTCCATCACAGTGACTTAGCGAGGGTGGCTGCCAAGGCGGCCCTCTCATCAGGACAAAGGGGACACGGAGTGACTGGGTGAGGTGTGCAGGCTCGTTTTAGCAGACGGCAGCACAGGTAGGAAGAGACGTCTAAGTGCCAGCAGCTCCAGGAGGAGAGGAAACCCTGAACTGACCCAGAAAAGCGTCAAGCTACTGGTTCGACCCGAATTCAACTTTCTGCCGTCAGTAGGTCTCGAAACAGAACAGAGTCAAGTCCTTCTATTATTGTTATTTTCTAAAGTTTATTTATTTATTCTAAGAGGGGGGGGAGGGGCAGAGAGAGAAGGAGAGAGAGAATCCCAAGCAGGCTCCACCGTCGGCTCAGACCCTGATGTGGGGCTCGAGCTCACGCGCCGCGAGGCCGTGACCTGAGCCAGAATCAGGAGTCAGATGCTCAACCGACTGAGCCACCCAGGCGCCCCCAGAATCAAGTTCTTTTAAAAATGCAGAATCTAGGGGCGCGTGGGTGGCTCAGTCGGTTAAGTGTCCGACTTCAGCTCAGGTCACGATCTCGCGTCTGTGAGTTTGAGCCCCGTGTCGGGCTCTGGGCTGATGGCTCAGAGCCTGGAGCCTGTTTCCGATTCTGTGTCTCCCTCTCTCTCTGCCCCTCCCCCGTTCATGCTCTGTCTCTCTCTGTCTCAAAAATAAATAAACATTAAAAAAAAAAATGCAGAATCTGCACCCTGCATTTGTGGCAAATGGCCGAAATGGTGCAGACCTTCACCCTGCTCCCCGTTCTGTCCTCACAGAGCTCAACTGTCAGCAACGCAAATCTAAACCAAAGATTCTCGTTGGAGAAAGGTGAGTCCTGGGAATGTCAAATGATTTGCCCAGGGTACTTCTAATGACACAGCAAGAACCCTTCAGTCCAAGAAGGACTGTCTAATGCATGGTATCGGCAAGACAACTCATACCTTCCCCCGGAGCACACCCAACGTATCCTACCTCCTAATTCAGAGATGTACCTCGTACTGGGCTTCCCTCAGCGTGGTTAAACAAGACCGAACCGTAACAACAGAGTTCCCTCTTCAGATTGTGATTCGATCGTCTCTCCAAGTCTGACATGTTAGCGGGCGTTCAATAACTGTGTTCATGAATGAGTGAATGAATGTCATACAATAGTATTGCAAATGTTCCCTCTTTTCAGACCTTTAGTCCATCCACAGCACTGATATCTGAGTGTCAGTCTACACTACAAGCTGACTGATTTCCAAATCAGCTGATTTTTCTGCCTCGCTTTGCGATATATCCGCGTTCAGAGCGTCCCAGTTTTGACCAAGGTACTGTTTCTGATGTCACCTGCACTCCTAACGGAAACGTATGTAAGGCAGGGAACGCCAGAAAACCCCCACGTGAGTTTACGGAACTCTGATGAGAAGAGCTTGGCCACCACCACCATTTCAGATTGTTCCTATGACGGGGGAGAGGGGCAGTGAGAAAGAACAATCAATGGCTCCCGCGCTGTGGCCCACGTGAAGGGAGCTGTGTACAGCTGCAAATGGAGGCTGAGACCACAGTTTGCTAACTCGTCACCACGCACTGATGATGGCCTCCCCTCTGTTGTTGTGCCGGCCCTGTCTGGAGTGTCTTCTGTGGGCTCCAGGGGGCCCCAGCCCAGTAAGTCAGGCCTACTCTTCTCTGGAATGCCCATCTCTAAGTGATGCATTTTGTGGAGGTGCCATTTTTAACAGTTGTGTCCCAAGATGATCCCAAGAGTGGTTGTACAAGGTGACGATGCTAGCTTCTGCACCCGAGCACAGTGGCTCCCTCTCTCCTGAGCAGGTGGGCACGGTCTCATCCTGCTGGGATGAGAGTTAAAACTGAAAATGGGGGCACCTGGCTGGCTCAGTCAATTAAGCGTCGGACTCTTGACTTTGGCTCGGGTCATGATCTCACGGTTCGTGGGATTGAGCCCCATTCTGGGCTCTGTGCTGACAGCATAGAACCTGCTTGGGATTCTCTCTCTCTCCCTCTCTCTCTACCCCTTCCTTGCTCACTCTCTCTCTCTCTCTCAAAATAAGTAAGTAAACTTAAAAAAATAAAATAAAATCATTTTTTTTAAAGCTGAAAATGGATCATCTTCAAAGAAAGCAGGGAAGGTAAGAACCACAAGTGGTGTGAATTTTGTTTACATAAGGACAAGTACCTGTTCCATTTAGCAACAAGGGTGTCATTGGTAAAGTCATTGCGAGCAGTTACGTTTGGAGGAGTGCAGTAGGAAACCGGGTGACAATGAGCTGAGGTCTTAGAAAAAGTCTACAGACTTCAAATCTCATCATTCTCTCTGTAATGCTTTTCCCAGCTTCTTCAAACCAACGTAGTATATCATTTCTGGCACCCACATGAAACAGTTTCAATTTTTCTTATAGTATTCATCACATTTGCCTTAGATTAAAGCATGGCTCCTCTCTCTTTCTATATCATAAGCTCTTTGAAGACAGAAAGTAGCATCTCTCACACATTCTTTTATTCACCCCCTAACACACACACACACACACACACACACACACACACATCCCTATGCACAACAACTGCTTAGGCAGTCTTGCCCATAGTAGTTTTTAATAATTGTTAGTGAGGAGGAGTTCCGGAAGATGGCGGCGTAGGAGGACGCTGGGCTCACCGCGCGTCCTGCTGATCACTTAGATTCCACCTACACCTGCCTAAAGAACCCAGAAAACCGCCAGAGGATTAGCAGAACGGAGTCTCCGGAGCCAAGCGCAGACGAGAGGCCCACGGAAGAGGGTAGGAAGGGCGGCGAGGCGGTGCGCGCTCCACGGACTGGCGGGAGGGAGCCGGGGCGGAGGGGCGGCTCGCCGGCCAAGCAGAGCCCCCGAGTCGGGCTGGCAAAAGCGGAGGGGCCGGACGGACTGTGTTCCGACAGCAAGCGCGACTTAGCGTCTGGGAGGTCAGAAGTTAACAGCTCTGCTCAGAAAGCGGGAAGGCTGGAGGACAAAGGGAGGGAGAGCTGCTGAGCCCCCGGACGGCAGAGCTCAGCTTGGCGGGGAACAAAGGCGCTCGCCAGCGCCATCTCCCCCGCCCATCCCCCAGCCAAAATCCCAAAGAGAACCAGTTCCTGCCAGGGAACTTGCTCGCTCCGCGCAAACACCCAACTCTGTGCTTCTGCGGAGCCAAACCTCCGGCAGCGGATCTGACTCCCTCCCACTGCCACAGGGCCCCTCCTGAAGTGGATCACCTAAGGAGAAGCGAGCTAAGCCTGCCCCTCCCGCCCCCGTGCACCTTGCCTACCCACCCCAGCTAATACGCCAGCTCCCCAGCACCACAAGGCTGGCAGTGTGCAAGTAGACCAGACGGGCCACACCACCCCACAGTGAATCCCGCCCCTAGGAGAGGGGAAGAGAAGGCACACACCAGTCTGACTGTGGCCCCAGCGGTGGGCTGGGGGCAGACATCAGGTCGGACTGCGGCCCCGCCCACCAACTCCAGTTATACACCACAGCACGGGGGAAGTGCCCTGCGGGTCCTCACCACTCCAGGGACTGTCCAAAATGACCAAACGGAAGAATTCCCCTCAGAAGAATCTCCAGGAAATAACAACAGCTAATGAACTGATCAAAAAGGATTTAAATAATATAACAGAAAGTGAATTTAGAATAATAGTCATAAAATTAATCGCTGGGCTTGAAAACGGTATACAGGACAGCAGAGAATCTCTTGCTACAGAGATCAAGGGACTAAGGAACAGTCACGAGGACCTGAAAAACGCTTTAAACGAAATGCAAAACAAAATGGAAACCACGACGGCTCGGATTGAAGAGGCAGAGGAGAGAATAGGTGAACTAGAAGATAAAGTTATGGAGAAAGAGGAAGCTGAAAGAAAGAGAGATAAAAAAATCCAGGAGTATGAGGGGAAAATTAGAGAACTAAGTGATACACTAAAAAGAAATAATATACGCATAATTGGTATCCCAGAGGAGGAAGAGAGAGGGAAAGGTGCTGAAGGGGTACTTGAAGAAATTATAGCTGAGAACTTCCCTGAACTGGGGAAGGAAAAAGGCATTGAAATCCAAGAGGCACAGAGAACTCCCTTCAGACGTAACTTGAATCGATCTTCTGCACGACATATCATAGTGAAACTGGCAAAATACAAGGATAAAGAGAAAATTCTGAAAGCAGCAAGGGATAAACGTGCCCTCACATATAAAGGGAGACCTATAAGACTCGTGACTGATCTCTCCTTTGAAACTTGGCAGGCCAGAAAGGCTTGGCACGATATCTTCAGTGTGCTAAACAGAAAAAATATGCAGCCGAGAATCCTTTATCCAGCAAGTCTGTCATTTAGAATAGAAGGAGAGATAAAGGTCTTCCCAAACAAACAAAAACTGAAGGAATTTGTCACCACGAAACCAGCCCTACAAGAGATCCTAAGGGGGATCCTGTGAGACAAAGTACCAGAGACATCACTACAAGCATAAAACATACAGACATCACAATGACTCTAAACCCGTATCTTTCTATAATAACACTGAATGTAAATGGATTAAATGCGCCAACCAAAAGACATAGGGTATCAGAATGGATAAAAAAACAAGACCCATCTATTTGCTGTCTACAAGAGACTCATTTTAGATCTGAGGACACCTTTAGATTGAGAGTGAGGGGATGGAGAACTATTTATCATGCTACTGGAAGCCAAAAGAAAGCTGGAGTAGCCATACTTATATCAGACAAACTAGACTTTAAATTAAAGGCTGTAACAAGAGATGAAGAAGGGCATTATATAATAATTACAGGGTCTATCCATCAGGAAGAGCTAACAATTATAAATGTCTATGCGCCAAATACCGGAGCCCCCAGATATATAAAACAGTTACTCATAAACATAAGCAACCTTATTGATAAGAATGTGGTCATTGCAGGGGACTTTAACACCCCACTTACAGAAATGGATAGATCATCTAGACACACAGTCAATAAAGAAACAAGGGCCCTGAATGATACATTGGATCAGATGGACTTGACAGATATATTTAGAACTCTGCATCCCAAAGCAACAGAATATACTTTCTTCTCGAGTGCACATGGAACATTCTCCAAGATAGATCATATACTGGGTCACAAAACAGCCCTTCATAAGTTTACAAGAATTGAAATTATACCATGCATACTTTCAGACCACAATGCTATGAAGCTTGAAATCAACCACAGGAAAAAGTCTGGAAAACCTCCAAAAGCATGGAGGTTAAAGAACACCCTACTAACGAATGAGTGGGTCAACCAGGCAATTAGAGAAGAAATTAAAAAATATATGGAAACAAACGAAAACGAAAATACAACAATCCAAACTCTTTGGGACGCAGCGAAGGCAGTCCTGAGAGGAAAATACATTGCAATCCAGGCCTATCTCAAGAAACAAGAAAAATCCCAAATACAAAATCTAACAGCACACCTAAAGGAAATAGAAGCAGAACAGCAAAGGCAGCCTAAACCCAGCAGAAGAAGAGAAATCATAAAGATCAGAGCAGAAATAAACAATATAGAATCTAAAAAAACTGTAGAGCAGATCAACGAAACCAAGAGTTGGTTTTTTGAAAAAATAAACAAAATTGACAAACCTCTAGCCAGGCTTCTCAAAAAGAAAAGGGAGATGACCCAAATAGATAAAATCATGAATGAAAATGGAATGATTACAACCAATCCCTCAGAGATACAAACAATTATCAGGGAATACTATGAAAAATTATATGCCAACAAATTGGACAACCTTGAAGAAATGGACAAATTCCTAAACACCCATACTCTTCCAAAACTCAATCAGGAGGAAATAGAAAGCTTGAACAGACCCATAACCAGCGAAGAAATTGAATCGGTTATCAAAAATCTCCCAACAAATAAGAGTCCAGGACCAGATGGCTTCCCAGGGGAGTTCTACCAGACGTTTAAAGCAGAGATAATACCTATCCTTCTCAAGCTATTCCAAGAAATAGAAAGGGAAGGAAAACTTCCAGACTCATTCTATGAAGCCAGTATTACTTTGATTCCTAAACCAGACAGAGACCCAGTAAAAAAAGAGAACTACAGGCCAATATCCCTGATGAATATGGATGCAAAAATTCTCAATAAGATACTAGCAAATCGAATTCAACAGCATATAAAAAGAATTATTCACCATGATCAAGTGGGATTCATTCCTGGGATGCAGGGCTGGTTCAACATTCGCAAATCGATCAATGTGATACATCACATTAACAAAAAAAAAGAGAAGAACCATATGATCCTGTCAATCGATGCAGAAAAGGCCTTTGACAAAATCCAGCACCCTTTCTTAATAAAAACCCTTGAGAAAGTCGGGATAGAAGGAACATACTTAAAGATCATAAAAGCCATTTATGAAAAGCCCACAGCTAACATCATCCTCAATGGGGAAAAACTGAGAGCTTTTTCCCTGAGATCAGGAACACGACAGGGATGCCCACTCTCACCGCTGCTGTTTAATATAGTGCTGGAAGTTCTAGCATCAGCAATCAGACAACAAAAGGAAATCAAAGGCATCCAAATTGGCAAAGATGAAGTCAAGCTTTCGCTTTTTGCAGATGACATGATATTATACATGGAAAATCCGATAGACTCCACCAAAAGTCTGCTAGAACTGATACATGAATTCAGCAAAGTTGCAGGATACAAAATCAATGTACAGAAATCAGTTGCATTCTTATACACTAACAATGAAGCAACAGAAAGACAAATAAAGAAGCTGATCCCATTCACAATTGCACCAAGAAGCATAAAATACCTAGGAATAAATCTAACCAAAGATGTAAAAGATCTGTATGCTGAAAACTATAGAAAGCTTATGCAGGTAATTGAAGAAGATATAAAGAAATGGAAAGACATTCCCTGCTCATGGATTGGAAGAATAAATATTGTCAAAATGTCAATACTACCCAAAGCTATCTACACATTCAATGCAATCCCAATCAAAATTGCACCAGCATTCTTCTCGAAACTAGAACAAGCAATCCTAAAATTCATATGGAACCACAAAAGGCCCCGAATAGCCAAAGTAATTTTGAAGAAGAAGACCAAAGCAGGAGGCATCACAATCCCAGACTTTAGCCTCTACTACAAAGCTGTCATCATCAAGACAGCATGGTATTGGCATAAAAACAGACACATAGACCAATGGAATAGAATAGAAACCCCAGAACTAGACCCACAAACGTATGGCCAACTCATTTTTGACAAAGCAGGAAAGAACATCCAATGGAAAAAAGACAGTCTCTTTAACAAATGGTGCTGGGAGAAATGGACAGCAACATGCAGAAGGTTGAAACTAGACCACTTTCTCACACCATTCACAAAAATAAACTCAAAATGGATAAAGGACCTGAATGTGAGACAGGAAACCATCAAAACCTTAGAGGAGAAAGCAGGAAAAGACCTCTCTGACCTCAGCCGTAGCAATCTCTTACTCGGCACATCCCCAAAGGCAAGGGAATTAAAAGCAAAAGTGAATTACTGGGACCTTATGAAGATAAAAAGCTTCTGCACAGCAAAGGAAACAACCAACAAAACTAAAAGGCAACCAACGGAATGGGAAAAGATATTTGCAAATGACACATCGGACAAAGGGCTAGTATCCAAAATCTATAAAGAGCTCATCAAACTCCACACCCGAAAAACAAATAACCCAGTGAAGAAATGGGCAGAAAACATGAATAGACACTTCTCTAAAGAAGACATCCGGATGGCCAACAGGCACATGAAAAGATGTTCAACGTCGCTCCTCATCAGGGAAATACAAATCAAAACCACACTCAGATACCACCTCACGCCAGTCAGAGTGGCCAAAATGAAGAAATCAGGAGACTATAGATGCTGGAGAGGATGTGGAGAGACGGGAACCCTCTTGCACTGTTGGTGGGAATGCAAATTGGTGCAGCCGCTCTGGAAAGCAGTGTGGAGGTTCCTCAGAAAATTAAAAATAGACCTACCCTATGACCCAGCAATAGCACTGCTAGGAATTTATCCAAGGGATACAGGAGTACTGATGCATAGGGGCACTTGTACCCCAATGTTTATAGCAGCACTCTCAACAATCGCCAAATTATGGAAAGAGCCTAAATGTCCATCAACTGATGAATGGATAAAGAAATTGTGGTTTATATACACAATGGAATACTACGTGGCAATGAGAAAGAATGAAATATGGCCTTTTGTAGCAACGTGGATGGAACTGGAGAGTGTGATGCTAAGTGAAATAAGCCATACAGAGAAAGACAGATACCATATGGTTTCACTCTTATGTGGATCCTGAGAAACGTAACAGAAACCCATGGGGGAGGGGAAGGGAAAAAAAAAAAAAAAAGAGGTTAGAGTGGGAGAGAGCCAAAGCATAAGAGACTGTTAAAAACTGAGAACAAACTGAGGGTTGATGGGGGGTGGGAGGGAGGGCAGGGTGGGTGATGGGTATTGAGGAGGGCACCTTTTGGGATGAGCACTGGGTGTTGTATGGAAACCAATTTGACAGTAAATTTCATATATTAAAAAATAAATAAATAAATAAATAAATAAAAATAAAAATCAAAAAAAAAAAAATAAAAAAAAAAAAAAAAAAAAAAAAAAATAATTGTTAGTGAATGCGAATTGAATTAATATATAACACCTCAAAAATCTGACTCACATTTTTTCCTCAACGTTTTTTTTTTTTTTTTTTTTTTTAATTTATTCTTGGGACAGAGAGAGACAGAGCATGAACGGGGGAGGGGCAGAGAGAGAGGGAGACACAGAATCGGAAACAGGCTCCCGGCTCCGAGCCATCAGCCCAGAGCCTGACGCGGGGCTCGAACTCACAGACCGCGAGATTGTGACCTGGCTGAAGTCGGACGCTCAACCGACTGCGCCACCCAGGCGCCCCTTAAAAAAATTTTTTTAATGTTTATTTTTTGGGAGGGAGAGAGACAGAGTATGAGTGGGGGAGGGGCAGAGAGAGAAGGAGATACAGAATCCGAAGCAGGTTCCAGGCTCTGAGCCGTCAGCACAGAGCCCGATGCGGGGCTCGAACTCACGGACCGCGAGAACATGACCTGGCTGAAGTCGGACGCTTAACCGACTGCGCCACCCAGGCGCCCCTGACTCACATTTTTTCAAATAAATATTCTGTTCCACTGATTTATTGCCAGATTATGTGGTGATAACAGCAACTCTGTTCTTAATTATTTGATTTATTTCCATCTCAGTGTCATGTTTTCACCTCAAAATAAAACTTAACTTGAGTAAATCTTCACCAGACATTAATCATATGCCTATTAAATATACCTCTGAGGCTTAGCTATGCCTGACATGTCTCTCAGAGCTCAATGCTTGGGTTAGTTTGCACTTGGAATGTCAAGTGAATTTTAATATGCTTGGAAATAAGGGCTACGGATATAATGTGAAGGTTTATCACACCTGTCTCAGCTTTACGTGATGCTTATCAAGGCAGATGGGGCTCTCATAGGTGCACCTCTCTTGGGTACCAATGTTCCAAGATCCACTCCTCAACTTTTCAGACCATGATTTTACCAAAATACTGAAAGCCAATCAGTCTTTGGATGCTTGGCTTAACAGAGAGTAGCGTGTAAGCAAAATGGCAAGTCACCAATTTAGAAAGCTGAGTATCCAGGACTCAGACATCCAAGATACTGAACTAGCACGCTTTCTTCTCTACACTGTAGTATAACTCAATAATTTTTCCATGACCTGCGCAGAATTTATCATCCTGGCATGGAACTGGGAGGGAGTGAGGAAAACCTAGCAGCAAGCGCTCCCTGAGATTGGAATGTGCAGTATTTCCGTCGGCAGACTGAAAACACGGGCTGGTGTCTGGTCAGCTGGTGGAGCCACTCTCCGCTGGACGGTGTTGAGTGAGGCATCCTGCTCCCGTTCGTAAAGTCTGCTCGTTTGTTCTCTCTGGAGATGCGTTCAGACCAGTGCGATGCAGAGAACAACCTCAATGTCGGCCAAGACTACACCTTGAACTCTTGAGTGTAGGACCCCGTTATGTGTTATTTTCAAAATGTGAGGCTCTTTGTTTCTCTTCTTGTTCCCTATAGGAGTTAAAAAAATTCGTAAAAGAATAATTAGAAATTACATATTAATTAGCACATAATATATAAAGATATAATTGGTGATAACCTAAAGGTGAGGCAGATGAAGCCGTAGAAGGGAAGATTCTTTTTTTTACTATTAAAGATAAGTTGGTATCAATGCAAACGAGATTGCTATAAATTGAAGATATTACTTGTAATCCCCAGAGCAACTACTGAAAACAAACTTAAGATATACAATCAAGCAAACGAGGAGGGAATCAAAAGGGTATGGTATTAAAAAATTAATTCAACACAAAAGGCCATATGGAGAAATTGAAGAACATAAAAGATATAAGACATACAGGGCGCCTGGGTGGCTCAGTCGGTTGAGCGTCCGACTTCGGCTCAGGTCACGATCTCACGGTCCGTGAGTTCGAGCCCCGCGTCGGGCTCTGTGCTGACGGCTCAGAGCCTGGAGCCTGTTTCAGATTCTGTGTCTCCCTCTCTCTCTGCCCCTCCCCTGTTCATGCTCTGTCTCTCTCTGTCTCAAAAAAATAAATAAACATTTTAAAAAAAATTTAAAAAAAAGATATAAGACACACAGGAAACAAACCACATGGGCGCCTGGGCGGTTCAGTCAGTTAAGCATCCTACTCTTGATTTCAGTTCAGGTCATGATCTCACTATTTGTGGGATTGAGCCCCATATCAGGCTCTGTGCTGACAGCATGGAGCCTGCTTGGGATTCTCTCTCTCCCTCTCTCTCTCTGCCCCTCACCCACGCTCTCTCTCTCTCTCTACCTCTCTCTCAAAATAAATAAATAAACTTAAAAAAGAAAAAGAAAACAAACCACACAATGTCAGAATTAAGTCCTTCCTTATCAATAACTCCTTTAAATGTAAATGATTTGAACTCTGCAGTTAGAAGAAAGATATTGGCAGGATGGATAAAAAATCATAATCCATATTTATGCCATCTAATAGAGATTTACTTTAGATCCAAAGACACAAACAGGTTGAAAGTCAAAAGATGGGGAACTTTTTCCCATGCAAATAGTACTATTTTTTACCATGTAAACAGAAACCAAAAGGCAGCTGAGGTAGCTGTACGTAATATCAGACAAAATAGACTTTTAATCAAAAACTGTGGGGAAAAGTGACAAAGAACATTATATATTGATAATGTTAAATATATACACCTCAATCGGCATGGCCCCAAAATACATGAAGGAAACATTGACAGAATTGATAGGAGAAATAGATAACTCTAAAATAACTGTGGAAGACTTTAATACCCCACGTCAATAAATGTATAGAACATCTAAATAGAAGGTCAATAAGGCTATTGAGTACTTAAACAACACTATAAATCAATAAGATGTAACAGACAGTTTTAAAACGGCCCATCAGCAGGATAAACATTCTTTTCCAGTGCACATGGAACGTTCTCCAGGATAAACCATATACTAACCCACAAAACAAATCTCAATAAGTTTTTAAAGATTGCAGTCATACAAAGTATGTTCTCCAACCACAATGGAATAAGCCTAGAAATCAATAACTATAGGAAAACTGGAAATTTCACAAATATGTAGATATTTAACAACACACTCCTAATCAATAGCTCAAAGACGAAATCACAACGGAAATAAGAAAATAGTTAGAGATGATTGACAATGAAAACACTACATAAACACCATGGGATGCAGAAAAAGAAATGCTCACAGGCAAAATTATAGCTGTAAACCTACACATTAAAAGGAAGAAAGATCAGGACACCTGGGTGGCTCAGTCAGTTAAGTGTCCGACTTCAGCTTCAGGTCATGATCTCACGGTTTGTGGGTTCAAGCTCTGCATTGGGCTCTGTGCAGACAGCTCAGAGCCTGGAGCCTGCTTCAGATTCTCTGAAGTGTCTCCCTCTCTCTCTGCCCCTCTCCTTCTCACACTCTGTCTCTCTAAAATAAATGTTAAAAAATACTTTTTAATTAAAGAAGAAGAAGAAGAAAGATCTTGGACTATAACCTAACTTTACACCTTAAGGTACCTAGGCAAACAGAGAAAACTAAAAGCAGAGCCAGAAGAAAGAAACAAATCATGAAGATGAGAGCAGTAATCAATGACATACAGTATTGATGAAACCAAGAGTTGGTTCATCGAGAGGACCAACAAACTGACAAACCTTTAGCTAAACTGACTAAGAAAAAAGAGAAGACACATATTACTAAAATCAGAAATTAAAGGCATTATTGCTGACATTACAGGTATAAAAAGGATTATTAAAGAATACTATGAACAATAGTACATAGTACTGTGTACTATGGTACATCAACAAATGGAATAACCAGATGAAAGGAACAAATTCCTAGAAATACATAAATTACCAAAACTGACACAAGAAGAAATAAAAACTCTTAGTAGACCTACAACAAGTAAAGAGGATGAATTAGTCAAAAACTTCTCAACAAAGTATAGGATCAAATGGCTTCACTTGTAAATTCTACAAAACCTTTAAAGGAGAATTCTCACTAATCCCCAAACTCTTCTAAAAAACAGAATAGGAAGGAACATGTCTTCACCTACTCTATGAAGCCAGTACCACTTTTATATCAAAGGCAAAGACACCACAAGAAAACTCAAGACCAATTCCTCCTACGAATATGGATGTAACAATCCACAATGCAACACTAGCAAACTAAATCCAGCACTGTATTTAAAGGATTATACAACATGACTAAGTGAGATTTATCCCCAGAATGCAAGGGTGGTTCAACACATGAAAATCAGTAAATGTAATATACCACATTAATGGAATGAAGGGGAAGAAAACACATGATCAGAGAAAAGAATCTGATTAATTCAACAGCCTTTGCTAATAATAAAAGCTCTAGAAAACTAGCAATAGGAAAGATGATTTAAGTCAAATCCACAGTTAACATCATATTCAATGGTGAAGACTGAAAGCTTTCCTCTTAAGGTCAGGAACAGGACAAGGATGTTCCCTTTCACCACTTCTATTCAACATTGTAGTAGAAGTTCTAGCCAGAGCAATTAGGCAAGAAAAAGAAATGTAAGGTATCCAGAGTGGAAAGAAAGAAGTAAAACCATCTTTATTCATAGATGAAATGATCTTGTATATAAAAAATACTTTAGAATACATAAAAAATTATTAGAGCTAATAAATGAATTCAGTGAAGTTATGGATTACAAAATCAACACATGAAAATAAGTTGTCTTTCTACATATGTGCAGTGAACAATCCAAAAGGAAAATTAAGAAAGTAATTGTATTTATAGTATCATCAAAAAGAAGAAAATACCTAGGAATAAATTTAACAAAAAAAAAAATGCAAAACTCATACACTGAAAAACTACTGAAAGAAATTGAAGAAAATCTAAATAAATGGAAAGACAGCTCATGTTCATGAGTTGAAAGAATAAATATTGTTAAAATGGCAATATTCCCCAAAATAGATCTGCAGATTCAATACAATCTCTATTAAAACCCCAAAGACATTTTTTTTGTAAAAATGGAAAAGCTGATCCTAAAATTCATACAAGATTATGAAGAACCCAAATAATCAAAAGAATCTTGAGAAAAGAACACTGGACTTCTCACACTTCCCGTTTTCAAAATTTATTACATACCAATAAAAATCAAAACAGTGTGGAATTGACATATGAATAAACATATAGATCCGTGGGATAGAATTGAGAGTCCAAAAATAAAAACATACATCTATGATCAACTGATTTTAAACAAGAGTGCAAAGACCATTCAATGGGAAAAGAATAGTCTTTTCCACAAATAGTGATGAGACAACTGGATATCCACATACCAAAGAATAAAATGGGACCTAGGTCGCATCATGTATAAAAATTAACTCAAAATGGACCAAAGATCTAAATATAAGAGTTAAAATCATGACAGTCTTAGGAGAAAGCCTCAAGGTAACTCTTCACAACCTTGGATTTGGCAATGGTTTTTTAGATAGAATACCAAAAGTGCAAGCAATGAATGACAAAATAGATAAATTGGACTTCACTAAAATTAAAAACTGTTTTGTATCAAATGATTCTTTGAAAAATTATCAGAGAAGATGAGGCTCCCGGTGGCTCAGTCAGTTGAGCATCCAACTCTCGGTTTTGGCTCACATCATGATCCCAGAGTCATGGGATCGAGCCCCACATGGAGCTCCATGCTGAGCATGGAACCTGCTTAAGATTCCCTCTCTCCCTCTCTCTCTCTTTCTCTCTCTCTCTCTCCCTCCTTCTGACCCTCTCCCCCGCTCATGTGTTCTCTCCCTACCTCAAAAAGTAAAATAAACAAAAATAAAATAAAATAATTTTTTAAAATTTATCAAAGAAAACAATTTAGGTGACACAAAAAACTGTAACACTTCATGAAGTGAACTAAGATTCTCCCTCTCCTTCTCTTTCTCTCTCTCTCTCCCTCCTTCTGCCCCTTTCCCCCACTCATGTGCTCTTTATCTCAAAAAAATAAAATAAGATAAAATATTTTTTAAAATTTATCAAAGAAGACAATTTAGGTGACGCAAAAAACTGTAACGCTTCACGAAAGTTAACAGTCTCCTTTTGGAGAACTGTAAACGGGGTGGAAGGCAGAAAGCTTTTATAGGATAAAGATTAAAGAACAAGAAAGAAGACAATAGAAAAATTCGATTAGCTGGGGCCACAGAGTCAACTTTGTTTGGGGTGAGAAGTAACAAGGAAATGAGTATAAAGTCCAGAGTTGGCTTGGTGTTTGGGGATTGACTGACTGGATGTACAGAAAATTGTGGTGAGTGGAAAAAGCCAAGTTTGACAGATTACCTACTATATGATTCCATTTATACAACATTCTTGAAATGCAAAATAATAGGAATGGAGGGCAGATTCATGGCTGCCAGGAATTAAGGAGGGAGTGGATAGAAATGGGTATGGGTATTAAAGGAGATTAAAGATTAATGGAGATTCTTTCATGACAGAAATGTTCTTGATCAATGTCAATCTCCTGGTTTTGATTTTTAACTGCAAATTTGCAAGACGTTGCCCGTGGAGAGAATTGGGCAAAAGATACATAGGGTCTCTCTATAGTCTTTCTTACAATTGCATATGAATTCACAATTACCTAAAAGCCAAATTTTTGATTTAAAACAGCAGCCTTCCCCAGCATGAGCTATTGGGTCTGACCGAGGCACCTGCTTTCCAGCTTTATTATGCCTGAGCCCCACCACACTACTTGTCATCCCCTGACCACAGGATCATTCAAAATCATCTCATCCAAAAGCTTTTCAATCTGCCTATGGAGTCCCAAGAAATTTTGAAGTTGCAGGAGATTCAGCCAGCTTGGGTGGTCCAGGGAAGAAGTTGTACCGATACATCTCTACTTTAATACAGAGCAAATCCACTTTTGTCTGTGATAAATACTGGGATTCCACTCATTTCATTATTTTTTAACTTTTATTTTAGAGGGGTGGGGAGAGAGATAGAGAGAGAGAGAGAGAGAGAGAGAGAGAGAGAGAGAGAGAACCTCAAGCAGACTCCATGCTCAGTGTGGAGCCCTATACCAGGCTCGATCCCAGAACCCTGGGATCATGACCTGAGCCTAAATCTAGAGTCTGACACTCAACGAACTGAGCCACCCAAGTACCCCTCCACTCATTTTAGATAGGGTTCTACTGCATTATAATATTGGAAAGTTGCTCATCTGATAAAATCAGAGGCTTGTTTTGACTTCAGAACATCTTTGAGATGTGGCCAGCCCTGATTTTCTTGGCTTCAACCAAGCCATTGTTAAAGCTGAGTTCAAATCCCATTAGTTTTGGGAAGTCACTTAACTGCACTCAGTGCCACTTCCTCATCCCTGAAAGGAAGGTGACAATCATATCGTCACAATAGGGCTGTTCTAAGCTTTAAATGAGATGAAGCATTTAAAGCACTTAGCCCAGTGCCTCCTGCAAAGTAGGACTCATTGCATAATAGCTAATTTTAGAATTTCTACCTCTCAACAACCTTTTATTCTCTACAATTCTAATAGGAAGTTCCTGCTTGATAAGGAGACAAAAATCCATCACTTGACAACACAGGATGGGGCCAACTTACCCGTCTCCTTGATGTCTTTTCACATGACCTACTTTTAGGTGCTGCTCACACATCACTAGATGTTCTCTGCTTTTCCATTGTTTCTCGATATGACCATGCCAATATCACACGGGCTGGCTACATCACCTTTCTCATTGTGCAGCCTCTCAGCACTAATGTAACTCAGACAGCCCTATAGTTACAGCCACATGGCCTGTTGACTGAGGGTGGGAATGTTTGTGACAGTCCTCAAGCCTGTTTCACACATCTTACTGTCAACACATATCTATCCAGTTATTTAAGCCATTGGGATTTGGGAGACCGTGAGTCTCAAATGGTGGCAACAGTTGCATTGGAAAACAAATCCCACTCCACGTCATGTGGCCTCAGTCACACGTCTCCCTGTCCCACCCCACTCTCTAGAGACCTTGCATTGTTTGTTTGTCACACAAACAATGCTGCTTCTTGACCCCAGGCTTCTACCCAATAACGCCGTCTCAGACCACGGTCTTCACACACTCTCCTTTCTTGTTGGCCAATGAACTAACTATTCAACAGTTTGCTGGGCCACTTCCTTCTCAAAGTCTTCCCCAGACCCCCAGGCTAGGTTAGGGGCCTCATCTCTGTACACCCATTCGATCTGTTCTTACTGTAAATTATCTTTGAGGACTCTGATGAATGATGCCTCTTGTTCCCTACTTGATCCTGAACCCACTGAGAATAAGGCCAAGTGACATTTTTATCACTAATACAGCTGCTGTTGGAGGGCAAAGCAAGTCAGTTTCACAACACCAAACCCCAAATCTTGGTAAACTCACTCACCATCCGTGGCGCTGATGGGCACCCAACAGAGGCAGACTTTCCTGCAGGTAGCTTAAATGGGGAGGAAGGATCTGAGATCCACCGGCTAGGTTTCTCCTCTTAAATTCACCATTAGCTAAATCACTACCTCTCCTGGACGAAGTGAGTGAGGGATCTGGGACAGATGCTTTACACTGCTAAGGCTCTCTTTACACACATGGGCACATCAGGAAATGTGGACACATCAGGAGAAGTGTGAGGGAAGGCCCCTCTCCGCTCTCCTCCAGCACTTAGCAAAATGGGTAAGCTTCACCTAATGCCCATTCTCATCTCACTGAACTCTAAGCTACTTAAAGATGGTGTACCCATTGTCTAGAGTGGTACACACACAGGGAAGTTGCTCTCTAAAGATATCTTGAGCTTACCAAAGCTGGATTCACTCCCTTGAGATCAGTCTCCATCCCTCGACTCAACAGATACCAACTGACTGGGGCTCCTCTGGGCAAACCCACCCAAGGATAGAAGGCTCTTCGGCTTAATAGATCCCCTCTTGGAGGGGCTTGTGCCCACTGTTTCTCTGGGAAAAAAAAGAAAAAAGAAAAAAATATATATATATATATGAATTAAAATATCTGGTGATAAATGACATTAATCATGATTGTAGGGTCAACAAATAATGTCAAAATGGGATTCTATATGCATGAAAATGCCAATGGCCATTGAGATATTACTTATTTTAATCCACTCAGACAGAAAAATAAACATCATTTAATCCAATGTCTATAAATGTGTTCATTGTTCTCCATATCAATGGGAAAAATAATCAGATTTCCTCTTACAGTTACAATAAGATAAAACATCTATGTGAAAGATAGAACCACAAGTTCAAGAAAAGCTTAATGTTAAATGTTAAAGCTCAAATACACCATAAAGGAAAAGATAAAACAGTATTTGTAGAAATGGGAAAAATTAATTTTTGGCAAATTAGATTACATTAAATTAGCACAGAATTTTAGAATCATGAATTGACCTCAATATTTAATGATGACATTAATAAATTTCCTTTGCAATATTCTGCATTCGAGGATGGAAAAAATATTGATTACGACACTATGTGGGGCCAAGACCACATCGAGACCATACGTATCAGTGTGCTTCTCAGCCATGTCTCCTTCTCATGCCAAGATTCTGGATGTTAAGGGTCCTTCTTTTTCTACTCATTAACCACCTTCTAAGGCTCCAGGGGGAAAGCTAGGAACCAATTCAGATACTTGGGCTCTGGGTCTAGCTCCCTTTGAACTACTGTGAGAAGCAGCAAGGAATACAAATGAGGAACCCACAGTGTCCACTGTCAGAGAAAACCCAGATTTTAAATATTCATTTAGAAATTTGTTGGTTTTAGGTTTTCTTCTTTAGTTATATGATCCAGTGTGGGTTCATACTTTTTCATAGTACAAGGTAGAAATGGAAGTTTATTTATTTGCATATGGATATTCAGTTGCTCTGGTAACATTTGTTGGAAAGTCTATCCTTTCTCCACTGAAGTGCCTTGGCACTTTGACAAGACAACTGTTCTATATTTGGGGTCTATTTCTGGGCTTTCGCTAAGAAGAGAGATTTCTAATCCCATTGATTTTTATGTTTATGCTTATGCCACTCCCACCCTGACTTGGTCGCTCTACAGTTAAGTCTTTAACTCAGGTACTGTAAGTCTCCAAATTTGTGTTCCTTCACAAAATTATTTTGGCCGCTCTTTGCATTTCCATGTAAGTTTTAGAATCAGATAGTCATGAGTTTAGTCTGATTTTTTCTCCTAACTCAACTTATTTTGTTTCCGAGCCCTTCCTTCTGTATGCAGTTTCATTGAGGGCTAAGATGTTCATTGAGGGCTAAGACATCAATCATGTGATTGATGTCAAGGAGATGATGAACTCTGAGGCCATGTGTCACCATCCAAGATGCCGTGAGCACAGTATTTCTCTTTTAAATGCCCCGTATTAAAAATCCAATTCACCCAGCACGTATTGAGTATCTATTCTATGCCGGGCGTTTTGCATCTTCTATTTTCTCTGATCCTCAGAACCACCTTGAGCAGCTAGCACGCTTCATTGCTCGCTCAAAGGTCATGCTACAAACCCACCCGCAGTACGTCTGTGTGGGTACAGAGCTGGCCCCGTTAGCAGACTTTATATACACAATGGAATACTACTCAGCGATGAAAAAGAATGAAATCTTGCCATTTGCAACAACATGGATGGAACCGGAGGGTATTATACTAAGTGAAATAAATCAGTCAGGAAAAGACATCACACGTTTTCACTCATATGTGGAATTTGAGAAACTTAACAGAAGACCATGGGGGAAGGGAAGGGGAAAAACAAAACAAAACAGTGACAAACAGAGAGGGAGGGAGGCAAACCATAAGAGACTCTTAAATACAGAGAACAAACTGAGAGTTGATCGGGGTAGGTATTGGGGGTGGTGGTGATGGGCATCGAGGAGGGCACTCGTTGGGATGAGCACTGGGTGTTGTACAGAAGTGAGGAATCACAGGAATCTACTCCCAAAGCCAAGACTGCACTGCATACACTGTATGTTAACTAACTTGACAATAAATTATTTAAAAAAAAAAAAAAAGTGGAAGTGAATTTGTTCAGAGCCAGTGATTGGCTGTCGGTTGCGATCCTCATGCCCCACAGCGAGAGTCAGGCTTCCCTCTGTGGTTGTGTTCTAGAGCCTGCTGGCAGGTCATACTCACCTAGGAACCCCAAAAAACAACTACAAAACAAAAACAAAACAAACAAACAAACAAGCCTCACAGTTTCCTGGGCTCGAAACCAAATCTATTAACTCTTGCGTTTCGGAGGATAGTGTCTAGGACCCTATATTTTAAAGTCCATCAAGCCCTTTAGAAACGACTGTTCTGACCACCAGAGGGAACAACTCTCCTCAGCGTTTCTCCATCACCTACAAACTTGTTTCCTTGTATTCCAATCCTTTCTTATGCCAAGACAGCAAATTTTAGACACAACTCTCTGCCCCAAATCTCTGAGGATCATGGATTCAACTTTCAAATCAAAAAAAAAAAAAAAAAAAAAAAAGTAGTCATCCAGTTCTCGCCATAGTTGTTGTTGTTGTTGTTGTTGTTGTTGTGTGTTTTTTATTACAAATTGACATGACCATGAAATTCAATTTCTGACTCTAATCAAGATCTGGGACTAAAGGGAAAAAGCTATTATAAAGGACATTAAGTCAACCAAAACTGCTGAAATATGGATGGTAAATCAGATAAAAGTAAATGCACACTTAGCTGATAATTGTACTGTGGTTATATAAGAAAAAAAACCCTCTTCTTAGAAAATATGCATTTTCATATTTACAGCAAATGAGTCATGTCTGTAACTTGCCATTAAATGGTTCAGAAAAATAAATGTGTAAGCTCGTGTTTGTGTGTGTGTGTGTGTGTGTGTGTGTGCATTTGCAAATAGAGACAAAGCACAAGCAAATAATGATAAAGCAAATGGGATAAAATATTAGCTAAAGGTGAAGCTATCTATAAAGTTGTTTACATCAGTTTTGTTCCTGCGACTTTTTGTAAACATGAAATTATTTCCCAACAAAACTTAAAGAAAACAAGGTTTCATTATATGTTGATTTTTAAACAATCTTGTGCATCACTCAGGCTCTTCACTGAATAAACTCAGAATCCCAGCGACTTTTCTGCATCCTAAAGGCACTGTAGGTCCCACATGGTCCCTGTGCCGTGTGCTGTATACATAGAACGGTGTGAGGTGACTAGGCAACTCAAGGCACCTCGCACCGCCTCTATTTAAAGACTAGTCAGATTTTCCTTTTTAAAACCTATTTAAATAGAAACCAACTGCCTGGTGCACCTCACTTTTGTTTTCTTCTTCTTTTCAAATCCTTGAAAATCCTGAGAGAGGATTGATTTACAGAGAAGCACAGCCCGCGGTATTTATCAAGCCACTACCACGTGGAGGAGACATTTAGGCGCTGGGAATGGAACGTAGCAATGCTACTACTTCATGGGGAACGGGTGCAGTTTGGGGCCTGCCAGATGCGACAGACCCACCGGAGGAACAGGAAAGCGAGCGCATGTCACACACACACACACACACACACACACACACACACACACCCTGCGACAGTAACCTCCACAAGGCTGGGAGAACCAGCGCGCTGATTTCATCTACCAAAGAATCCCGAGCACCCTGGTAACTCAGAAAGCAGCTTTGGGCCTGTGTAGAGAGATCTCCAGCTAAAACCAGGAAACTGGCTGGAGGACCATCATTTCCTGGGCACTGAGCGTGAGCCAGGTTCTGGGCTGAACCCTCCCCACTGGTTGGTCTCACTGAGCCCCTTCCACGATGCGATGGGCATCATGACACGCGTGGACACTAAGTCACAAAACTTCTGCGTGGCGGAGGCGGGGTTTCAGCTTATTTCCCTCTCACCTCTACAGCCATGGCTTGGGTTTATTTTTAAGAGTTCCCCTAATATTTCACCAGGAATATTTAACTTCTAAAACCCAAAAGCTAAGCAGTATCCTTCTCCTCCTCCCAAGTGAAGCAAGGACCTTAGAAGGCAAATTCACCTCACGATTCTCGCATACCATGTTCTATCACACGCGATATTTTTTGTCGCATCTTGTTTTTGTTTTAAACCTCCCCAGTTAGGCCTCATTTGTTCGGCTTATCTTAAAAATAAAACCGTCTGGGGCGCCTGGGTGGCTTGGTCGGTTAAGCATCTGACTTCGGCTCAGGTCATGATCTCACAGTCTGTGAGTTCGAGCCCCGCGTCGGGCTCTGTGCTGACAGCTCAGAGCCTGGAGCCTGTTTCAGATTCTGTGTCTCCCTCTCTCTCTGACCCTCCCCTGTTCATGCTCTGTCTCTCTCTGTCTCAAAAATAAATAAACGTTAAAAAAAATTTTTAAAAAAATAATAAATAAATAAATAAAACCGTCTGTTATTTCACCAACAAAAATGAGTTTAATCAAGAACAGCAGAGAATCGCAATCTGGAACCCGCAAGCTACAGCAAAACCAGGGGCAAGTCCAACAAAGGAGAGGGACATTATTTTAACAGAGAAGGAGAGGGTTGGGAAGGCTTGTTCTGAAAGAAAATCCCTTAGGGTGATGACCGTTTCTCATTGGCTGAGTTACTGGGGTAGTTGATTCGTTGTAGGAGTTGCGGTGTGCATGTTCCCCTGTTGGGACCTATAATTGGCGATTCTTTCCCGTTGACTATTCTCTTGGAGTCTGTAACTGACCATTCTTCCCATCGTTGATATTAGGTGATATGGCTCCCCCTTCTAGGCTCCTCCTTTTGGCCTCCCAGCTCCATTTTAGAGAGGGTTCCGTTTATTGTGCCCAAAGTCGTATTTAGTCAGGCTCTATTTCTGGACTTTATTCCGTCCTACCGGTTTGGATGGTGATTTTCATGCCCATACAACACTGACTCGGTTACTGTGTTTAAATCAATTACTGTCAAGTCTTCCAACTTGGTTCTTTCTTTCAAAACTGTTCCAGCTCTTCCAGGTCCTTTACATGCGCATGTTAAAGTCAGCTTGCCAATGTCTACAACAAAGCTTGATGGCACTTCTGTTGGGATTGTATTGAAATTTCACATCAGTTAGGGAGAACTGATCTCCGTCTCCCTCTCCATGATCATGGTGACTCATTAATTTCATTAATTTTGTCTTCTTTCATTTGTCTTTGCAGTGTTTTTTAATTTCCAGCATACAATATTACACACATTTTGTTGAGTTTTTAATGTATTTTTATACTATTTTCAATTTCAATTTTCTGTTGTTGGTTGCTAGCATAGAAAAATGCATTTCTACATTGACCTTGCATTCTGCAATTTTACCTGTCTATTGATTAATTCTAGGGTTTTTTTATACATTTCTTCACATTTTCTACACAATGATGATGTCATCTGTGAATAAATAAGGTTTTACATTGTGCTTTCCAATCTACATACTTTCTTTTTCCTTGTCATATTGTGTGGACGGGGACTGTTACAATGTTGAATAGAACAGACATCGTTACCTTCTTCGGAATCTTAAGGGAAAAGCACTCAGTTTGTCATCATTTAGTATAATGGCCATGGTGTTTAACAAGTACTTCTTACCAAATTGAGGAAGTTTCCATTTATGCCTAGTTCACCAGGAATTTTTATGTGTATGGGCACTGAATTTTGTCAAATTCTTTCTTGGCATATATTGAAATGGGGTTTTTTTGCATACAATGAAAATATGGTTTTTAAAAAAATTTTTTTTAACATTTATTTATTTTTGAGACAGAGAGAGACAGAGCATGAACAGGGGAGGGTCAGAGAGAGAGGGAGACACAGAATCTGAAACAGGCTCCAGGCTCCGAGCTGTCAGCACAGAGCCCGACACGGGGCTCGAACTCACAGACCGCGAGATCATGACCTGAGCCGAAGTCGGCCCGTTAACCGACTGAGCCACCCAGGCGCCCTGAAAATAGGGTTTTTCATTCATGTATTTCCTCTTTTAATCTTTTAGGCTATAAATTGGATGAAATCCACTGATTGATTTTTGAATGTTAAATCCACTTTGAATTTCTGCAATAAACCCCACTTGAATGTGACATAATATCCTTTTTATATACTGTTGGATTCACTTTGCTAAAATTTTGTTAAGATTTTTACATCCATGTATATGAAGGATATTAGGCTATAGGTATCTTTTCTTTTTCCTTGTAATTTCTTTTCTGGTTGTGGTATCATGGTCATTCTGGCCTCTGAAAATGAGTTGGCAAATATTCCCTCCTCTTGTTTTGTCTGGAGGAATTGGTATGAAGATGATTTTTTTTCCCCCTTAAATGTTGGTATATTTCACCAGTGAAGGCAGCTGAAGGTGCCTTCACTGGAGTGGAGTTTTCTGTTCTCTGTTGGAATGTTTTCACCTACAAATTCAATTTCTGTAGTAGATTTACGGCGATTTGTGTTTTTAAATATTTTTTTCTGTCGAGGACCATTGAGCTTCTTAGGTCTATGGTTTATGGTTTTCATCAAGTGTGGAAAACGCGTAGCCATTATTTCTTATCTGATGGTCCTTCTCCTATTTTAACTGCATGTATGTTGGAACACTTGATATTATCCCACAACTCCCCCAGACTTTTTTCCGTTTTTTCTCTCTGTGTGTTTCATTTTGGAGAGTTTCCATTGCTGTGTACTCAGGACCCTTGTGATTTTCTTCTGAGGTGTCTAGCATGTTGTTAATCCAATCAAGTGTGTCTTCTATTTCTGATATTATCTTTTTTTCTCCAGAAGTTCCTTTTGTGTCTTTCTTTTTTTTCCCCCCAATGTTTATTTATTTTTGTGTGAGAGAGAGACAGAGCATGAGCAGGGGAGGGGCAGAGGGAGAAGGAGACACAGAATCCAAAGCAGGCTCCCGACTCCGAGCCGTCAGCACAGAGCCCGACGCGGGGCTCGAACCCACGAACTGCGAGATCATGACTTGAGCCAAAGTTGGATGCTCAGCCGACCGAGTCACCCAGGAGCCCCTTTTAGGTCTTTCTTAACACCTTTGATTTCTCTCCTCGTCACATTCATGTCTTCGTCTACATTCTTGAGCCTTAGAACATATTGCAATCGCTGTTTTCACATCCTTATCTGCTAATACTCTCATTTTATCATTTCTGGGTTTGTTTCCATTGAATGGGTTTTTTTTCCCCTTGATTGTGGGTCATAGTTTTTGTCTTTGCAGGTTTTGTGATTTTTTTAATCGGATGCCAGATGTTGTGACTTTCATGTTGCTGTATGCTGAATTTCACTGCATTCTTTTAAAAGAAGTTGGCACACAGGTTCCTGAGGAAGTTTGAAAGCTTGCTTTTAAGCCTTGTTAGGGCTAGCTAGAGCAGCCTTTAGTCTAGAGCTAATTTATCCCCACAGCTAATTTGTCACACTGCTGAAGATCCTGATTGTTCATGTATCAGAGCTCTCTCCCCCCTGCAAGAGGGAACACGGACTCTCCCTGCGTGAGCTCTGGGAACTG
Source organism: Neofelis nebulosa (assembly GCF_028018385.1). NCBI lineage: Eukaryota > Metazoa > Chordata > Mammalia > Carnivora > Felidae > Neofelis > Neofelis nebulosa. Next base: position 6,214,227 of record NC_080795.1, read on the forward strand.
CTGGACTTCTTGTTTTTCAGCCCTATGGAGAGGGACCCTGTGCCCGTACAAACCAGTATCCACCAAAGACTCGAAGGAATCCCTCTTTAGATCCTCAGAGTTTGCTCTATGTAAGTCCCTCCTCTCCAGCAGTTTGCCCACAAATCCTAGCCGCTTTGGTCCCTGCAGATGCTGACCTTTGCCTTCAGCTGAGCAGAATCACTAGTCTACCTGCTGGGTCCCGGCAACAGCCTCCAGGCAGTACCTTGTTTCTTTATCCCAGGGATCATACGCCTGCACTGGGTGTCGCCCACCGCCTGAAAGAGCCGTTTCTTATGTTTTGTCCGCTTTTTTAGTTGCCTGTGGTGGGAAAGCAAGGCTCCAGGGTGGCCTCCCTGACTCCCACGTCCTGGTGGTGCTCATACTCTTGAGTGTAGATAGCACCTGTGACTTCCTTCTAACCAACAGAATGTGGCAAAGGTGACAGGGTGTGTATGATTACATGTATGTGATTGTGTTACGTAGGATTGTAATGCTCATCTCCAGAAGAAACCTTGATGGCTTTGCAGAAACAAGCTGTCCTATTGTGTACGATCAGTTGGAGAGGGCCCCCTGTCAAGGAGCTGAGGGTGGCCTCCGGCCAAAAGGCAGTGAAAAACTGAAGCACTCAAGCCAGCAGCATGCAAGGAACTGGACTTTTCCCAAAACCATGTGAGTTTGAAAGTGGATACTGCCCCAGACTTCAGACGAGACCACCACCCTGACCAACACCTAACTGCAGCTTTGTAAAACTCTAAAGCAGAAGTCCCAGCTAAGCCGTGCCCAGACTCCTGACCCACAGAAACTGTCATGTAATAAATGTGTTATTTCAGCCTGCTGCCTTCGCGGTAATATTGCTGCAGCAAGAGGTAATTAATATGAAAGTTAATTCCCACGGCAGTTAGCATTTCAGGGGAAGAAGTAGAAATCTTACTCTACTTTTAAGAGGAAAAGGAGTATATTTGATTTTCTACTTCATCTAAAATAATCCAAAAGTCTGTAAACATAAAAATGTTTTCCACGGAAAACGTAATGAGTCTGATTAAAATAAAAACAACACGTATGAGAAAGTGATTGATATATACTCCAGATGCAAAGATCCTTTACAGGGTAAGTGTTAAGAACCCACTGACTGGAGTTTAAATTGTGGCTTTGTCCTTGTGACTTGCTACATCCTTACCTCTCTTAGCTATGGTTTTCTTGTCTGTAAAGTAAGATTAACACTTGCCTCGGCATTCTTGTGGGATACAGGCAGACCACTTCACATAAAACACCTATCGCAGTGCCCAGCACAGGGGAGTGCGATACGTTTTAGTTTCCATTTTTGTTATTTCCAGCGAGGTTAGCAAAACTACTTACCTATTTTCACAGTTTGTAGTAATCAAAAGTAGGGACAGGAAAGATCCAGAGGAGAATTCCGTAACATTTATACAGCAAATATTTATCAAGTTTCACCTAGTACAGGTACCGGCTGAGATTTAGATATATTGTAGTGAATAAAACAGACTTGGTCTTTAATCTCAGGATGCTTACAGTCTAGTGTGGAGAACAGTGGATAGATAGGTGGGATGGATGGATGGATGGATGGATAGATAGATAGATAAAACAAGTAACTGGTTTGATGAACGAATCCCACCAAAATGCATATATAGATGACATTTTTCCAGAAACTATTCTTCTATTAATTTGTTCCATCAAATTCCCCCTGTCTCTCTAATCAGCTCCTTTACTGGGATTTCAGTATGATTCTTTGCTTTTCCGTCATTTTTAACTATTGAAACAAGCTGGTCAACACGTCAGTCTCAGAGTCCATTAAAACGGCCCTCTCTGCCCCCTCTCCCCCGCCCCCCCACCCGCGCTGCCCTGCTGAACACACAGCTGTGGATGCTGGAGGGGCAGGGAGGCAGTTTCTGCTGCATCACACACACTCACCCCTGCATGAGGAGGTGAATGAGGAGGACGAGCATGAAAAATGACGTCTCCTTACATGACTCTGCTCATGTTGAGTGTGCCGAGTTCGTTCTAACAGCTGATCCGTTATATAAGCAAGAACATGGTGAGGAAGAGACACCTGCTGTGTTTTTATGGATTACAATTGCCTGAAATTAGCTCATTTTCCATAGACGTGATAAGGATGGGTCCCCAACAAGATCTACTGACAGCTGAATCCTGAGCAGCTCCCATATGTATAAAGTGGTCGCTGGCGAGAGATGATGTGTCTTTCAGCTGTCCCTGCCTGGTGGCACCACGCAAAAAAAGTTCCACCTACTTTTTGATCTACCTACTTTTCCAACGCTGAGGCAATCACCAACAAACCTGCGATTTCTATCTCACCTGCCTCCCTTACCTCTTCCTACCGAGCTAAACTGTCCCCCCATCTCTCATGGAGCCCTCTTCTCAGGTCCAGTAGCAAAGGGGCAAATCAGTAAGTGCAGCAGTTCAGGGAGTATCCAAACGGGAAATAAAATGGTTCTCCCAGCACACACAACTTTTGGAACTTCATCTAACTTGGCTTTAAGAAAGGGAACCAGTTGAGGGACCCTCTCACTGGCCCTATGGGACAGCGTCTTTTCATACACATGGCAATCTCCCTGAGGGTCACCTGTCCCCCTGTGTCCTTTTCCAGACTCCTATTTTTCTCTCTTATTTCTAAAGGCTGGAACATGTGGCCTTCTTGGTTGCCAAGATAAGGGAAGCCAGACTAGAGAATCCACTAGGGGCTTTGTATAGCCTCAGCCTGCCCTCAGCCCATTTCACTTATTCTCTTCAAACGAGGAAGGGGTTGGAAGAATAGTGTCTACCTCTGAAAGGAACAGAAGGTGAGATTTTCATGTTAAAGGCCCTGGGTCAGTCTTTCTGATTTAGGTTAACACTGACTGATATCCCTAAACGCTAACAACTGATTTCTGACCTTTTAGAATATATTTCCAGACCTCTTCCTGGGATTCCAGAAATAGATACTTACATACTTTACTTTCCCAGAGTTCAATCCTCTTCAGAGGGACAGATGGCTGACTTTTCTCTGTGGGTAATTTCCCCTGATATATACAGGTTCACAACATCCTAACAGCTAAGCCTCATCCATCCACTGTTAGGGAAGATGCCCAGGTGTCCATCAGCACTGGGACTCAGCATGATGGGCAGGCCCTAAGATACAAAAAAGTCCAGAATGTGAGATGCAGAGAAATGGGTGGGAAAAGGTGAGCTTGACATACGCAAAGGGCTCTTAGTGTCAAAGAGGTAGGTCTCCAAAGGTCTCCTGAGACAATGATCCAGGTTTTTTAAAAGCTCTGGTCCATAACCTTTTATTTTCTTTAACCCATGGCTTTTCCACACTACCAGTTCTGGAAAACCACGGATTTGAAGTGCACGCACACTCTCATTGCTTCCCAAGCACCTCACAGCTTTGAAATGGAGTTGGGCATAAGCCTTCTGACGACGCCCTAGACTCTGGTCCGGCCATCTACATATCACGCCTAGACTTCTCAGCTGCCTCCCCACTGTTCTCTTCAGCAACAAGGTGCCAGACAAAAACCTGTAATTCTGGGCCACAGTCCCCGCTACGGGGCCACATTTGAAATGCATCCCATTTCCCCATGTGCCGCTTCCCCCTCCCACCCTCACACCACTGATTTTTCCAAGGATCCCAACCCTCTGCCAGCCGATTCTACACAATCTCGTGCGTTTCTAGCAGCACCCGCAGCCCTGGGCGAGAGCCACACCCTCCGCTACCACCATCCTGCCGGAATGGCCTAACAATTCTGCCCTGACGGGTCTTCCGGGTGGGTCCCAGCACAGATGTAACCCCTACAGAGGTGCGGGTTTCCTCTTCCTTACAGTTTAAACGCTTTTACAGGTTTTCTATTGCTGCTCCCTTCAATGTCACTGAAACTCTACATCCCCTGAAAATGTGCCCCCCCCCCCACTCATTAAGGAGATGACCTCACTGAGGAAGCTGCAACTTTTTACCCCAGATCCTGATGGGTTGCTTTCATCTCAAATGTCTATGGAGCCCCAAAGGAGCCCACTCTGTAGATGCTTTCGTGGCTGTCTGTCCACATTCGGGGGAAATGCTTGAAAGGAGAAACTTGGAGGAGAGCAATGACAGTGGCAATGGTTGGAGAGGGAAGGAGAAAAATGAGTGCACAGCTGTGATCAATGACAACTGAAACAGGTAGGATTGCGGCTTGTAGAATGGTGAGGACATAGAGGAGAAAAGGGATATGCCCTGTCAGTGAGGGCTGCGGAATAGCTCCCAAGTTAAGTGGAAGAAAACCCATGGCCTGGGATGAGAACAGGAAGTACCCTCTGGGACGAGAACAGGAAGTACACTCCGGGACGAGAACAGGAAGTACACTCTGAGATGTGAACAGGAAGTACACCCTGGGACGAGAATAGGAAGTACACTGAGATGCGAACAGGAAGTACACTCTGGAACAGGAACAGGAAGTACACTCCGGGATGAGAACAGGAAGTACACTCTGAAACAGGAAGAGGAAGTACACTCTGGGATGCAAAGGAGGCAGAAGCCCAGCCAGCAAGCCAGTGGGCCAGCTCGCAGGGAGGGCCTGGCCGGCGCAGCGCCGCGGGTCCCCAGGACGCCGGTTTTCTACCGGGATGACGACTGGCCCCGTCCTCCTCCCTGCTGCTCCCACCCAGCTGTCACCCAACTCACCTGTCTGCTCTTCTTCTCCTTTCTATCTCTAGCTGACTCTTCTGTCCGAATCATCTCGCTGCCTGTTACTTCTATCCATCCTGCAGCCCATCGTCTCAAAAGACAGGTCTGGGTCAGCCAGGACGGTCCTGCTGGACCCCAGGACTGGGCTGCCCACCCCCCACCGCCATCTCCCTATTTGCTGCCTGTGGGTTCAGTCAGTCAGCTGTGCCTGTGCAGAGGGTCCCGGAGCATCACCAAGGCAACATCCCTGCAGAGCCCCAGTCAAGACCATCCCATATGCAGTGACTAAGGGCACGACCGCTCTCTCTGTAAGGCAGGCCCTCGGAGGGCCAGCTCTAACACCTGCAAATGCCTTGTTTTCAAGTGGTTCTGTGACACTTCCTTCTGCAACCTTTCTCCAGGCAGCTCCTCCTGATGAGGAGGCTGCCTGGGGGGAGGGTCAGACGACACGACGCGTTTGCTTCACCTTTCTAGGTCAGAATGGGATCTAAAATGTTTAGTATTCGAACAGAACTGTTTTTTAGATGACAAGGAATTACTGTTTTAGAATAAATGTTTTTAAAAGTAAGTTGAACCCAAAGGACCAACTCCTGTTATCCCAAATACTTGGCTCAAATGTTGAAAATTACTACAAACTGATACTGGCTCAGAGGGAGAAAACATTCTAACTGGAGCGTCTTCCAATAAAGCAGGTTGCCGGCCACTGGTGTTAATCAAGAAGAGGCAGGATATCCATCTGCCTATGGTGCCAGCCAAAATAATCCCATATAATGATTACAGTCTGTTTTCAATCCTTTACACTAATACAAATTTGAATTCTCACCACTTCAGATGGGAAGTGTTGTTGTAACAGACTCTTAAATCCTTCCAGCTCTGAGTCCATACACCCCAGCATATCTGCTCTTACTCCCCAGTTTAATCTCAGCCTAAGATGCACTTTTTTTTTTTTTTAACATTTTTTTTTTAATTTTTATTTTTGGGACAGAGAGAGACAGAGCATGAACGGGGGAGGGGCAGAGAGAGAGGGAGACACAGAATCGGAAACAGGCTCCAGGCCCCGAGCCATCAGCCCAGAGCCTGACGCGGGGCTCGAACTCACGGACCGCGAGATCGTGACCTGGCTGAAGTCGGACGCTTAACCGACTGCGCCACCCAGGCGCCCCTAAGATGCTCTTTACATGTCAACTTTGATTAAAAATACCACCTTTGGGGGGCACCTGGGTGGCTCAGTAAGTTAAGCATCAGACTTCGGCTCAGGTCATAATCTCATGGTTCATGGGTTGGAGCCCCACGACGGGCTCTGTGCTGACAGCTCAGGGCCTGGAGCCTGCTTCGGATTCTATGTCCCCCTCTCTCTCTCTCTGCGCCTTCCCCGCTTATGCTGTCCCTCTCTCAAAAACAAATGAACATTAAAAGAATTTTTAAATAAAACATTGAAAACAAGTGCCACCTTTGGGACTTTAGGTTGAACATAGTGAATATCTTAAACACACACATTTAGCTCTGCTTCCCTCCCAAGCTTACACTCGAAAGGCTACAAAGAATTTAAAAAGGAATAAAACAAAAAAAACAAAAGGAATAAACCCACAAAGAGAACAAAAGAGATCATAGCCAACACTTTCAAGAAAATTTCGGAAGCTGGACAAATAGTAATTGACTTCAATTTCTGCTTTCCTACTCCAGTAACAGCCTGCAAAGGGGTAGATGAGAGGAGGGGATAGAATTCAACCCCTGGCAAGAACGCTCCTTCTTCCCAAATCTTGGCAACTGGAAGCAATGGGTTTCCTGATAGCACTGAACAGTTAAAATTCTAGATGTATATAGAAGTGGGGGGGGGGGGGGGGGGTGGCCCAGAATGGGAGAACAGTCCAGACCCCTTGTGTGAATGTAGCTATTGTTACTGTTAAGACTATTCTCTTGCTATTTACTTTCTGTGCCCCCTTGTTGTTCCTCTTCTCCCGCCCTCTTTTGGGTTAATCAAGTATTTTGAGTATTTCATTTTATCTTCACTAATGGCTCTCCAGTTATACCTCTTAGCTTATGGTTTTCGTGGTTGCTCTAGAGAATTATATATGCACCCTTAATTCATCAGAGCCTGTGTTAATGTTACACCACCTCACGTATAATGTAAGAACCTTCCAAGAGTGTAATTCCATGTCCACCCCCTTAGACCTTTGTGCTATTCTTGAAAATATTTTTCTACCTGCTACACTGTTATTCCTTAATCTTTGTACATTGTTTCTTTCAACCAAGTTCCCCGATACTTTCTTCCTTTGGGAGGGGTTAAAGACAACAGCTTAGACCATTACTGGAAGGTAACTTTTATTCTATTTTTGGAAGAGCAGCCAACACCCTCTTTTAAAAACAGAAAGAGAATGTGCACTCGGCCTCAGATTTGCATAAATGAAGTAACATATTATTAGTTCATTCGTCTTTCGTTAGAACCTTGTTCAGAAAGTTGAAATGACTTTTCCATTGGAACCTTGTTCAGAAAGTTGAAGGAGCCACATCTGTGAATCAGAACAGAACATTTTGTACAGCAAAATAAGAGAGAAATTTCAAACTAAAAAGTGATTTCATCATAAGGTTCAGATTTAGAAAATAACTTTGACACCTACTTACTATCTTTGAGTAGTTTCAAAATTTAGTCTCAAAAATTCTCTATTCTCAAAGACAAAGAATGAGAACAGAGAACCTTTTAAGTAACCATCAAATAAATCAAAAACATCAAAACTTGGCTCTGAGCTTTCCAAGATCTGAGAGGTTACAAAATTATTTAAATTTTAATAATATGAAAATTAACCTCAATTACTCTGATGTCCCTTAATAGGAAGGGAAGGAGATTTTTTTTTTAATTGGATATATTCTATTAAATCTGATATTTGTGACTGGCCTGGTGTAATGTGTGGGAACAAGCTTCACCTGCCAACATATTTCCCACACATCTTTTAAAATATGAGGGTCAACGAGATCCCCAAAAGGAGTTTTCCAAACAAGCAAGCTATTATTGCACTCCCCCCCACCTTTTTTTTTTTAATTTTTAAACATTTATTTATTTTTGAGAGACAGAGAGAGACAGAGACGAGCAGGGGAGGGGCAGAGAGAGAGAGAGGGAGACACAGAATTTGAGGCAGCCTCCAGGCCTTGAGTTGTCAGCACAGAGCCCGACATGGGGCTTGAACCCATGAACTGGGAGATCATGACCTGAGCCAAAGTCGGACGCTCGACCGATGCAGCCACCCAGGCACCCCAATTTCATTCTCCCTTTAATGTGAATATCTGTGTGCCTCTCAAGATCTGAAAATCAGAAGGTTTTTCTGGTGGTTGTTTTTTGGTTTGTTTTTGATAAAATACCGTGCATATCTACTCAGGTTAATTTTATTACAAATGATTAATGGATGATATTTTAGAAATTGGTTTATTTAGTTGAGTTTCCCATCAAATATTGTAGAACCTACTGTGCCCTCAACATGAAATCCAGTAATAGCTGGGGGCACCTGGGTGACTCAGTCGGTTAAGTGTCCGACTTCAGCTCAGGTCATGATCTCACGGTTCGTGAGTTCAAGCCCCGCGTCAGGCTCTGTGCTGACAGCTCGGAGCCTGGAGCCAGCTTTAGATTCTGTGTCTCCTCTGCCCCTCCCCCACTCACACTCTGTCTCTCTCTCTCTCAAAAATAAACATTAAAAAAAGTTTTTAAAAAATCCAATACCTGAATTCTACACCAATTTTTTTCTAAAATATTCAACTTTTAGTGAAATTATTTCTCACAAATTGAGAACAGACTAATAGTCAATGAGACACGAAAGTATTTTAAAAGATTAATACGTAAAAATAAGTACAAAGAAAATGATGAAATGATTCAATCCTGTAACTGACATTGTGTAAATAGTGTTTATTTAGATGCAGTAACAAATTTTGTAGTCACTGTGCTCTTTGTTTAGGCTATTTTTAAAGATGTTTAAAAATTCTTAACAAAACTTGCTCCACTAAATGTACGCCTGGTTAGACTTATAAGCATTAACTACTAAGATTTATTTGTCAGATATGTAAGTCTAGTCTGTCAGGTGCTGGCAGTGTAGTTGAACACACACATGGTATTAAATTTTTAGGCAGATTTAATCATCGGATATTAATCAAAATCATTAAGCAAAAAGAAAGTGATTGTTTTCACAATTCTTAGAAATAACTTCTATGAGCTGAATGTAAAAATTTGAAGGAGAAAAAGATGCTTAGAGATCATCTTAACATACGGGATAATAATTCAAACACAAGGACATGTGAGTAATGCCTCCCATGTCCAAAAGCATTTCTTGGGAATTAAAGCATTAACAATTTCCATCTGAATGACTGTCACTGAATCTACTTTAGAACCACAGACCTATGCAAAATGAAGCTAAAATCCGAATGTATGACATCAATCAATGTATTCTTTAAAAAATTTTTTTTTACATTTATTCATTTTTAAGAGACAGAGAAAGAGCACAAGCAGGGGAGGGGCAGAGAGAGAGGGAGACACAGAATCCGAAGCAGGCTCCAGGCTCCGAGCTGTCAGCACAGAGCCTGACGTGGGGCTTGAACTCACAAACCGTGAGATCACGACCTGAGCCGAAGTCAGACGCTTAACCGACTGAGCCACCCAGGCGGCCCACAATCAACGTATTCTTAAGAAATTAAGAAAACTGCAACGTCTCATTACCAGAATTTCAGGAAACTGAATGTCTTAAAAAACCTAATAGCTTTATAGACCACTGTGTTAATAATGTTATTAACACAAAAACTGATCCTTTGCTAATGCAGAATCTGTAATTACCACCAGAGAGAAGTTCTGTCTCTGGTTTTTCCATACTTGGGGAAGTAAAAATATCTAGGTGTGAGCAATTTGAAAAACTTTCAGTCAAGGGGTGCCTGGGTGGCTCATTTGGTTAAGCATCTGACTCTTGATTTTGGCTCAGGTCATGATCTCGAGGCTCGTAGGATCAAGCCCTGCATTGGGCTCCACTGGGCTCCGGGCTGACAGCACAGAGCCTGCTTGGGATTCTCTCTCTCCTCCTCTCTCTGCCCCTCCCCCACATGCATTCATTCTCTCTCTTTCTCTGTCTCTCTCGAGAGATGAATAAACTTTAAAAAAAAAGTTACAAAAAAAACTTTCAGTCAAGAAAAAATTGGTTTTCTTGGAAATATTTACCTATTTTCTTGGAAATATGAGGTCAAGTCACATGAACTCACTAACCAGGAAAGACATCCATTATCTTAACTAACTTTTTCGATAGGACCTCTATGCTGAAAATAAAATAATATTCAATCTTCACACAGGAGATGGGTCCTATGAGTATCTTTCCTCAAGAGGAAAAAGCTATCAAAATAGTTTATTAGCCTTCCTACATTTACCAAACACCTTGGCATTCAGAGAACTGCTGCGAATACACAATTGAAATGAATGAAAAATGAGATGCAGAGAGAGATTTAAAGACAAAAGTCTCAGGTTTAGAGGAGGGAGGGCTGCTGAAGGCCTGCAGTTCCAGGGTAAAGAGAGAGGGGAACAGAAATAAGTATCTACTGGCAACATTTAAGCCAAAAAGTATTAAAACAAAACAGACTTGTGGTGCTAAAACCCAAGAATGAAGGTTACAGGAAATCAATGAAATATTCTAAAACTAAAAGCCAAAAGCTAAAACTCTTCACTGAGCTCCACAGGCAAATCTTTTGGACCACAGCATTATGTTAAAAAATGTGTTTAAAATTGTAAAGTTCTTTAAATATTAGCAGAGGACTGCTGCAATGTGTGTGTGTGCACGGATGGACGGAGAGATGTATGGATGGGTGGCTGGAGGGACGGATGGATGATTAGGTAGGAAGGTGGATGGGTGGACGGATGGACAGACAAATACATAGAAGTTCAAAACATTTACTTACCATTCACTACTTTGCAACAACAATTCTCTCAATTTGGCTGGGACAACAGGTGATTTTTGTTCAAGTCCAAGTAAGGAACAAGAGGAAAATATTTTTGAAGCGAGAGTCCTTTAATAACTATACTCATTTCCAGAAAACAATAAATACAGAAATTACAAGCAGTACGGGTAACGGTAATCTTTTCCTTAGCTACAGAAAACACCTACTTTTATACAGCTTCATGGGCAAACATGTCTAACGAAAATCAGCATTGGGAAAAGCTACACAACAGAAGAAAATCGCAAGTAAAATGAAAAATTATTTGTTCCTGCCCCTAACTACTGAGATTCATACCCCAGGTAGAGCGGGAAGGCAGGAGATTCTGAGGCAGGAGGGCATGCTCAGCTCCGGGCAGCAGCGGTCTGAGGTTGCTCGGATTGGAGCTGTTTACCAAGATATTCCCTAAAACAGCAGGAATAAAAGGACAAGGTCAATTAGAATTTAAATGACGGAGAATCTCTTTCAAAATCGAAGCATAGTATACAATCTCATCTATACTTCCTTTAATAACTACAAATTAGTAAAAGAGCTCCCAAAAACGAATCCTTTCCAGATTTGAAAAGTGCCCGTACTGTATGAATTTTAAGCGCTCTGTTTACCATGCACAAGTCGTCACGCACGCCCAGTGGCTGTGCACACACTTACAAGGCGGTGCCTCCTTCCCCGTCTGGGTACGAGGCCTGTTTCCGAGCTCGGCCACATTCGCAATCTGCAAAGCTCAAAACCCACTGAAGTATGACTCCATGTAAGTGTACCGATACACCAACAACAGATGTCCTCGTATTGCTGAATACAAGTATCGACACCCAGGGGTGAAAAGAACGTCAAGATTCACAACTTGTAACACAGCTACTGTCTCTGCACCAACATAGTCTAGAACCTTCACAGCGATGGTCACGCTGGGTCCTCAGAGTCGCCACGGGAACAGAGAAGGAGTATTCTCATTTTACAGGGGGGCACTGCGGCTTAGAGCAGTGGTGGCTGAACTATTTAGATCACATTCTCCTTCAGGAAATGAGCTGAATCCACACCCACAGCAGGTGTATATTTAGCTCTTCGTTACATACAGGCATCACTGTTAATTCCAGGACAGAAACAATTTCTTTCCCACTTTCCTGTGAACGACGTGCCCAAACTGTTGTTTTTGAACAGAAGACATTTTGTAAAGAACATTTAAAAGAGTCCCTGCCATGAAAAGGAAACAGCGTGACTTTTGGATAGAGGCCTGGGCCTACGTTCCGGCTGCACCCCCTCAGGGACGTGCTGGTTCCAGAGGCTGTGGGATGCGGGCACCTGCCGGGGACGAGCCGCGGGCACACACAGGCCTAGTGTCATCTCCTCATCCCATCGGCTGGCACCCAACGTCTCCCTGTCCAAGCACCTCCGGGAAACGACCTACGGGGGCCACCAGCGTCTCCCAGCAAATGTGAGCCTGCCTTTCTCCACAGAGCTAGAGAGAGGGGAGAGAGCGGGGTTTGCACAGTCACAGCCTCAGGCCACAGGCCGCTGTCACGGCCTTAGCCCAAAGCTAGCGGAGCTGTGAAGCAGGACTGAGAACAAGCAGCAGCATTCAGGGCATGGACCAGCGCGAGTTCTGCGGACCGGTGCAGGGGAGGTGTCAGGGACCCCCAGAAGTCTCACCAAGGTGAAGGAGGATTGAAAATACTACGGGGCAGACTGAAACTTCCTACGGTGTCAAGACGGTTTATGTGCTTTTCTTATCCTTACGTGGAAGTTCTCATCACTGACTTATCAATTATGCGTGTCATATTAAGGCATATAACCTATTCCTGTGTCCACCAAGAGCTACCCTGACATAACGTGGACAATGGGGATCTTATGCTCAACCAACCATCAAGTCGGTAGTTCCAACTCATGCAAGGGAAAAAAGGGAAACCACCTATACATTTCACTAGACAGGAAACAAAGCAGGAGTTTATGGTCACTATCAATGGTGCCATTCTGGGCAGGCCTGTAACTAGGAGCCACGTATGACTGCATAAGTGGGCTGGGTTGTGTTGTGGGGGGAGGGAGAGATGAGGGGTACAATATAATATTTATTACAAGATGTCCAGATCTTATGTATTTTCCTGCATGTACCTAAGGAATTAAGCCTAAAATGAGGCATGCTTCATTGGGCCTTCAAATATTCCAATTCTAAAAGTGAGACTGTTTAGCGCAAAGGGTCAGCAGACTATGCCACCCCCAAATACACCCCTTTGGGGTACTGATGATTTTGAGCTGTAGACACTTGAAAACAGCAAGTGCAGGGAGAGGCTTTCTCTGACCTCCCCTTATCTCCTTAAACACAGGTCCTCCAGAAGGAACTCAATTCTTCAGTCCCCTCCCCTGGAGTTTCAGCAACCAGGGAGGACGGACTCTTATCACAAGAGAACAGAAGTCCATATCACACCCAGACAGACCCTGTCACAATCTATGATACTTTGCACTAATTCTTTCGACGGTCCATCCATCAATCACTTACTCTCCCTAACAGGCCTAACCGCCCCCACACACACTCCTTTTTCCCTATTAAGATGGAATTTAATCCTAAATTTTAAAGCTACATCTTTAAGTTGCCCATTTTTCCTGGGTGTCCCCCATGTGTACATGAGATATATATGTTAATCGACTGTTTTTCTCGTGTTAATCTGTTATTTATTACAGGGTCTCAGCTAAGAACTCAGAAAGGTAGAAGGGAAATTTTTCCTCCCCTCTGAGAGTGATTTCTTAGAAAACATTTTAAAAGTATACCTAAAGACACCATGCCAATTATAGTAAGCTGTGGTTCCTTCAGTAAAGGACCAATGTGAAGGACCACGTTCTAAATGTAAGTTTCCAAGAGAAATGACACGAGGTCACATAGCAAAGCCTTCCAGAGTTCAGTGCTCTGAACTGCCAAGTGGCCGAAAGGGTCTGGCTGGATCTGGTCACACACGGAGGCTCCCGTCCGCTCCACCCCTTTCAGAGACATGAAGGGTGCTCCATTCCCATATCAGATTTAAATGATATTCAGGGGACAAGAGTGAACACTTGGAGGTGAAAAAGATAACTGATTTCTTCATAAAAAAGACATCACTGCATTAAGGGTCAGAGTCAGATAGTAAAACCAGCAAAGATGCGTTTTTTCTGGCAGAGAATTTAGAATCACGTCTGGGGCGCCTGGGCGACCCTGTAAGTCGAGCGTCGGAGGCTTGACTCCAGCTCCCGGTTCGTGGGACGGAGCCCCGTGCGGAGCCTGCTCGTCCTCTCTCTCTACCCCTCCCCTGCTCGCAGCCTTGTGCTGTCTGGCTTTCTCCCAAACTAAATAAACTTAAAAACCACATACAAATAAATAAAAGCATGTCCAACCATGGCTCCACCCCAACGGTCTTCTGCTGCCTGGTTTCTCCTGGTCGAAGGTCTCTATTATATGGATGGCATGCTCCACAGTACTCTCATTTTTGTCACATCCAAAGCGGCCCCGAGGCCGTCCACCTTAGTGCCTGGAATGCAGAGGACTCAGGGCCTCCTTTGTGTCTGCTCACAAGGATTTATGCAATTTAAGACTTAGATGCAGGACAAGAACACATAAAGGGTTCAACTGAGAGCGTGCACATCAAAAACCCAGATGGAACTCTGAAAGCCTGAATTATAGGTCACAAAATGCCAAAAGTCTAGCCGGAGAAGAGCCCAGATGGGACCCATGGAAAGAAGAATTAAATCTCCCCCTGGGGCTTTCTTGAAATTGCGATGTTTGCAGTGTGGCACGTGAGTTGTGAAAATACCAGAGAGAGCCGAACTGAGGCTCAACTGAAAAAGATACTAACTGCAGACAAAGGACCTAACGTGCACAAAGCTTCGGAGAACATCTGTGGCTTGTAAAACGATACAGTCTATTTCCCTATGGCTAATGGGAACACGTAGCCAATTAAAATCTTCCCAAGATTCACCCAAGCCTGCCTCTGAACTCCATGTGGCCCCAGCCGTAGCCCAGTCCAGGCACCAAGCGCCTGGGGCTGGAAACACGGAGCTGGTGGCTACACTCCACACGTTGTTACCAGCCAACAGGGAAACCTGCTTGCCGTGTGCCCACGCTATTCTCCTAGTTCACTGCACCCCTGCAAGGTGAGTTGCCTCCATTGACGGGGGAGGGAAAGGAGCCTCAGAAAACTTCCAATAACGTGCTTAGGCACAAAGTGGGCAAACGGCCTGGCCAGGGCTCAGATCCCTTTCTCTTCATGCTGTGAAGCTGACTGACGCCCAACCCAGTAAGAGCCCTAAAAAGTACAAAAAGCAGCCACTGTTCCTAATTTTACAGATTAGAAAGTACTAAGAGGATATACGTAATTTCTTCAGATTCAGGTGCCATTACCGTCAGGCAAAAGGAAAAACAATTACAGATTTTACTTCAAGGGCTTGCAGTGTATCTATAACAAAAGATTCAAGAAGAATTATTGTAAATGAATTAATCTAAGTATTGAGTCATTCTGTACGTGAAGATCGATACAAGAATAAAAATTCCACTTCTAATTCATTGAGAAAGTGCCCAGTGTGCACCAGAAATCCACAGGACTTTGACGTTAAATCTTTGCTTTTACTACCTAGGAAGCAAAATCTGAGCAGTGTGATATTTTCTCCTCTTTAACTTCATCCACAACTTAAACCATTCGGGAGTCCAAATCTCTGAAACGGACAAAAGAAATGGTCTCAAGACGCACGCCCCTTTTTAAAAATCCAAGTACAAAACAGCTCACAAAAGAGACCGTGTCGCAGGCTGACACGTGGTTAAGAGAGACCTGTTTCATCCTCTATGTCAATGACCATAAAAGGTCTGCACTTCGGCATCCGTCGTAACACTGAAAAACTGTTTGCCGGTTCCTGAGAAGGAACCCGCCTGCAAGAGGCAGTCTGGAGAGGGCATTCGTGTCTGGGCTCCCAGCTATCGGCAGCCGGGCACCGGGGGGCATCCCCTGGCATACATGAACCCTTAGAAGAGAACGCCCTTCACCGTATCACAGTGGAGTGTCAGACCTTCCCTACATTTAGGGCTTTTTAAGCCAACATTTTCATTCTTTCTCTAAAACCGTAGTTACAAAGAAGAAAAAAAAAACAACAACATAGTTGAAGACACTGTGATATTCAACATGCTTTGCCTATATAATTTAAACACATGGAAGGGGCGCCTGGGTGGCTCAGTCGGTTAGGTGTCCGACTTCGGCTCAGGTCACGATCTCGCGGTCCGTGAGTTCGAGCCCTGTGTCGACCTCTGTGCTGACCGCTCAGAGCCTGGAGCCTGTTTCCGATTCTGTGTCTCCCTCTCTCTCTGCCCCTCCCCCGTTTATGCTCTGTCTCTCTCTGTCTCAAAAATAAATAAACGTTTAAAAAAAATTAAAAAAAAATAAACACATGGCAGCTTCATCTATATAATTTAGCGCCAGGAAAAAAGTGAATTTTCTCCTGACAAACATCTTAATCTACGAAAACTACAGTCACCCTTATTTTCCTTTTTCCCTTGGCTGCCAAAAAGCTTCGTAGAAAATCCACTGTTACTATCATTTGTGTATTATTTTCTTTAGTCTCCTTTGGTGTATAAATTTTCATAATTAAAATGATAAAGGACCGGGGCGCCTGGGTGGCGCAGTCGGTTAAGCGTCCGACTTCAGCCAGGTCACGATCTCGCGGTCCGTGAGTTCGAGCCCCGCGTCAGGCTCTGGGCTGATGGCTCGGAGCCTGGAGCCTGTTTCCGATTCTGTGTCTCCCTCTCTCTCTGCCCCTCCCCCGTTCATGCTCTGTCTCTCTCTGTCCCAAAAATAAATAAAAAAATGTTGAAAAAAAAAAATTAAAAAAAAAAAATAAAATGATAAAGGACCTAGAATTCTATATATCACATCTTTCTGTGAGTTTATTAGAATAATTATGAAACGTACAACTGAGTCATAATTGTATTTCTCTTAACTTTTGCCTATCCTGTCGGAAAACTAGCGGGTATGATATAAATCATAAATGAAATATCCTTCTCTGAACGTATGAAAACGTTTTTTGGTTTTTTGTTTTTTTTTTTTGAAAATGCGAACTTTATACTGGCTTGCAACACAGATTTCTATTTGGTAAAGAGAAAAAATAAAATCTGAGTATTCTGTACCAGCCCGTTGTAATTATTTTTTTAATGCCAGCTCACTACAGTTCTAAGTTATTCATTCTCCCAGCTTTTATCGTGATCGCACACAAAGCAAATCCCGTTTTTATGAACTGGTTTTCCTATGTAACTTCAGAACTATGTAAAGCTCACCGTGCCCTCTGCAGTCTACATCGAATTTACACTTAGAAACACAGAAACATGGTCAAATTCCAAACTTAAGAATATACAAACTGTTCCCACAATACTTTAAAAACCTCAACCCGGGAGCAGTGATCTCCACAACACGTAGCATGTTCCCAGTGCCTGCTGTTTAGTACTAAGCACGGCCCTCACCGCTTGACATACATTTTCTTATTTATTCTCCACGATAAGATTCATAAAAGCTACAGATGAGCCCAATGTTTATAGAAAAGGAGCTGGAGTTTAGCGATGAAAATGACATACTGTAATGTCAGGCTAACCAGTGATTGGCAGGAGGGTGTTTGTACACAAGTCCGTCTGATTTAAAAACTCAAGAGTCTTTTTTTTTTTTTTTAATTTTTTCAACGTTTTTTATTTATTTTGGGGACAGAGAGAGACAGAGCATGAACGGGGGAGGGGCAGAGAGAGAGGGAGACACAGAATCCGAAACAGGCTCCAGGCTCTGAGCTGTCAGCACAGAGCCCGACGCGGGGCTCGAACTCACGGACCGCGAGATCGTGACCTGGCTGAAGTCGGACGCTTAACCGACTGCGCCACCCAGGCGCCCCAAAAACTCAAGAGTCTTCATCGCTATATAATACCGCCTCACGGTACACTATCCGACCTCCCACTAGCTGAGGACATGTTACTGTGTAGACGTGAGAATAAAAAGCTTAAGGACATCACAATGCCAGTCCTCAGCTTATTTCTCAAATGTATTTTCATGACCACTCGCCACTTCATCTTCTAATAGCATCTAAATTCAAAGATCAATAGATTCGCAGTATCTCTAAAGAGGTCAGTGATTCTAAGAGTAGAATCTATTTATGTGAGTTCTGGCCCTAAGAAACAAAAATGTGCATTTTAAAAGCAACTGCCTTCGAGTCTATTATAAAAGCAATTTAGGCAAAATTTGCAGTAACAAAGGTATTTTTCACACAGGAATTCCAACAATCAAATCATTTAAACCAGCTATAAAATCTAAATATCCAGAGTTTCTTTATCTCTAGCTTATTTTCAAGAATAGTCCCTCTTTACCTATTACCAGCAGCTTGCTTTATCATTAGATCAGCAGTGTCTTACACACTTTCTCATTTTTCTAACAAATGGTCATGATATGCAATGCAGTGAGCTCTCAAAACATCAGCAGTGGCAGCAGACACACCTTTCATCTTTTTTTTTTTTTTTTTACGTTTACTTGTTTGTTTGTTTTTAATTTTTTTTCAACGTTTTTAATTTATTTTTGGGACAGAGAGAGACAGAGCATGAACGGGGGAGGGGCAGAGAGAGAGGGAGACACAGAATCGGAAACAGGCTCCAGGCTCCGAGCCATCAGCCCAGAGCCTGACGCGGGGCTCGAACTCACGGACCGCGAGATCGCGACCTGGTTGAAGTCGGACGCTTAACCGACTGCGCCACCCAGGCGCCCCTACGTTTACTTATTTTTGAGAGCAAGCATGCGCAGGCGAGCAGGGGAGAGGCAGAGAGGGAAGGGGACAAGGGACCCTGAGAGGGCTTCGTGCTGAGAGTACAGAGAGCCCGATGCGGGCTCGAACTCAGAAACCGTGAGATCGTGACCTGAAAATCATGACCTTGTATCTTTTTTTTTTAAGGTTTGTTTTTCTAGGGGCGCCTGGGTGGCTCAGTTGGTTGAGTGTCCGACTTTGGCTCAGGTCATGATCTCACAGTTCGTGGGTTCGAGCCCTGCGTCGGGCTCTGTGCCGACAGCTCGGAGCCTGGAGCTTGCTTCGTATTCTGTGTCCCCCTCTCTCTCTGCCCCTTGCCTGCTCACACTCTGTCTCCGTCTCTCTTAAAAATAAACATGAAAAAATTAAAAAATCTTATGTATAAAGCTGCTATAACTCTCCCTGTGCAGGTCTTTGTAAGGACATGAGTTTTCAACCCCTTTGGGTAAATACCAAGAGGTACAATTGCTGGATCATATGGTAAGACTATATTTAGTTTTATAAGAAACCATCAAACAGTCTTCCAAAGCGGCTGCGCTGTTTTGCATCCCCACCAACACCACATGGGGGTTCCTGTCACTGCACACCCTGGCCAGCATTTGGTGTTGCCAATGTTCCAGATTTTGACTAATCTAATAGGTGTGTAGTGGCATCTCATTTTTGTTTTAATTTGCATTTCCCTGATGACATAGGATGTGTAGCATCTTTTCATAGATTTATTTACCATCAGTGTATTTCCTTTGGTGAGGTGTCTATTAAGATCTTTGGCTCATTTATTTCTCAGGTTGTTTTCTTATTGTTGAGTTTTAAGAGTTCTTTGTACATTTCAGGTAATAGATGTGTCTTTTGCAAATATCTTCTCCCAGTCTGAGTCTCATCTTCTACTTCTCTTGACGTTTTTCACAGAGCCTAAATTTTTAACTTACGTCCAACTTCTCAGTTATTTCTTTCATTGTATCTGCAAAGGCATCACCGTGCCCAAGGTCATCTAGGTTTCCTCCTGTATTATCTTCAAGGAGTTTTATAGTTTTGCGTTTTACATTCAGGTCTATGATTCATGTTGAGTTCATTTTTGTGAAGGGTGTAAGGTCTATGCCGGATTCATTCTGCATGTGGATGTCTAGTTGGCCCGGTACCATATGCTGAAGAGACTATCTTTGCTCCACTGTATTGCCTTTGCTCCTTTGTCAAAGATCAGTTGACTATAGTTGTGGGGGTCTATGTCTAGATTCTCTACTCCGTTCCATTGCCCTATTTGTCTATTCTTTCACCAATACCACACTGTCTTGAATACTGTAGCTTTGTAGTTACGTCCTAAAGTCAAGTAACGTCAGTCCTCTTGTCCTTCTCCTTCACTACTGTGTTGGCTATTCTAGGTCTTTTGTTCTGCATATAAACTTTGGTATACGTTTGTTGATAGCCACAAGATAACTTGTTGGGATTTTAATTTGGGTTGCATTGACTCTACAGATCAAGTTGATTCTATTGATCAATCTATAGATCAAACCTTTCGTAGAAGTCCCACAGTCCTTGGTTATTCTGGGTTTTTCAGTCTTTGTTCTCTTTGCTTTTAGGCATTGGAGGTTTCTATTGATATTTCTTTGAGCTCAGAGATTCTCTCCTCAGCCACATCCAGTCTATCAATAAACCCATCAAAGGCATTCTTCATTTCTATCATAGTGTTTCTCAACTCCAGCATTTCTTTGAGGTTCTTTCTTAGGATTCCTATCTCTCTGCTTACATTATTCACCTGTTCTGGCATGCTATTGTATCCATTACAGTCCTTAGCATAATAATCATAGCTGTTTAAAATTCCCAGTCTGATCATCTCAACATCACTGCCAGGCCGATCCTGATGCTTACTTTGTCTCTTCGAACTGTGCCTTTCGCCTTTTGGTATGCCTTGTCATATTTTCTTCAAAGTTGGACATGATGTACTAGGTGAAAAGAGCTCCTGTAAATAAGCCTTTGGTAACGTGGTGGTAAGGTGCAGGAAGGGGAAGCATTCTATCATCCTGTGATTAGATCTCGGTCTTTTAGTGAGCTATGGCCTCTGGACTGTGAACTTCACAAGCGTTTCTCAAGGTTTCTTCTACCCCCTTGGGTGGGACAGGATGGCCAGAGTGAGCTACACAGAGCTGGTTACCTCCCTTCCCCAGGCCAGCTAGACACTGATAATATCCCAGCAGGTAAAGTTAGCCAGTTTCCCTTGAGGGTAGGCCTTATTAAGTACAAAGTGCTCTGGCATATTTTGAGATGGTTCCCTTTCCTCTGCCCCTGCCAAAAGCCTGAGGGGACTTTTCTCAGATATTTACTGTGGGATCCTGGTCTAGCTTTTGAAGATAAACCTCACTGTATGGTAAGGACTCACTATGACTGGGTCTCCCTGGGGTTTTTAACTCTCAGACTTGTCCACATTGAGCCTCCTGAAATTCAGCAGAGTCCAGGTTTTCCTACCCAGGTGCTGGCTCTCTCACTGGTTTCTGCTTACGGGTCTGCCCCAGGATGCCTAAACTCCCTGTGCGTGCCTCTCTGTCTCTCCAATCTTGGGAGCTGCCGTTAGCCCTATGTCCTTCCCTCTCCTATGGATCCGAAAAGAGTTGTTGATTTTTCAGTCTGTTGAGCTCTTTACTTGTTGTCAGGATGCAGTGGGACCTTCCAAGCTCCTTCATGCAGAAACCACAAACCAGAAGTCATCCTAAATGACCACATCACATACAAATCTAGTTATGCACCACGCAGTGTGGGAGAAAGGTCTGTGTTGTTACAAGGACTTTTAAGAAGAAAATTTATTTTATAATAGTTATGAATAGTATATAAGCCAAGTCCATATTTAAGGCTTATTACAGACTCCTTTGTCTTGAATTATATTTGGAATATTAAGACTTTTAAGTGCATGAGAGTAGACAGAATGTCAATTTACCTTCTTCAAGTACTAGGTCAGTGCCTGGCATATTCTAAGATGTCAGTAATTGCTGAATGAAAAGTAGCTGGAGAATCCTACACTACAGGAAAGTTAGACCCCGAAAGAGAATGCCTTTTTCTCCTAACAAGAAATGTTCTGAAACACCAGATGAGACAAAGAGGCCAGCAATTAAACCTACCAAATACTTCATAATCTAAACCAGTTCATTACTAGCAGCATGCTCAAAATTTAAAATTATTTTAAATTTCAAATTAGAGTCTCCTTATAACACAAGAAGGCTCAACTAAATCCACAGTAAAGAAACAATATTTTAGAAGGCAAATTCAACATTTTAATGATATGTAGTGGAAAGTGTATTAAATTAGCTTTATAATTAAGCTTAAAAGATCTCCTAAGCCTACGGAATTATTCTTTAGAGAACCATTTCTCCGTAACATATGCAGAGACTAAAATAAACCAAAACATGTGGGCCAGTTGTTCCTCCAATGTGAATTTATAATCACCGGAAATGGATCTTAGAGCTATGTAGAACATCAAGTAGATGATGGAAATTTGGAATACAGCATGCAAGGACATAAGAGGTTTTTGGTTTGCTTGTCTTGTTCTGTTTTGTAACTAAGACCATCAACCATAAACCTTGGGGGGGGGGGGGTCACTGGCCTCCTCCCTCTTATATTCCCCTCACATCCAACTTATCTCCAGGTTTTACAGATTCTCTTCTCTCCAACCCCTGACCCTGCCTCTCTAAATGGACATCCTCATAACCTACCGCCTGGCTTGAATCTGCAGTCTCCTCACTGGTGTTTTTCCCTCCAGCCTCCAAATCCACCAGCCCCCATTGTCTCTAAAATGGTCTTCCTGGGGCGCCTGGGTGGCGCAGTCGGTTAAGCGTCCGACTTCAGCCAGGTCACGATCTCGCGGTCCGTGAGTTCGAGCCCCGCGTCAGGCTCCGGGCCGATGGCTCGGAGCCTGGAGCCTGTTTCCGATTCTGTGTCTCCCTCTCTCTCTGCCCCTCCCCCGTTCATGCTCTGTCTCTCTCTGTCCCAAAAATAAATAAAAAACGTTGAAAAAAAAAATTAAAAAATAAATAAATAAATAAATAAATAAATAAATAAATAAAATGGTCTTCCTAAAATGACACTGCGATTATTTTTACTAATCTCTGTAGTTTTCCACAGTCTTCAGGAAGGAGTTCAAACCTAGCACAGCAAAGACGGTTGTCATGACCCGGCCACTATGATGTCTCCAACCGTATTTTCAGCTTCGTAACCAGACTCCCGCTGTCCGGAACCAGTGGTAATTCCCCCAATGGGTCGGGATCTCTCTGACCTCAATATATGTGCATACATAACTCTCTCACTGGAATCTTCCCACCCTCTCCCCACTCTCCCCCTCCCCTTCTCTGGTTACTGTCTCCTAATCTGCCAAGAGCTCCTATATCCCTTCCCAGGCCTGGACTGGGCCCACTCTCCACAAGGCCATATAGCCCTTCCCCACAGTGTTACAGTGAAGCATGTGCTTGTCACACTCTGCTACAGGAGTGGCACTAAATTACTTCCTGTTCGATGAACAGTCTAGCTTTCCTCACAAAAAGTAACCAGTAAAGTTAGCTTTGTTCAAATTTGCAAGTCCAATATACATCTTTTAAGTACATGATGAATGGAGTTGACAATTATCATCATCAACCTTCACTGCCAAAAATTAGTTTTGAAATTAAGATACATTTCATTTAAATAAAATCTATAATTGGCTATTTGTTCAGCTAATAAACCAGTTAACAGTAGTATAACTATTTTACTGGTTTTAGTTGATAAACATTTCAAACCTCAAAACATCAAAAGCACTGGCAATTCCTGTGCCATAAGAATTACCAAATATCAGCTTTCAAGGGATTACAAATAATTTTTCTAAAACTCTTAAAAGGAAGAAGGGATTTTAAGAGAACATGAACCCCAAACATAATCACAGCCTCCTCAATTATCTATGCCAGTGGAGGTAGGTCATACGGGTCCCAAAACAACAATCAAAATCAATGCAAATACTGATAATTTTAAGACATAAGATTATATAGCAGATTTAACTTCTACTCAGTCTCCAGTATCCTTTTTCTCTCCTTCTTCCTCAATAATAGAACCGCTGAACTTTATAGTAGGACACGTGATTTTAGTCAAGCCTTCATTTTCCAGTTCCTTTGCAGCCGCATAACAGTACTGGCCAACAGGGAGTTGTTGCTGTTGGAGAAGTTGTTGTATGGAGAAGTGCTGGGGGGCACATTCCAGGAGGCTTTCAGTTGCTTGGTCCATCCACCACCACCCACAGTCATGAGGACGAGGGCTACACCCTAGGAATGGCAGCATCCTGAGCTGGAAGAAGACTGGATCCCTTGGTACTTAACGGTTCAGGACTGCCTACCCCCATCCTTTCACGAGACACTGTTCAGAACAAACATCTGTTGTGTCTCGACCACTGTTATTTTGGGTATGTTACATCATTAGCAGAACCTATCCTTCCATTGTGTCTCCTCTTGAAAAAAACCCTCAGTATCTATACTAGATAGGAGATATACACTGGCTTTAACACAAGGGTATGTGACTGGCTCAATTAGCCCAGCATGTAAAATATGCTAACAGTTAACCTACAAACTTAAATAAATCCAGACAGAGGGCAGAACAGAACTCAAATTTTTTCCAAATACTGAAATGCTGAAACCTTCCTCAATGTCTTGCTTCAATATGTGGCAGTCTCTGTCACCATCTCAACCTGACAGCTCAGCAGGTTTCTGCCTTTTCTAATTCTCACCCATGCAGAGAGGAGCAGAAAGGCTGACTGAGATGTCAAGCCAGAACTAACACAATCAGGTTTAACAACCAACAAGACAGAAAACCTTGAGCACCTCGGAAAACAGCAAATTGTGACCATGTAACACTATCATCTATTCCAACCGAGAAACTAGCACATTATTCAAGACTAGTTAAGCAAAGAGACAGGAGAGCAGAAAACAAAAACAGCTGGGAAGCATGATATTGTGAACAATCTGGTCTGAAGAGCATTAACCACTGATAAGAAATCATGTAGCGGAGAAAACACAAGGTGAAATTTTCCATTAGCAAAATGCAGAGTAAATCAAAATTCTGTTTTAAACATTTCGGCCCACTACTTATACTCAAAACTATGCCAAAAATCATCCAAGAAAAAAAAAAAAGAGTACTCTGATAGCTGTCTATTTTCTAGTGTTATGCTGCAAACACAAACACTTTGGATAGTAAATATTCTATACATTTGCTTTTATATTTAATAATCCATCTATATGCCTATAATTTATCATATTTGCTAAATACGATCATTTATGTCACATGATAATAAGGTAAAATAATTTCTCCTAGTAATTTTCTCCAAGTTGGGTGTGCCATGTTTTTGTCCTAAAGCTTCAAATGAACAATTGATTTCAGGAAACTGGTCTCTATTTGTCACAATATAAAAAGTCTATTCTTACAGCTCCCATTTTTTTAAGTATATATTTAATATTATACATCCAAGGTACTTAATTTTTTTTTATTTCTACAGAGACAACAAATCAATAAGGTTATAGTAAACCGTGACTACCAAATTGTGAATAGATATTATTCTACCATGCTGCCCAGAGGAACTTCAGAATATTATTTGGAGAACAAAGGCCCAAACAACGAACATATTCTGCTATCATCCAACAAATAACTGCTGTCTACTTGAAATCCTAAAGCCCCAAAACCAATAATGAGAAGTATGAGAAACATTACTTCAAAGCGACCATAAATGAAAAAAAGGTATTTTAAAAATGTATGCTGATAAATGATAAAATACAAAACATATATAGTTACTTGGGGGAATTAAAAACAGGTCTTGAAATGGACAGGTTAAAAATAATTACTTGTAAAAATACTTTTTTAGTTTTTTTAACGTTTATTATTTATTTTTGAGAGAGAGAAAGAGAGAGTGAGAGAGTGAGAGCTAGAGCGGGAGAGGACTGGAAAGAGGGACACAGAGAATCCCAAGTAGGCTCTGCACAGCGAGCACAGAGCCCAACACGGGGCTCGAACTCAGGAACTGTGAGATCATGACATGTGCTGAAATCAAGAGTTGGACGCTCAACTGACTGAGCCACTCAGGCACCCCAACTATTTGTAAAAAACTTTTAATGGATATTTAATATAGGTTTTTAAACTACCCTATTTAATGTAAGTTATATAATTCATTTTCTTGACTTTGCCATTAAATGGGCACAACAAACAAAATGGTTAACCAAAAGAGGAAATCACCCACGTGACTTAAGAAGCCAAGATACCCCAAAAGCAGCAAACAGTGTTAATTTAGTCTTTAAAATTTGAAGGCTGTGATGAGAGCTATATTTACCTTATTAAAATATTTATAACCCTCGGAGCACCTGGGTGGCTCAGTCGCTTAAGCGACCGACTTCGGCTCAGGTCATGATCTCACAGTCCGTGAGTTCAAGCCCCGCGTCGGGCTCTGTGCTGACAGCTCGGAGCTTGGAGCCTGCTTCGGATTCTGTGTCTCCCTCTCTCTCTCTGCCCCTCCCCTGCTTGCGCTCTGTCTCCCTCTCTTTCTCAAAAATAAACAAGCATTAAAAAAATTTAAAAAAAAATACTTATAGCCCATATCCAGGCTACTACTATAAAGATCTGGGAAGATGCCCTTTCAGTAGCAACAGAATCATCACCCTAAAATCACATCAAGTCGGGAAATGAGGATGAAAAGGAGTCTCTTTTCACCATCAAAGAGCCAGAGGCAGCAGACAGAGATCAAATGAAGCAAGAAAAAGGCGAAGGCCAGGCAATCAACCTCCTGGGACCGATCCACAAGTTCCTGTGTGTACGAAAGGAACATCTGATTGCTGGGTAAGATCTACATACTACCAACCTTCCTGCACAAAAGCCAGGGTGTGGAAGGAACGAAAGGAAAGAAAATTGCTTTAATTAATTCAGTCAGCAAACATAACTCGTCCCCAAGCATTGAGGAAGCAAGAGACAAAACAGCAAGGAGCTGGAGGGGGCGGGCAGTGATCGATACTGACACTGACAATGAAAACAGGCGGAGAGGAGACAGAAGGCGAGCTAGTGGTACGGCAGTGTCCCCTGAACACCAAAGCAAAGCGCTACCAGATGTCTGGTTAGGAGGTGCCCTATTGTGCAGGTGTAATGGGAGAGAACACACTCATGGGGCCCCCAAGGACGCTCTACTCAGTAGCACGACAGAGTGACAACAAACTTGGAATCTGGAGTTACACAGACGCATATTCAAATCGAACTCCCATAAATGGGAAAACTTGGGCAGTCACGTAACCATCCTTATGCTCCGGACTGTATGTCTATAAAACCAAGAACAGTAATGTCCATCTTGCAGAGAGATGTGTGAAGACTTAAAAGATAATGTCCTTCCGGCTACTGCTTCAAAAAATGTTAATTCTCCTCCATCTGTTATCTATACAGCACACCCAATAACTGATAACAGTGTGGAATACTTTGAACGCTTTTAAAGACTTGCATTGCTTCCAGGGGTGGGGTGGGAGGCGTGCACCCGGGTGGCTCAGTTGGTTGAGCACCCGACTTTTGATTTAGGCTCAGGTCATGATCCAGAGTCATGGAACAGAGCCCCACGTCAGGCTCCGTGCTGGGTGTGGAGCCTGCTTAAGATTCTCTCTCTCTCTCTCTCTCTCTCTCTCTCTCTCTCTCTCACACACACACACACACACACACACACACACACACAGCACCTGGGTGGCTCAGTCGGTGAAACATCCGACTTCGGCTCAGGTCATGATCTCATGGTTTATGAGTTTGAGCCTCGCAACAGGCTCTCCGCTGCCAGCACAGAGCCCGCTTTAGATCTTCAGTCCTCCCGCTCTGTATGCCCCTCCCCCTCTGTATGCCCCTCCCCCATTTGCACACTCACTCGCTCTCTCATATAAACATTAAAAAGTATACATTTCTCTCTCTCTCTCTCCCCCTCCGCCCCTCTGCCCTGCTCACGCACTCTGTCTCTAAAACAAAAAGTAAAAAGAGTGGCACTGCTTCCTAACCAGCACCTCGCCACACCCTCAAATTCAAGTCTGGAAATAAAAAGTTAAATCTTTAGCAATGGGGAAAACATGCATTCGGCACAAACTGGATACCTACACTCCCCAATTAACAATTCAATAAAGATTTATTTGCTAAACAGGCTCCGAGGAGAGTTTTAATCTCATCATGAGAGGGGCTATTGGAAGGGAGGTCTGACAATGCCCACCAAGTTACCTTTCCAAGTAACGACTCCACCCTGCCTCTTCAGGCCCCTCCCTTCATCACTTTCTCCCACTCGAACTCCCTTCTGACTGCATTTAAAACGTTTTTAGGCTAAAGCAAATGATGACAACAAACAGCCGATGTCCACCTCAGGCCCCCACTAAGCACTGTCCTCCCGCCTCCCTCTCCTAAAGAACCCTCTAGAGGGAACAACCACCGTGACTTTCTTTACTTCTTCACCATCCCTGGGGCAATCTGCCTATTGGAGGCCACCAAGAGCCCCAGCCCTGGGCTCCAGAGGTCTTCCTGCAGCCACATCCAAGGGAACTATCTGCTCCTCCTCTTCCTGGTCCCCTCGGCCGTGTTTTACACCGCCCACCCCTGACTCAATCCTGCTTGAAATACACTCTTCCATTTGCTTCCCTAACGTATGTGTTTCTGGTTTTCTCCTAATCCTGTAGCCATTTCTCCTTAGAATCTTTCACCCACCCCCACCCTCGTGTAAAATTCTACTCCTCTTCTGTCGATCCCTTATTGTTTTCGTCTCATTCTCTAACAGTGGTTCTTACCCTCCTCTTTATCACAGACCCCTTTGCAGATTTGACGAACAGTGTGGACTCTCCCCACAGACAATACTTCTACATGTTTTGGCATCCAATTGCAGAGAGCTAACCGAAACACCTTCTAGGTGAAGAGGTCCGGCTCTACACATGCTTTCGGGGGGGGGGGGGGGGGGGTGGGTAATCTCATCTACTGCCGCGACTCAATCCCTTGTCTCCTGATGACTCAGCTCTATCACTGTAGCTCCCATCTTGCTCTGGAACTCCAAACCTGCATTTCTACCTTTTGGACTCCTTCTTGGATGCAACGCAGAGACATCAAGCTCACGGATCCACAAAAAAGAACTCCTCGCTGCCATTCGAACCCTGTTCTTTCTTCGTCAGGTGAGGAAGAGACAAGTGGCCAAGGAACACGCCCAGCAGGAAGCAAGGGATTCGGCAGAGGCACCCTGCGCCAGCTCGCTGTAGAAAACTCAACTGGAGGGTTAGCTGGCAACCGAGGGGCAACCCCGACAGGACCTTGGGCGGAAAAGCCAGTCTACAGAAAATAACGAAGCAGGCAGCTGCAGCCGGGAGAAACCGTGTGGCCACAAGGAAAGGGAGGTGGAAAATGTTGTGGCCTTGCTTCCTGCCAGCTTTCTGGATCCCGGTTTCGGTGAAACTGTGTGACTTCCCCCATCGTGGGGTTCTGTGAGCTACGCTGACATCCTTCTAAGAGAGTTTCTTAGATTTAAGCTGGCTTAAGTAGGTTTTTATTGACTGCAAACAAACCATGTCTGGTGAAGTAAAGCAGGCACAGAAGTTCAGATCTTAGTGTATGAAGATCTTTCACTAGGATACTAGAACCAATCACGTTCCTGTTATGCTCTGGCAGAACCTTCTAGTGGCTTATTTGTTTCTACAATTTTATCACTGATACTATTTCTTGGGCAGCTTCTATTTGAACATGCGGCTTCTACTGATAATCTACAAAAACACTGCAAAGATTTTTTATTGTCATCTAAGTATAAAGGTTTACCACCCTTCAATTTTATCAAAAATATAAGTTAACAATAATTAGGACACATATTCTTACCTAAAATAACTTATAGTTGAAGGAAAAATAGCAAAATTGTCGTAGGTTGTCAGAACATGATAAACTGGATATATTTGATTCTGAACACGCAGCATATGCAAAACGTATCTTAGAAGATAGGTACACACACACGTAGACACACATATTCACACATACATAAACATGAGATTCTCTTACGTGGGCAACAAAAATTAGGCGAATGGAAAAGTAGTCTCAAAATTATACTTTCCTGACATTACGAACACACTAACCATGAGCACATAACCACTCACCAAATTAAGACATCTCATTCATTTATATGAAAACAGATATCTGTTTTCTAAGTACCTTATGAGTAGACCTTCTTAAAACTATTAATGGTGGAGAACATTCACTCTTGGTGTGCGCCACATAAAACCTCTATTACTAATGTCTGATGAAAGGCGTGGTTTGGAGATATTGTTTTAATGGCTGTATAGTGCTATCATAAAAACACTCAAGAAGAGATCAAAGATATGTCATTTTCAGAAAATAATAACTGAGATAGGAAGCTGATACCAAGCCACAATCCTCTGAAGCTCGCTACCTGCAATGAAACTTATCAAACAGTAGCTAGATGCTAGAAGGAAAGAAGCACTGGATGTAAGACAAAATCCTCCTGGCTCAGGAGTTCGGGCACGTCAAGTGCCTGGCCCTTCCCTCCTCCTCCTCCTCCTCCAGTGGCCGGTACAACCCACGTAAGATCCTTCACTGATTGTCAGGTTATTTCTTCTGCAGATTCAGTTTCCTACACACTGGTGAGTACAGACTGCTGCCTCCAAAGGCATTACACCTATGACAACTAGAATCCCAGGGGCCCCTGGGTGGCTCGGTTGGTTAAGCGTCTGACTTCGCTCAGGTCATGATCTCGTGTTTCGCGAGTTCGAGACCTGCACTGGGCTCTGTGCTCACGGCTCGGAGCCTGGAGCCTGCTTCAAGTTCTGCATCTCCCTCTCTCTCTACCCTTCCCCTGCTCATGCTCTGTCTCTCTCTCTCTCTCTTTCTCAAAAATAAACATTAAAAAAATAAAATAAAATCCCAAAAGGTATTTTGCAATCATTTACAGTAATAATTGATTCTTGCAAGAAACACCACTGGATGCTAAAAATGAGTGAAAGTTTGTTGGTAAACACAACCAGTGCTTACCGTCTCCAAGTACCTCCGCACAGATTACTTACTAATTACTAAGGGGAAGGAAAAGAAGTTCATTACAGCAGAGAACCCTACTACCACTTTAGGTGAAAACTGCCACCGCTAATAATAGGGTTATTATTAAACCCACTCAAGAGCTTCCTGATAAAGACCCTAAGAAGAACATGACATCACCTCTGTGGCGTTCCTGCCAAAATGCATACCCTAAAGCTAATCGGGAAGCAAACGAAGACAGACTGAAAGCGAGGAACATTCTACAAAGCAACTGGCCTGTAGGCTTTAAAAATACCGCTGCTAAAGAAAAGACAAAGAAACACCAAAGCACTGTTCTATTTAAATGAGACGAAAGAGACTCAGTAACAAAATGCAGTGTATGGTCCTGGACTGGACACAACGTATTTGCTACAGACACCAGTGTAAACAGTGGACGGGGCAGTGTGAGCTGTGGGACAGCAGCGTGTCACTGTGCTATGGTGACAGGAGGAAGCCAGTTCCTGGGAGTCAGGTGCTAAAGTATTTAGGGCCACAGTGTAATGTCTGCCCCTTACTCTCAAACAGTTTAAAGAGAGAGAGGCAGAGGCAGAGGCAGAGGCAGAGGCAGAGGGAGAGGGAGAGAGGGAGGGAGGGAGAAACACACCAATGCAGCAAAATGTCAACAAGTGGCAAAACCGGGTGAAACACGCAGAGGTTCGTTGTTCTGCTCCTGCAACCTTTCACTACATTCTTTCCAATTAAGAAGTCACAAAAAAGAAAGACAAGAAAGCGTTGGTTCCTTTCCTACCTGCCTTCTCCTCTGCCACCAGAAGGGTGGGAACCACATCCCAAAGCCACAGAGCAGGAAGCTGAGCGCTGCCAGGTCCGTTGGGACCTCGTGAGCCGCTGTACCAGCTCGGGACTTGCCAACAAGTACGGTTCACGGCACGTGAGGCTAAGCCCCTTGCGCCATAAAGAGAAGCCGAGAAGGAATAACACCGGTGTTCACATGACCGTGGCTGTGTTGAGTCTCCCTGAAATGCTAAGGCCAGGCGCGCGACTTCAGAGGTGGCCTTGAGCCATAGGTCAGGCCCTCCAGGCCCCCGATTTCCGTCCCGGGGACCCCGCTGGGGCCTCCCACGCCAGGGTGTCTCTTTACGAGTCCTCCCTACACTGCAGCCTCAGCTTCGCCAACTGACTCCTTCGTCACCCTCAGGCTTACCCCAGGCGTCGCCTCCTCAGGAGACGTCCCCTGCGAAGGCCCGGGAGGATGAGGCACGGTCCCCAGGCTCCTGTGACACGCGCTCACGCCTCCGTCACAGCCCTCGTGGCACCGCACTGAACCCGTGTGCGGTGCCAGGGTTTTCTACTTCGTATCTATCCTAGCGCATATTCGCTCATCTAACAGGCATCTCGTCCACGCCTAAGTTAGAGACGAGAGTAATGGTTACAGGGATACCAGCAAAGACCCCCTCCACCGGACAACGAACGGCACGGTGTAACCAAATGCTAAAATGTTTCCTCGCAAGATATCTCTGGGCTGTGTGGCAAGGTAGGGAACACCGTCCTCCAAAACACCATTTTCGCTCAGGCATCTGCCAATACCCGCCCTTAAGGAAAGTGGGGCAAGAATCTTCTGAAGGTACAGAGAAATCCAGGGACACGTGCTAGAGCTTTGATGGTGTGTAGGTGTAAGAAACCTGATCTTTTGGGACCACCTCTGAGCCCTGTACTGACACCTTGGTAGCTTTTCACTGAACTCGCTTTTAAAAATACAAGTAAGGACTGGTGATGAACATTATTTAATTCATATGAGGGTTGGATATATTAGTAGGGACCCAATGCATCACTGCGTAATTCTTTTAAAATGCAAATTTAGGGGCGCCTGGGTGGCTCAGTCGGTTGAGCGTCCGATTTCACCTCAGGTCATGATCTCACAGCTGTGAGTTCGAGCCCTGCGTAGGGCTCTGTGCTGACAGCTCAGAGCCCGGAGCCTGCTTCTGCTTCTGTGTCTCCCAACCTCTCTGCCCCTAACCCACTCACATTCTGTCTCTGTCTCTGTCAAAAATAAATAAACATTAAAAAAAAATTTTTTTTAAAAATAAAAAAATAAAATAAGTAAATAAATAAATAAAATGCAAATTTAATAAAATGTAGGGCGCCCGGGGTGGCTCAGCGGGTTAAGAGTCCGACTTCAACTCAGGTCATGATATCATGGTTTGTAAGTTCAAGCCCCGCGTCTGGCTCTGTGCTGACAGCTCGGAGCCTGGGGCCTGCTTCGGATTCTGTGTCTCCCTCTCTCTCTGCCCCTCCCCCACTCATGCTCTGTCTCTATCTCAAAAATAAATAAAACATCAAAATTTCTTTGAATTAAAAAAAAATGTAATTGGGGAGAGTGGGTGATGGGTATTGAGGAGGGCACCTTTTGGGATGAGCACTGGGTGTTGTATGGAAACCAATTTGACAATAAATTTCATATATTGAAAAAAATAAATAAATAAAAATTAAAAAATTAAAAAATGTAATTAAAGGATATTTACATCTAAATCTGTCTTTGTTAAGATGACAGGCTTATCATCATTTTTTTAAGTCAATTCCTCAAAATTTCAGTGGTAAGAAAACCTATCAATTCATTTCTGTTATCCATGAGATTCCCAACCTCCCCCCCATCAAGATGCAACATCTGGATAACATACTTAAAAGGAAACCAATAAAATAATTCAAAAAAGTAATTAAATCTCTTAGATGAGTAAATAGAAAGTTTGCTTAATCTTTCTTTTTTTTTTTCTTTTTTTAATTAAAAGAGGGGCAGAGAGAGAGAGAGAGAGAGAGACAGACAGACAGAATCCAAAGTAGGCTCCAGGCTCTGAGCTGTCCGCACGGAACCCACCATGGGGCTCGAACCTACGAACCACGA
This sequence comes from Neofelis nebulosa, assembly GCF_028018385.1. Lineage (NCBI taxonomy): Eukaryota > Metazoa > Chordata > Mammalia > Carnivora > Felidae > Neofelis > Neofelis nebulosa. The sequence continues at coordinate 6,247,538 of NC_080795.1, forward strand.
TCATGACCTGAGCCAAAGTCAGATGCTTAACCGACTGAGCCACCCAGCCACCCCTATTATTTAATTAGTTTTTAGCACAATTTATTCTATTGAGCTTTATTGATTATTTCACATACACACACACAGCCCATGAAATGAAATATTCATGTGACCACAAAAGTAACTGTCCCACCCACTGAAAAGAGAAAAAGCACTTGAAGCAAAGCAAGTTAGTTCATTTTTCTCTGCCTTCCCTTCCAAGACTTTTCTTTCGTTCATGTTTAACTGACCCTTCAAAACCCCAACCAGCTGTTTGTCTGTTTTAATCCTAATCAAATAAAACCACAACATGAATTTGATCCACAGAGACTTACACTAGTCACATGCATTTATGTGTGAAATCTGCATTTGATTTTATACTTAATTATAAAGTACACAGACTCCATTATCCATCAGTGTTTTTATATTCTTTACTGTCTAAATGCTTACTATTGACCTTCCCAAATGTTTATTTGGGCTGGTACTTTGCAACAATTTCAGATTTATGTCCTGCTAGCATCTCCAAATCAATTGCAATTAAGTGGTACATAGTGTCCAGACAAATTGATACAGCCTCAAAATAGCTCCATCTAACTAGCAAAGTAGAAGCAACGTTACCTGGCAGACTGGGAGCTATTCGATCTGATGGTGAGATAATTGGCTATAAAGAATTCCTCTTTTCTTAGAACTGATTTTGATATACTTTTTAATTGAGTTATATTTCTTTCCAAAAAATACACAAAACATATGATGCCAAAGACATTTTCAAAGGTTCTTCCACCAAAAATGTAAGAATAATATGGAAAATTCCGGGCACCCAATGAGTGACCACAAATTTCTAAATTAAACCTGGAAAATGTTAAACCTGGAAATGTTGTATGTTTATTAAAAATCACATGGAATGTTTTAGTAACATGACAATTAATGCTAAAAGGCTAATGCACATAAGGGTTTTTTCCTTCAGTTCACTTCATAAGTAGCTATTTTAATCACCGTATTTATGGCTATATACTTACCGAATAACTAAAATATTCTAAGCAGACATAAACATCAGAGAACAAAGTAGTATCAGTCATACACTTGGCTTGGTGAGTCCTCTGTAACATTGTTTACCTATACATAAAGTATCTGGGGAGAACACCACTTATAACTTATTACTCTGCTTTAAAAAAAATTTTGAAAAATAACCTAGGAACAATAGAAAATTCTACACAAGATCCTCTACCTACAAAATTCAGTGTTTCTTTCCTGAAGTCCTGAGCTGTCCATATGCACATACTGTGGCTTCTGAATTAGAGGCTGATTACATTTAAGATCATTCTGTAGGAGAAAAATGATGATATTTTATGATGTTAAGTTATAAAGTAGAACCCGAGGATACGTATAAAAGTTCTGTAGAGTACATTGTCACTGTTTATATATATTTTGGCAAGTTTGTTAACATACGAGTCCAGCGCTGCTCAAAGAACAGGAGCACACCACGAATACACAGCGGGTACGGGAAGGTCAGAGAGCTGCCCGCCATTTGGGAGCAGGGCTGTAAGTGCGACTGACCAGCTCCAGCCCCCCTGAACTGAGGAGACGCCAGGGTGCGCCAAGCGTCCCCTCCCTCCCTGGCAGCTCCACTCCAGCCCCCCAACATTCCGCTCCCCATCCGCATTGAGGAGGATTTTCCATACCCATTCCATACCCATTCCCATACCCATTCCATACCCATTCCCATACCCATTCCCATACCCATTTCCATACTCATTCCATACCCACCCATTCCATACCCATTCCCATCCCCATCCCCATCCCAATACCCATCCCATACCCATCCCATACCCATTCCCATACCCATCCCATACCCATCCCCATACCCATTCCATACCCATTCCCATACCCATCCCATACCCATTCCCATACCCATCCCATACCCATTCCCATACCCATCCCAATACCCATCCCATACCCATCCCATACCCATTCCCATACCCATCCCATACCCATCCCCATACCCATTCCATACCCATTCCCATACCCATCCCATACCCATCCCATACCCATTCCCATACCCATCCCATACCCATTCCATACCCATCCCATACCCATTCCCATACCCATCCCATACCCATCCCATACCCATTCCCATACCCATCCCATACCCATTCCCATACCCATCCCATACCCATCCCCATCCCCATCCCATACCCATTCCCATACCCATTCCCATACCCATTCCATACCCATTCCCATACCCATCCCATACCCATCCCATACCCATCCCATACCCATTCCCATACCCATCCCCATACCCATCCCATACCCATCCCATACCCATTCCCATACCCATCCCATACCCATCCCATACCCATTCCCATACCCATCCCATACCCATTCCCATACCCATTCCCATACCCATTCCATACCCATCCCATACCCATCCCATACCCATTCCCATACCCATTCCCATACCCATTACATACCCGTTCCCATACCCATTCCATACCCATTCCCATACCCATTCCCATACCCATTCCCATACCCATCCCCATACCCATCCCCATCCCCATACCCATCCCCATACCCATCCCCATTCCATACCCATTCCATACCCATTCCCATACCCATTCCCATACCCATTTCCATACTACATTTTCCATGTAAATGCAGGTGTCAAGTGGAAGGGGAGAAACCCCAGCCATTCTAAGACCTGCAAAATTCATGATGCGACTGAGAAATCAACCACACAATCGTGGAAAAGAATTGAGTATTTTCACACGATACACAACTCTATACTCCTTCGTTACATAAGCTCAAACCCACCTCTACATTATCAAAAACTTAACATGTAACTCCCTAAAACAGAATCAAAATCAAGATCCACTGACAGCCCAGTTCTATCATTTCACGAGTATCCGATTTATACTTAAATGTAATTTTAAACTTATGTTTAAAACAAAAAAATAGTAAAATATTAACTTTACTGTATCCAAAATTATGACTTAGACTCATAAACAGAAGCTTTACAGAGTAATGCAGTATTTAAGAAATCTAAAAATCATTTCGGGTAGACGAGTACAAGAAAATCCAGAGTGTGCTGGAAATCTCAAAGTGTGGCCCAGGAACAAAACAACAAGTCCAGATAAGCATGCGAAAATGGCATGAGAGGCTGCTGCTGTTACCATTGAGGCAGACTTTTCTCCCACTTTTAAATCTATGATTATATTTTAAATATTTTCAGCTAGTTTATTTCACTATATAGTACCAACATAATCATTTACAGAAATTCATTTTAAGTAAAACCAACAAAATGCTAAGAGGAAACAAAGTCAATTGTTTTCATGTTTGTCTTTGATGTGAGAATAAACAATTCCAAGAAAATTTTGTAAGATTCAATCAGCAGACATCTTTAGCACACGAGTACCATATGGGGGAGGGGGGGGAGGGGGGGGGAGGGGGCGGGGAGCGTCTACTTTAGGCAAGTTGAAAGGCAGTCTCTGCCAGCACGACTTAATAAGACAAACTGGAGGGGCGCCTGGGTGGCACAGTCGGTTAAGCGTCCGACTTCAGCCAGGTCACGATCTCGCGGTCCGTGAGTTCGAGCCCCGCGTCAGGCTCTGGGCTGATGGCTCGGAGCCTGGAGCCTGTTTCCGATTCTGTGTCTCCCTCTCTCTCTGCCCCTCCCCCGTTCATGCTCTGTCTCTCTCTGTCCCAAAAATAAATTAAAAAAAAAAAAAAAACGTTGAAAAAAAAAAAAAAAAGACAAACTGGATATACCCGCATAAAGATACAGATTCAAAATCCTTTTCACATTTGAAGGCACCCCCTGCAGAAGATTTACTTTCCAAATTGCATTCTATCTCACGTTAATCTGATATTCTAAATAAACTGCTATTTACTTGAGCAATTTTCATTCTCTAGCACAAAGAGACATGGAGATACACATGTCACAACAAAATTGCTTTTCATATGGAAATTTCTTTAAAGAGAAAAGTGTAAGAAAATATTGACATTAAGCTTCTCCGTTCAAGGAGGTTTACCATAATTAAAACAAAGTTACAAGAGCTTAGCACATAATTACGGGGGGGGGAAAGGGTATCTGCTCATCAGCTAGTCAGAGAGCTAAGAAACCAGTGTCTAACGATAAAGATGTTTACTTTTTCTTTTTAATCATGTGTTGAAAATGTAACAAGAAACTAAATCAAGTTCCTAAACTCAAGGAAATATTCCAATTGCAAACGAATCACCTTCAATGCATGAACACTGAAACAACAAAAATTCTCAACCAAAAAATTTCCTCCACTGGCAAAGAAAAAAGGTCATTTTATCTCACAACCCTCTTTTCTCCTACATCAGAAATACACATTAAAAAAAAAAAAAAAAAAAAAAAGCTAAACCCAACAATAAATACTTCATCAGGAAGAACTATTACAACGAAATTCTTTTAGGGGCGCCTGGTGGCTTATTCAGTTAAGCGTCCAACTTCGGCTCAGGTCATGATCTTGCAGTTTGTGTGAGCCCCGCATCAGGCTCTGTGCTGATGGCTCGGAGCCTGGAGCCTGCTTCGGATTCCATGTCTCCCTCTCTCTGTACCCCTCCCCCGCTCATGCTCTGTCTCTCTCTCTCTCAAAAATGAAGAAACATTAAAAAAAAATTTTAATGAATTTTTTTTATTAACAAAACAGGAATTATACTTCAGCAACCCTAATATCAACAAAAAGGGAAAATGAAAGTGTGTTTCACACAAGACAAATGTAAGTGTGCTGGATGCAACAGCCTCGAACTCTACTGAACGCCAACATGCTTCAATTTCGAGAAAGAGGTGCCAACCAAGAGATACAAAGCTACTAAGTAATTCATTTGCGTTGAAAATGGGGCTCATGGTAAAGTGAAACAAGGAGAGAAAATCAGTCTAATATTCTGTTTTTTACTGACAGACTTGAAAAGTGTTTTCCTCCTGCTAAATATTAGATAAAAACCATTTCTGGGGGCGCCTGGGTGGCGCAGTCGGTTAAGCGTCCGACTTCAGCCAGGTCACGATCTCGCGGTCCGTGAGTTCGAGCCCCGCGTCAGGCTCTGGGCTGATGGCTCGGAGCCTGGAGCCTGTTTCCGATTCTGTGTCTCCCTCTCTCTCTGCCCCTCCCCCGTTCATGCTCTGTCTCTCTCTGTCCCAAAAATAAATAAAAAATGTTGAAAAAAAAAAAAAAAAAAAAAAACATTTCTGATTGCCCTCTGCTTTGATCCCTTTCTTCTTGAGCCGAGGATATAAAAACAAGTAAAAATGCTTCCAGTCCATCAAGCGCTCTGACATCTATCCAAGGTCATCTACTACTCGTCATCTCAACTTTCAGTGCTCCGATCCAAGCCACCGGCCATCTCTACTCTCCACCGCGGTGAGAACCACTAAAACGGTTCTTTGCTTTCAACACTTACCCCTCCACAATCCATTCACTAGAGAGTAGCCTCAGAGATCTTTTTAAAACATAAATCCAATACTGTCATCAATGGCTTTCAACTCGTCTTATGAAAGAGTCAAATGGCGGCCTACAGGCCCCTACATGACCGGTTCCCTGGCAATGTCGCCTTGCCCGTCTTTTTCCCATGCCGGCCCTCATACCACTCCCAGTTACAGTCTCTCCAGCTTGGCGCTGTTAACACGGCAGGCAGGACGCTTCTTGGCTGCGGGGGCCTGTCCGTGCATCACAGGACGTTTAGCGGCACGGCTGGCCTCTAGCAACTTGTACAAGTGGCATCAGTACCCCTGTTTTGTCTCCAGACAACCAAGGACGTCTCCAGGCACTGCTTTTAAAGAAGCCGAGGGCTGGTTCCCCTCTCATTCCCTCTACCTGAAGTGCTTACCCCTAATAACTTGGCTTGCACGGCTGGTTCCTTGTCACGACGGTGTCAGCCTGGCTGTTCTGGCCTACTCCCAGAGGCCTTCTCTATCCATCCTATGTAAACTTGCACCTACCTCCATCATATCTGTAGCCTGGCATTTAACGTAACAGGGTACAAAGTAAGTGCTCAAAAGAATCGTTGAAAGAATGCATACATGTGTTGTCAGTATTTATGAGAAAAGTGCTTCAGTGGCGAGATCATAGTATGTAAAATAAGATGCCACAGCAGCGCTCCCGGATGGTCCCCTATACTGTGTTTCCCTGCATCTCTCAAATGCACACCTACCAATGTACCTTTCATGCTTTCCTTTGAACGTACTCATAGCATTACCGTCAGTAACAGGGAACGTGTATTTGTTCACAACGCCTTAACAGAACAGTCCACCACCAGAGCATCCTTCCAAATGGTGGAGAACAGAGAGGTATGCGAACTGTTCAGTAGAGCATTGAAGGCACTAAACACCCAACCCGCAGCTAAAATTAGCCATGGCAAAGGGAATTCTGGTAGGTTCCATCACGGACACAAATGGCTCACCGTTCTATCTTAACAGTCACTCTTCGGTCTATCTTAAGTGGGTACAAAAACGTCAACAATTTTTATTTGAAAAGTAAAAACTAATGAGAGAAAAACATGACTGTGTTTATTTCAAAAGCAAAAGGCTATAATGAATGAAATGTGAGAGCTGAATCTTAGTGTTTTCACGTGAATGTAAAACTGTTCAGGTTAACCATATTCTAAAGAGTTAAGCCATGTGAAATTGTAAAGCCTCTGATCAGTAATCCAACCGGATTCCCCTCAACTCCAAAAAAGACTGATTCCCTCAAGCCGCGAATGTCCTTTTAGTTGCTTCTGCAAGTGTTTTTGATATTAGTACTTTGAATACTCATTTTTTGAGAACATCAACGCAGTTGCTCTCTTAAAAATGACGTCGTTGCCCTCGATGGCCGAAACATATTTCTAGGTATTTGATCAAAACTGCTGATTTAAAAAGCCATCATTCATCAGAGCGTTCGCATAAGAACTTTTGCAAGGTGCAAGCGAGACGTTGCAGCTCGGTGGGGGAGGGGGAAGAAAAGCCAGCACGTACCAGTTGTGCACCATGAGTTTCTGCACGGCCAGAAGAGCATTGTAGCGAACCTGCTGGTCCTCATGGTGCATGTGGTTCATTACCAGCTGCTTCCCGCCAAGCTGCTCAATAACCCTGCGGAACAGAAGGCACTTTGTGAAGATGCGGCAATTACTTCCCAGCTCCCGCTGTCAGCCAGCAGAAGGCCCGTGAAGCAAAGTGACATGGGACTTGAAAGACGAAAGTTACAATGTGGTAAGTAAACCAACACGCGTCTTTAAAACGTTTTTTTTTTTTTTTTTCCTGAATCACAGATTTAACGTATTCCAAGATATTCTCTCTTAAACCCCACTGGTGAATCCGGCTGTCAGTCTCGTTGCCTAACCCAGGCACATCTCATCTACCTGGGTATCTCACAGTCTGCTGCAGTCTTCTGGATCCTGTTCTCGATCACCGTTTTCTAAGCTGCCGAGTGTTACAACTTCTTCATTGCCGGTATTCGTGGCTTGCTTAAAACCGGTATACTAAACACCATCTAATGTCTGCACCCGTATCAGATCAGTATCCAGTCCACCGGCTGCCGTGCTGGGAGACAGCTCAGACGCAGACAGCAGGGGACACAGGGTTAAAAAGCACCTGGTGGAAGCCATGTTAATTTCCTGAGAAAGACTCGATCTTTAAGACAGCCGCCCTCTCTTACAATGATGCGATATGCCACGTGATGTCCTGGCCAGTGAAACAGAGGAGGAAATTCCGACTGTCTAGGGCACCCAGATGATTGCCAGCCGACACCGCTTTCTGTCGCTGTGTCCCCTACCACCAGGAAAACCCCCGTCACCACAGATGCACAAATGAAGTGAAGATGCGATTCGCTTCGCGAACAGAAAGAGGTTCTGTGTGCTGTTGCGAGGGTGTGGCTGCGGCGACAGCTGTGGGGGCTCCTACGTCCACACGGCAACGCGGAGCCCGCAGCCTCACCGTCGGTGGAGAGCAGCACCTCCACACACAGTCGGCGATAAGGCACTAGGAACTCTGGCAGAGGAAGACGGTCCCGAGGATGGGCAGATGGGGCAAGCGTGAGAGAGCGGCTTTTATCTGTATACCTTTTTATACTTCCTTTTCAAAACACCTCTTTTGAAAAATGTACTGACATCGAGGGGGAAAGAACAGTATAATTATAACCGAACATTAATCGCTTGCCATGTGTCAGGTCCTCTGCTTTAACACATCACTTTAACATCAGCTCTGCCCTTTCTCAGATATGTTCCACTGAGTCATTTAATCTAGTCAATCCCTTCCTGGCAAATGAAGGGAGCCCGGACACTTCCTTCACGGTATGGTATTAAGCCCAAAGGCCGTAGAGCCCAGGTCCCCGCAATACGGTAAGCCCATGTCTGCTGCTATGATGATGATGAGAGTGATCACGGTGAGGGTGATGAGGACACAGGGGCTGTTCCCCTTCAACCTATTCTCCTCACTGTGGTCAAAGTGACCTTGCCAAAAATCTAAATTGTCACTTGCCCTGACTAAAAACAAAACAATGGCTGACTGGGTTCTTCACAGCCTGGGCTGGACTTCCTGTCCAAGCGCCTCACAGAGCACGGTCGCCTACCTGTGCTCTCTGCGCGGACTCCCTTGACCTTCTTTCAGGTCCTTCAGCCACAGGGCCTTAGCACATGCTGCTTTCTCTCCCAGAAGTCTTCCCACTTCATATGACACATAACTTCTATTCATCTTTCAGATCTTGCCTCAACTGTTCCTTCCTCAAAGAAGCCTTCTCTTTCTCCACTTCAATCCCCCAAATACGCCCTTTTCGTGGCACTTTGTATCTTCCTTTCATTGTATTCATGAGCTGCAATTTTGTACCTGAATGACTTTTTAAAATATTACATGTGTCTCCCTCATTATACAAGAAGATCCATGAAAGGCAAATCTATGCGTGGTTTTGCTTACCCTCTGTTCCAAAGGGCTCAAGACAGAAGGCCCTCGTCAAACATCTATTAGCCATATTATTACATTTTATTAATATGTACATTAATAACAATGTCTATTATCACCCAGTTTATTTTTCTCCAAATGACATCACTGAAGGACTGGTAAGCCTTCAAAAAACAGAGGCCTTTACTGCAGCCAAAGTGCCTGAAGATAACCCTCCCTCAACTGCTCTAGCACACTATTACTAGAATTCCAAATAACCGTGATAGCAAACATTTACACAGCACTCACTACCTGCCGGCCTGCCATCTCTGCACCTCCCATGATGAACTCTTCCAAGAGCTGTGAGGGGTCTAGGCTGGCCATCAGGATAAACAATAGAGAATGATGATTTAAAAGAGAAATACGCAAGTCCAGGGTAACACTGAAGAAGAAGAGAGTCACAAGGCCCAACGTGCCTTCTTCTCACATATGCGCAAGACTCCCCCACTGCCGCGCTGCAAAATACGGACCTGCCTACTCTTAACTGGGCATCAGTTTACCCAGCGTCTGTGTAACCAGGCTGATTTTTTGGAACTGCTGAAACTGATACGTATACATGTATGAGATGACAATAATAATATGAGCTCCTCTGCCTCAGTACCTACTGAAATGCCAAATCCACAGATATGAGACACTAACGGGAAACCGTGAGAGCACGTCACATACAGAATTTATAAAGAACTCTAGTGATTTTTAATCCCCTTAGGGATTAAATTCTCTTTCCAACATTAAAGGATCCAAGGAGGGGAAGGACGGTTTCTGAGTGCTCTGTAGAACGTGACGGGCCCCGAGGTAGGTCCCTGCCCTGCAGAAAAGAAAAAGGTGCTGACGGCTTCCGACCCGACGCCAAGCAAACCACACACAGAGGCAGGGAGGACAGTGGCCTGGTGCCCAACAGCGGCACGAGCCTGAGAGGTCACAGTAACCCACAGCAGCAAAGAAGAGGGGGCTGTGTCAGGATGGGCCGACGTTCCCAGAGCCTGGGGTGTCAAGAAGTTTGAGTGGCACCATGAGCCGGAGGAAGCACACAGCGGCTCGGCCCGACCACAGGGGCTGCGGCGGGTGGCCCAGAAAAGGGGCCTCCAACGAACCCAGAAAAGTGCTCCCAAGAGAAATTACCAGCTTCAGACACCCAGCAGGGGGGAGAACACAAAGCAGCCATCAATAACAGCAAGCAAGAAACCCCCCCCACCGCTCCTCCCCGTCGCCTCCACCTTCTCCGCTCACCGGCCTCAGGAAGACTGAGGCAACGGCAGGTAAGCTCAGGGAAACAGAGCCAGGAAGAGGAGGGACCGTGGGCCTGTACCTGCTGAGGGCATCGCAAAGAGAGACGTCCTTCCTGTGAGTACGCAGCGAGAAGGACTGCTAAATGTCTTCAACCAAACGCTTTCCGTGATTTAAAACGATCACGGGGCTGTCATCTCGGCCTGAGGGGGAAAGGACTGCAACCCACCTAGGCTTTCATCCAAAGGCGTGGAAAGATTATCATCACAGAATAAGTTTCAAAGGGGTTTGGGGGTCAGATCCAAAGCCATTCTTACTTCACTGCAAACTGCCTACTCAGCTGCCCGATCTGTGTGGGTACGGATGAGCCACTTTGGGGGGGGGCTGGCAGGGCCGGCTTCTGTGTCCTGCTGTTTAACCCAACAGCCCCGTCTCACCCTGCCCTTGCCTACCCCTCTCAGAGGGACTTCCGTGCTTCGAGAGTTTGGAAGCAGGACTCTGAGACACTCATCCGCTCCCTCTTTTCTCTTCCACGCTGTCCACTGCCCCCCGGGGTTAATGGGTTCGGTACCAGGAAGGCACAGCACATTCCCCAAAAGTGACTTTATCGGTGAAGATTCTAGTTTGGCTTCTATCTGTTATCTCCGTTGTCAAGTATTTCAAATAGCTTGGAATTCAGGCAAGTAGGAAAGGAATTCTTTACCGGGCCCCCTCTGGATACCTCCAACACAGAAAATACAGCCGACTCTCATTATTTATGGTAGTTGTGTTCTCTTAAAGTCACCATGAACCCTGATTTAGTGAATACTGAGACTCCTAGGGGAAATACAGGATTACGTTCCTGCAAGCCTCTGGTCACGACATTCTTATCAACCTGTCGATACAAAGCCTTGTTTTACATGTTTCTGTTTGAAGACAACTGATTTAACCTACGTTGTTGACTCATTAACATTGAACTCACGGCCAACAGCGCTAGAACTCCTGCCTGAATGAAGCTTATCTAACGTATGTACTTCCTCCATAAGGCACATCACAGCCTTCTTGTACTTAGCAACACTGAACAGCACGTCAGCACGATGCTCGGGGGCCATTTCACACAGTGAAATCACCAACAAAAAGCACGAAAATGCAAAATACATGACACTAAACGAATCCCAAGAAGGACACCGGCTTACAGCACAAGAGCTAAGACAAGAAGGCAGGGTATCGCCTTGTTTGCCTAGCTGTGCGTCCAGCAACTCAAACGTTCGTTCCTCTGCTCTGCACACGTCCACAGATGATCTCGAAAGCATGAGTATTTGGGGATTATCAATAAATTTTAACCAATAGGCAAATTCACAAATATAGAATGCATAAAAAACGAGGATCAACTGTATGTGAGTAAATATAATCTCAGAAAGCTGCCATATCGTATGTGAAATATGATGGATTTAAAAAACAGAGATCAGGGGCGCCTGGGTGGCGCAGTCGGTTAAGCGTCCGACTTCAGCCAGGTCACGATCTCGCGGTCCGTGAGTTCGAGCCCCGCGTCGGGCTCTGGGCTGACGGCTCAGAGCCTGGAGCCTGTTTCCGATTCTGTGTCTCCCTCTCTCTCTGCCCCTCCCCCGTTCATGCTCTGTCTCTCTCTGTCCCAAAAATAAATAAAAAACGTTGAAAAAAAAAATTAAAAAACAGAGATCATATACCATTTATAACAACAACGGTAACATTTTTATAGGTGTCAGCTATGGTTTTTACATATAACATATGTTATACATATAACATATAGCTTCATAGTTTTTACTTCATGTAATCCTCACAGCAAATGTGCTGCCTATTCCTCTATAAAGTGGTTTTTTGGCATTTTAAACCCTTGCCCCTTTATACTATCTTCTCATTTACCAGTAGCAAGTAAATTTTGAAGACTTTGGCTTTTAATAATGTACATTATTACATTTATTATATTATTTCATAGTATTCATATTATATTATTAAGCATATATATTAAGTATTCGTATTAAATTATTATATTATATCATTTTCAAACCATAAACATTACTGCCCTCCACTCCAGAAATTCCAACAGGTCTCACGGAGTGGACAGACGACCTCCACTCCACTGAAACTCACTGCTATAAAAGAGACAGACATTTCCCATCTTCTAAATTTAATTGAAACACCAATTCATTTCAGATTATACAGGATGTCCAAAATCACTGATGTGTGAAAAAATGGTGAGAAAAGAGGATTTCCAGTTAATATATTAACACAAGACATCATTAAAAAGACAGGGTATTTAAATGATTTGATTTAGAACTAGATCCGAGCACTTTGTTTATAAGCTATTGCCTAATAGGGAAAAACTTGCTAACTGTATTTTTTTTTTTTTTAATTTTTTTTTTCAACATTTTTTTATTTATTTTTGGGACAGAGAGAGACAGAGCATGAACGGGGGAGGGGCAGAGAGAGAGGGAGACACAGAATCGGAAACAGGCTCCAGGCTCCGAGCCATCAGCCCAGAGCCTGACGCGGGGCTCGAACCCACGGACCGCGAGATCGTGACCTGGCTGAAGTCGGACGCTTAACCGACTGCGCCACCCAGGCGCCCCGCTAACTGTATTTCAAAACAAGTTGAGTTGGTAGCATGTTAGGCTTTAAAGACCTAGAATACATGGTTAACAAGCTCAGTACTGGTTAAGAACTTTTAAGGAATGTACCAGCCGGTGAAACACAGAAACGCAATTTTAGAGTAAGCTTTAAAAATCCTAAAAAGCACAGAACCATTTTTGTTTGTTGTAAAGGTCTTTGTCCTCTCAATGTAATCCTGTAATATATAACATAGTCACATAAAAGACCCTGGTAAGGATTCTACTGTTTAGCATTCAATTTGTGGCTAATGAAATCATATCACACTGTAACACATTATAACATATTATGATTCCACAACATATTGCTAAAAATGGTTAAGTTGCATGTATGATTTCATTTTTTCATTTACACGCAAGTAGGTACCCTCACGTCCATGTAACAATACACCCTCTAGAGTCTACAAGTTTAATGGCACAGAAATCACTATTCTGTTCACTGTTTTGTATTATTCTAGTTTGTTCCCCTTAACATTTTTAAAAACAAAAATAATACAGGAAAATATTTACCAGACTTCTGAATGGGCAAGTTCTTTCTAAGCATAAAAGTAGTGAGAGAAACCACAAAGGTTTTCACTGGAATGTAAAACATTAATGCCTAGTGAATTAATGAATTTCAATATATGGTAACTGAAACGTACATGATAAAAATCTTATGAATAGAATAATACTGTAGACAGCAAACTTTTAAAATGTCTGCCTTAAATGTGGCAACTAAATTCCCTATAAATCACATAAGCAATCAAAATACAAATTGAAAAGCACCAGGTACCAGTTTCCCCTGTGAGAGTTTAAAGAGAAATGAATACATTCATTGCTGCTGAGAGGGTGGTAAAGACACTATTCTCACATGTGGCTGCTTGGAGCCTGAATTGCCCTACATTTAACAATGTTTTTAAGATCTCAGAAGTACTTATATACTTTCTCTCATGGAATGTATTTAAGGGACCAGAAAAAAAGGAAATAATCAGAAATGTTTGCAAAGACATTCGCTGTGTTTTTGTAATAATGAAAAGTGGGAAACATAACAAATAGCCACTAGTAAGATTTGAGCAAATTGGAATACTTTTATCTATAGGTAGCATTACTTATATTTTTAAAAATTTGTCGATGGGAAATACGAAAAAATGAACAAAAATAGGTCACAAGAGATATTATAATCAACATTTTGGGAGAAAAATGTATGCATAGAGGGAAAAAAAAGCAAAAATAAATAAACCATTATTTTTACCTCAGGGCTGCAGTACTGTGTTTTCTTTATTATTCTTTTCTGTCTTTTTCAAGTTTCCTATAGGAAGAATGTTACTTTTCGTGATAATTCTCATTTAGAAGAGAAAAATTAATTGGGTTTTACTGGCAAAAAGTTAATGCCACCCTCAGAACAAGTTACTAATTTTTATTCGTATGTGCCATGTTAGGCATTGTACGAAGAAAAATACTTACCTCATACAGAAGTGTGCATTTTAAAAGAATAAGGAATGCTTTTGGTAGCTCTTTCTCTCAAATTTATTATGCCCTACTGCGTGGTGAACGATATGCCTCGTCGGACACAGTTTCTCTTTTTCCGAGTTCACAGCCCGGTGGGGCGGGGGGACACAACCAGGTCATCTCTATGCACACACTGGAAGATGCCACAGAATGAGTACACGTGTGGGACACTGGTCCGTGCACAGAAAATCGGACACGTTTTTGTGTTCTTTTTTTTTTTTTTTTTTTTTTTTTTTTTTTTTTTTTTTTGGGGGGGACAGAGAGAGACAGAGCATGAACGGGGGAGGGGCAGAGAGAGAGGGAGACACAGAATCGGAAACAGGCTCCAGGCTCCGAGCCATCAGCCCAGAGCCTGACGCGGGGCTCGAACTCACGGACCGCGAGATCGTGACCTGGCTGAAGTCGGACGCTTAACCGACTGCGCCACCCAGGCGCCCCTTGTGTTCTGTTTTAATGGCAGTGTACTGGTTTGCCAGATTAAAAAAAGAACTCCTCCATCAGTCAGTATTTTTACCTGCAGACACAGAAAGTTGACTACCTAGTTAAAACGGTGAAAGAATTCCCTGAGAGGCAGCCACGGCTCGGAAGGCTGGGGAGCCAAGCGTGAAGGCTGGTCCACACTGAATCGCAATCAGGCTACCAAAGCAGCAGCCCGGCAAGTGTGCTACCGGGCGAGGCGCAGGAGCCTACGTTCACACCGCGGGCGCCCAGACACCGGGTGCTGCTGCCTCGCTCCTCGTGGCGCCTGGCCACGGCGGCTGCCTGGAGGCGATGCCTGCTTCTCCCCACTGCCCTCCAGCCCTCACTCCTGCCGGAAGTCCGGGGCAGGGGGATCGGGTCGGCTGAGCTAGGCCGGAAGCATGTGGCCGGAAGCAAAGGAGTTTAGGAGAGCACATGCTGGCACCTTTATCCTCTACAGTGAAGGGGAGCACGTGCCTTGGACGGCGGGAACTTCCTAGGATATAAGAAGACTGTTTATTTATTTATTTATTTATTTTTTAACGTTTATTTATTTTTGACAGAGGGAGAGAGACAGAGTACGAGCGGGGGAGGGGCAGAGAGAGAGGGAGACACAGAATCGGAAGCAGGCTCCAGGCTCCTAGCCGGCAGCCCAGAGCCGAACGCGGGGCTCGAACCCACGGACCGCGAGATCGTGACCTGAGCCGAAGTCGGACGCCCAACCGACTGAGCCACCCAGGCGCCCCTAGGAAGACCGTTCAGATGCCGCACTCCTTAAAGGAAAAGAAAGAGACGTGTTCGCTTCGGCATGCCAGGTGGGGGGGGGGGGGGCGGGGGGGGGCGGGGGGTGCGCTGGCACAAGCCCTAGGAGGGCGTCCCGTGCGACGTTCTGCTGGTCGGAGCAATCGCACTAGCCCCCACTCGTGCCACCGAGTTCTGCAGGCAAAGGGGCACGCTGTCCCGGGAGCAACTCTCAGGCTCTAGTCATCGAAGTGTGGTTTCTGGGCGTCTGTCAGGGCCACCGGTGGTCTGGTGCCCTCTGAGGACAAAGCACTGGAACAGTTTTACTCGCACCCCATCATACACATTTGAAAAATAAGGTTAAGAAGCTGTGTTTGTTTCTGTGGACCCTTTACAAGAACTGAACTGGCAGGCACAGTTGACAGGGCAAATTCATTTGGGCCCTTACTTTTCATGCTATTTCCATTTATCGACAACAATTATTAACTTTGCAGCTGGGGAGGGGAATTGCTGTTACGTTGTGCTCTCCACCCAAATTCACAAAAACAAGCTATCGAATCAAAAGGGTTTCTTTAGACTACAAAAAGGAGTCGTGAAAATAACAACAAATATGTAAAACAACAGCGAACAGGACCCCGTTTTGAATATCGTCTGTAAATGTGCTTGGAAAGACAAATCTGAGTGTGATGAAAGAAAACGACAGGCAGGAAATAGGGTATTTAGTACCGAAATACTTATCACTGGACCAGCAGTACATTCACCTGTCGCCTCCAAAACATTTCCAATATGAAACCTTGTCAACTGACTGATTTTACCGTGTGAGATGGAGAAAGGGACAAAGTTCCAAATGAGACAACATTCTGACATTCCTGCTGTGTGATGAAGGGCACAAATCATTCCTAAGAAACCCGCCAAAGGAAAAAAGTCCACCACAAAGAACATCCTGTTCTTAGAGAAAGCCACATTTCCTTTCTTTGTAATGTTTAAAATCACATGATGTCAAAAACATATAGTGGAGAAGAGTACAGCTGAGCCTTGAAACACGGGGCCGGGGGAGGTTTGCACACCAACGCCCCACACAGTTAAAAATCAACCTATCACTTTTGATTCCCCATAACGTAACTACTCATAGCCTATGGTTGACTGGAAGTCTTACTTATAACAGTCAATGAGCACATATTTTGTATGTTATATCATATGCTGTATTCTTACAACAAAGTTAAAGAAAAGGAAATGTCAAGAAAATCATAAGATAAAATACATTTAAGCGGACCCACAGAATTCAAACCGGTGTTGTTCAAGAGTCAGTTGAAACTGCTATCATGCAGGACAGCAGATGCTTTTAACAACTGGACAAAATTACCCATTTCACTACTTTATCAGACACCTGAACAGTACTTATTGCTATGTGCTGAGTGCTGTTCTAAGTGCATTACATATGTACTCATTTGGTCTTCACATTTACAGATAAGGAAACTGAGGCACACGGAGGCCATATGACATGCCACAGTTGCAGAGTTATCACGTGGCAGAGCTGGGACTTGAACCTAAGCACACAGGTTTAGTCTGTGCACTTAACCACTGTGTAATTCTGTGCTGATGTCTGTGGTGCCCGTTAGCTCAGCACGGGTACCGTGCACGTACGGAGGAGATACTCCAAAGATACCTTTGGAGGGCATAATCGGGACACGAAGTTCATGGGCTCACCACTGACAGAGGACTAGTTATGTGCAGCAGGGAGAGTTATTGCTGCATGGAGAAAGAGATTTGACTACTGACTTGGAACAACAACGTGCCTACTGATCTTGTTAGTGTCAAAAAGAACAAGTGTGAATTTGATCAAGCTACAACCACTGAGTGAAGAAAAACACGGGGCGCTTAAGACTGCCTTTCTAAACGCAAGCATGTCTTTTGTATTTTGGAAAGAACTTATTCAATTTCCTTGCTGGCATGATTTTTCCTTACGTAGTAGGGAATGATCACCGTTGGTTTCCTCAGTATGTGACGCATAAGACAGCATTTTTAGCGATGACACCAGTAAAGATCCTTTCCCATTATTCTAAGTAACTTAGCAATGCAGCCGTCATCTTGAATAGGTTAAAAACGCGAATAAAAATATCAACGTCAAATCTGAGATACCAATGTAATTTTTCAGGGTGACTGCATTGTGGTAAAAATGGATACATCCCTGAAAGTTTGAATTTTTTCCAAATCTTAATGTTTTTATTTTATTCATGGAGGAAAACAATGAGAACTACAGTTAAAAACCACATCCACAAGCTGCAACTGAGTTTAAAGTAATACTTTTATATGGCCAAATGCAGCCACAAAGTTGTTTTGTCTCTGTCTCACACATAGCAACATTCCATTTCCCTGCTTTTACACGGGATGGGCCGGTCAACTTGGTACACGAACTATTAAAGCAGACTTCAGGGAGAAGTCTGAATCCACATACGATCTGAATATCCAGAACTATCTTCAAGAGACTTCAAACTGTTGAAGCCATTCCTGCCAACTTACTGCAGTGAGTTAAGTTTTTCAAATTTAGTAGCAATAAAAAATAAGAAAGTGCATAGAGAAAGTGTGTATGATTCAAGCATTGTTATCGATACCTCAGTAAAAAGATCACACACAAAATAATGTCTATAACTGGCACCAAAGAGTTATCAGTAATTTAAACGTGAATTAGATTTTTTGAGTAATGATTAATTTTTAAAATATTTGTTTCAAATTATGGGTCTGCTAACCCACTATTTATTAAGTTTGAGAAACACTCCCATGTAGGAAGATGTGGGAATGACTTCACAGAGAGAGAATGCTACATTTTTTCAAGCAGATTCAAAGAGAATGAGAGTCTTCAGGAGCTATGTGATAAGAAGAAAATACTTTGAAAATATATCTCAAAGAAGAGGGAGCAGAAAACCGTACAGAAGTGAAGTTACTCTGAGATATACTGGTGAGGGGCTTCAAAAAAGAATATACTAGTCCATGGGTCCATGTAAGCCACTGGAAGGATAGAGAAAAACAGCAGCATGCCAGAGTTTCAGGCAAAAAAAAAAAAAAAAGACACTTAGGTAGCGTTTCAGCACCGAGGATGGATACAGTGGATACCACCAGCAATAACGCAGCCTGAAGAAGGTAAAGCCTGGAGTGCGAGATAATCCCTCAGCAGAAAGACAGTAGGAAAGGGAGAAAAGAAGGGATATGGCAGCGATGGATTATGTGAAGGCATAACAGGCTTGTGAGCAGCAGTAGATGTTGTGTAAAAACAGTGTATCCATAAGACACATTTGAAACACTAGCTGGTGGTAATAACTTGCTACTGTAAGAAGGTTAAGTTCTTAAGTTTTTCACCACCTTTATGATTTTAGAATGAGGATATAGCTAGATTTGCTTTTTAGCTTCCCTTTCCAAGAGTACTATAAATAAGCCCAGTTACATATCTAGGAAGGATCCATCTATCATCTGTTTTTCATATAAAACATATCTTAGATGGGCTAGGGACCTTGGCTATTAGCTATATATTCATATATATGTATATGTACATATACATATGCACATGTATATGCACATATATATGTATATGTACATATATGTGTATAAGTATATGTACATATATGTATATGTGTGTATATATGTGTGTATATATGTGTGTATATATGTATATATGTGTGTATATATGAGTAAAATTTGTCTTTATCTTAAGATCCTCAATTTTTTCATAATAGGCTATTTTTAAATGGTATTAATGTTAAATAGTTCTTAATATCACAGTGTTAAGAACTACAAAAGGTCTTGGCTTTCATCCCACTTGCAAGCAAGTAAAGCTGCCACAGTTTCATAAATGCGGGTAGAAGACATGAGACTCCTGGGTCAGAGACTGATAGTTTGTTACTCAAGGTAACAGCAGCAGTAAGAATATTAGCACTTTGTGCTGGTTCCCCAAGCCACAATTTCCGTAGGAAAACCTGAAGAGAGCTAAATGAGCCTGCACACACCAGTGTAAAGAAGAGGAACCTTGAACTTAGGGAACCCACAACTCTCATAATGGACAGTAAGCATCCTTTGTTCCTAGGAAGACATCTATTTGAAAAGGGCATTCAGTGCCTCGATATGCAAGAAGGGCAGAAAGGTGAGATAAATATCTCCCCGCAAATACCCTTATTTCTACATTATCTTGTTTTCTGGCAAGTTTACCTGAATACGTCACTCCACTGGTCACTGTGAATAATCCGGCTGATGCAAGCAGAGATCAAATAGCACCAGAAAAAAG
This sequence comes from Neofelis nebulosa, assembly GCF_028018385.1. NCBI lineage: Eukaryota > Metazoa > Chordata > Mammalia > Carnivora > Felidae > Neofelis > Neofelis nebulosa. Next base: position 6,267,291 of record NC_080795.1, read on the forward strand.
CCAACCTTGCAGTCCTGATCTTATCCATGTCCCCCAAGGTCCTAGGCCTAACCAGCTGAAAAAATACCATAAAGCACCAAGGTCTACTTAAAATTCAATGGCTTTCCCCCTTAAGTTTCTGTATTGACCTTTATACTTGGCATTAAACCAGGTACAAATGGATACATTAAAAATGTGCAGATTCTTCTTTGGCTCAAGAAGGAAGTCTAGAGCAATTCTGTCACCTAACTTGGCCAGTGAGTTGAAGGTAACCTGAGTGTCTTCCAGTGTTAAGGCATACGGTATCACTGATCACTTCTTTTTGGGAAACTCCACTGAATCAGCAAAGGTAGCTCCTTTTAATAGAAATCTCCACATTCATATAAGGACCACAGGATCAACTGGTAGTGTTTCCTTAAATAAAAGGCTCCTTATGACTACCCCTAATGTGTAAGTTTTAGGAAGGGAAGCAAGTTAATGCCTGGCCTTCATACAGGAAGTATAACACCAGGGGTTGATACTCATGGCCTCTGCAAAGAAAGTGTTTACAATTGTTGGGCCACCCAAATGAGATCTTCATCAGCGGTGGTGGTGAGGCGGGGACCAGGTGAAGGCAGAAGTTGATGGGGCCCTCGGGTGGCTTCCCAGATGGATGATAAACCTTAGGGGTCTCAGTTCAAGTCAAATGACTGAGTCTACTCCTGGTTTTAGGAAAGACTGACCTACTTATCTCTGGTAGCAGATGGGTGACATTTATCTGCCCCTTGGAATGGCTGAGGGAGGCTGAGGGATAAAGAGCTACTGACAGGTATTTTGCTTGGGAGGTGCAAAACCTCTTATTATGCCTTTCGTTTCCAATAGGTTTCTCAATAAGGTTAAAGGGAATGGCCATCAAATCATCACAGCGCTCCCTGGAGGCAGATGACAGACGCAGCAGTCAATTAAAATAAAGTGTGCACGGGGCGCCTGGGTGGCGCAGTCGGTTAAGCGTCCGACTTCAGCCAGGTCACGATCTCACGGTCCGTGAGTTGGAGCCCCGCGTCAGGCTCTGGGCCGATGGCTCGGAGCCTGGAGCCTGTTTCCGATTCTGTGCCTCCCTCTCTCTCTGCCCCTCCCCCGTTCATGCTCTGTCTCTTTCTGTCCCAAAAATAAATTAAAAACGTTGAAAAAAAAAAAAAAATAAATAAAATAAAATAAAATAAAATAAAATAAAATAAAAGTGTGCAACGGTTCATAGATCTTCAGGAGGAAAGCCCTAGGGAAAATTCACTGAAAAATAAAGATTAATATTCTCCCTCCCCTGTGTCTCTGGGGAATGAGGTATTTTTCTGTTTGCAGGTGCTAAGGTTGTCACCCTTCCACTGCTACCAAATCCATGTGTCCCAGTCCAGCAGCTATAACTTCACCACTTTCCAATCAGTGACTAAATGCACACAAAGCTTTGGTCTAGAAGGGTCAAGTGACAAGAAGGACAAGAGCACTGCTGTAAAACTTGCAGAGATGGGCTATAGGAATGACGTCTGCAAGATGACTGAATAAAAGACATCCTTCAAATGCATCTCCCCTCTTCAACAGCAATAATTTGGCATCCGACCACGGAAAAAGCACCTTCACGGGAACTTCGGGATGCTATCTGGTGCACTCTCCAACTCAGGAAAGACATTCTGAGAAGGCAGGCTCACACCCAGGCAGCTCACTCACTGACTGTGGTCCTAGCCACAGGCTCAGAAACAGCTGTGTACCCTGAAAATTCTGCTACGGTCCCACTGGCTTTGGTTCTGCCACCAACAAAATACGCCAAGGGACCCTGGAGGACTCACACGTACCCGTCCGTCAGCTAACAGGCACACAAACCTCAGTCCCACTTGTGTGGATCTGAAATAGCTCTTCAACAGGCTTCAGCCCCTCTCTGCTGAGGTCTGGGACCCGCTGGAGGTAAGCCCAACAGATTCTGTCGAATTCTGAAAGGGCACGGTAACTGGTCTCCAGCCCATCCTGGCCAGTCCCCAAACATCCGTGCTGGCACACAGACCCAGCAGGAGACTGCAGGCTGCACCCCTAAAGATTCTGAAGGGTCCTATAGGTGGCTTTATCCCTATCACAGAAGTAGTCTACCAGCAGGCCAGCCAGTCTCAGGGACCCAGCAGGAGACGTCTGACAGTGCTCCCAGAGGTCCTGAAAAGGCCTAGACTCAGCTCCAGCCCTTCCCAGCCAGTCTGTGAGCAGTAACCCACCTGCATCCCCGAGATCCTGAAAAGGTCCTAAACTAGGTTCGATTCCCTCCAAGCTGCAGTCACAAGCAGTCCTGCCGACATAGGGACCTGGTGGGGGGACACTCACATCTGTGCCTCAGGAGATCCTGAAACGGTCCTAAACTCGGCCCCAGTTCCTCCAGCCAAAGTCAGGGAGTAGTCCAACCCACCCGAGGGACCTGGTGGCACAAATGCCCGTCCGTGCCTCCGACGCCAAGTACGCAGACTTCAGTCGCAGCCAGGAGACCGGAAATAGCCCTGGAGCTTGGTTCTAGCCCCTCTCAGCCACGGCCCCGGGTCTACCCTGCCCACCCAGGGACCCACCAGTGACCAGGGACTGGTCCCCTCCTGGGACCTGGCAGGAGGTACACCCATCCACACACCTGGTGAGAGGACAGCTGACTACGGACGCAGCCACGGAGGCTGAAGTGGACCTTGTCCCAGCACTACCCAACTGAACAAGGGACTGGAGACAGTCCCAGACACCTGAAGACCAACCAACCTGCCAACCGTGGACCCTGCTGCAGACCCATCAACCGCGCATAACCCGCTCTGACCCAGCACGAATGGATTCCGGAGGTAATCCCATCCGTTAACCCAGACGACAGAGAGGAGGCCATTAACTGCTGAAAATGGTCTTTAAAGACTGGAAGAGGTATTAGCTCCTTCAAATGCACAGACATCAATGCAAGGCTACACAGACCACGAAGAATTAGGTAAGTCTAACACTACCAAAGGCAACGAACAGTTTCTAGTCCCATAGAAAGATATATCTAAAATTTGCCTGACAAAGGATCAAAATAATCATCTTACAAAAGCTGAATGAAATGAAAGAGAACACAGACAACGGAACAAGACTAGGAAAATAACAGATGAACGGAAGGACAATAAAGAAACAGAACTTATAAACGGAACCAAGCAGCGACCCTGGAGCCGAAGAATACAATCACACAACTGACAAATGCAACGGACAGCTCTACTGCACAGACTTCTGCACCTATGCCGTCTGCCTCTGAAGTCCGCCTGAAATCAAGTCCTACGCAAGACCAGTCACAAGGGTTTGCTGGGTCACAAGGAAAACATTCTGCAGTTCAAACGCCGAGTACTCCAGGAGCTACACTAAATAATGTCCCACTTTCCCTAGAGTAAGTACCAATATCCCGAGGCGTTGCCACACACACGCCTAATTCTTCTCTCATTTACCTTCCAGAAGAGCTTGGGGTTCTCTCTCTCCCCCTCGCTCTCTGCCCCTCCCCCACTCTGTCTCTCTCAAAACGTATAAACTTAAAAAAATTATTTTAGAAAAAAGATTTAAATATTTATGCACGACAAGGAAAAAGAGGAAGCTGGGAAGTAATTGCGGAATGTTAAGGTATGCAATCGCATCTGTGGCTCCTGTCAATTTCTGCTCCCATTCTAAGATGTTCTGGGCTCACAGGACACTGTTTTGTGATAAATAAGATAAGTACTGTTCTATGTCTCATTATAGATAGCTTTGAGGAATGTAAAATGCTAACATTAACAGTAATGAAAGTAGCTAATACTGAGTACTGACCATGTAGCTACTGGCACTACTCATCTCTGTACTGGGTTAACTCATTCAGTCCTCACATCAGCCTCATGAGAAAGAAAAATGACCACCACCCCAATTTTATAGATTAGGATACCAATTCGCAAGCAAAAGAGCAATAATTCAAACCAAGGCCTACGCATTTCTGCTTTTCCAAATAACATCAAACAGCCCTCGTATATCGTTTAAAGTTTTCTCCCTTGATATAATATTGGTACCTTAATTTCTCACATTCCCCCCGAAAGCCTGTCTTTTCTTTGTTAATGTGTCTAAGTGATCTTAAATTATGCAGCCAGCATCATCTCCTCTGTAAAGCCTTATCTGTCTCCTCCCACATGAATTCCTCTCTTTTCAATACTCTGGAAAACATACTTCTATAACATCTATTATAACTTTTCTTTACGGCTCGTATATTTTCTTCAACACTGTGAATCCGACAAGTTCAATAATAATGTCTCATCAGCTCTGCAGCTACTGGTAGTAGTCGAAAAAAAACCAGCAGACACAAAATGGCTATTGAATTAAAATTAGACACACCGGGGGCGCCCGGGCGGCTCAGTTGGTCGAGCGGCCGACTTCGGCTCAGGTCACGATCTCGCGGTCCGTGGGTTCCGGCCCCGCGTCGGGCTCTGGGCTGACGGCTCGGAGCCCGGAGCCTGCTTCGGATTCTGTGTCTCCCTCTCTCTCTGCCCCTCCCCTGCTCATGCTCTGTGTCTCTCGGTCTCTCGATAATAAATAAACGTAAAAATATTTTTTAATTACAAAAACCAAAGAAAATCCTGAACATAAAATTTCTAATGTGACCTCTGCTGGCCACTACACAGTAGTATTACAGTTGTACGGATACTTTTATACTACCCGCTTTTAACAAGGTTTATCACGATGCCCCATATTATGGCCATCTTGATTTCCCTTACTCCATTAGCACCTCTGCTAAACTAGTCTACTTTAAGGTAAGCACATTAGGTAGGATTTTAAGCTGAATGTTGCAGGAAACACTAGTTAACGGCTTTTCCCTTACCGTTTGCCTCGTGGATAATGCCGCACATATTCTCCAACATCATGAGCAGCGACAGCTAAGACTTGTGGATCATCGGACACCTCCAGAAGTTTTGTCAAAATTCTGAAATACATGTAATCCAAAGAGAGATTGACTTCTAGCTGTTCCATACAGCACAACAGAGCACAGGTATAATGCAAGTATATCCTGAAAACAGGCATTTATAAATATAGTCGTATTTTCTACAGATCTTACTATTATGCATAATGCACTACACATAATAAATCACATGTAAGTTTGCAGTTTCAGCTTTTATACATATGTAACAGGTTACTTTCAGATTCACGATGTATACCTCACCCAATTCCTAAAATATCAGGAACTCCCTCCCCTGCTCTCTCAAGAGAGACAACTACACTGAGTTAATGGTGAGTTAATACACGACAACCACTGAATCCTTGACAATTATATTTTGAAAGTTAAACATCTGTAAGCCTTTTGTCGGTATGAAGAAGTTACTCGAAGCTGCGATCAAGACGGAACGTGCGGGGCGCCTGGGTGGCGCAGTCGGTTAAGCGTTCGACTTCAGCCAGGTCACGATCTCGCGGTCCGTGAGTTCGAGCCCCGCGTCGGGCTCTGGGCTGATGGCTCGGAGCCTGGAGCCTGTTTCCGATTCTGTGCCTCCCTCTCTCTCTGCCCCTCCCCCGTTCATGCTCTGTCTCTCTCTGTCCCAAAAATAAATAAAAAACGTTGAAAAAAAAAAATTAAAAAAAAAAAAAAAAAGACGGAACGTGCGCCCTGAGCACACACATCCCCTCTCTCCCTCTCTCTCCAAGTCCCACGAAGGATCTGAACCTGAACTTCACAGGTAAAACTAAATGCAAAATAGCAAGCAAACATCTTCGGAGAAGACGGCAGCCCAGATTCACACTCCCAGCTCCCTTGCCGTCCTCCTACTTTCTCCACAGCAACCACACGGGCAGAGTGTCACCACTGCCAGAGCCCGACAGTGCTTGTGACAACGGGAGCCAACCAGACACACAGAAGGCTCCCCTCTGCCGGGAGCTGGAGCAGATTTCTGCCTCCTCGAGGACCTGCAGGGAGGACTCATCGCCCCCAGGGGCGCATGTGTCCTCCGCAATGAAGCGGGGGGTGCACCCCCCCCCAGAATCCAATCCACTGGGAGAGACCTCCTTCATCTACTTCGGAGCGAACGTGAGGGGAGACCATTCAAGGAACAGGTGGCTTGTGTTACTGACACTGCTCAAGGGCACAGAAATAGGAAGAAAACTTCTCAACTCATTCCACAAACAGAGCATAACTGGGACAACCAATCGGAATGAGTACTTTTCTTTAAAGGTTTATTTATTTATTTTGAGAGAGAGAGAGAGAGAGAGCACCGCCGAACTGTGAGATCAAAACCTGAGCCTAAATCAAAGTCAGACGCACAAACAGCTGAGCCGTACATGAAGCACTCTTAAAATTCAACAATAATAAAAACAACTCAATTTAAAAATGGTTAAAAGACCTGAACAGACATCTCACCAAAGAAAACAGCTGGCGAATAAGCAAACGAAAAGATGACCAACATCACGCATCACTGGAAAACAAGGAGATAACACTATCCACCTTCATTGTGAAAATGGCAAAACCCTGAACACTGGCACCACCAGATGCCGGCAAGGACGTACAGCAACAGGTATGCTGATTCACCGCTCACGGGGATGCCGAAAAGTCCAGCCACCCTGAAAGGCAGTTTGGCACTTTCTTATAAAACCAAACCTGAGTCTTACCATGCCATCCATACTCCCTTCAGATTCACCCCAGTGAGTTGAAAGCTTATGTCCACATAAGATCCTGCACGTGGACCTTTAGAGCAACTTTATCTACAGTGATTGCCAAAACCGTGAAGCAACCAAGACGTCCTTTGATGCAGAAACCATGGTACAGCCGTACAATGGGACAGTCAGCAATAAAAAGAAAAGAAAAAATAAAAAGCAATGAGCTACCGAGCCACAAAAAAAGATGAAGGAACTCTCAATGTGCATGGCTAAGGGAAAGAAGCCGGTCTGAAAAGGTTATATACTATCTAATTCCAACTCTAGGACATTGTGGAAAAGGAGAAACTACAGGATAGAAATAAGACCAGTGGTTGCCAGAGGTTCAGGGAGAGGGAGGAAGAGCAGAGCGAGTAGGTGGAACGTGGGAAATTTTTAGGGCAGTGAAACTATTCTGCGTGACACGGTAATAGGGGACATGTGGTATCAGTCAAAACCTACAGAGCATATAACCAGAGTGAACTAGACAACAGAAAAAAGTGAGCCCTAATGTAACTTACAGACTTCAGTGAAAAGTAATGTATAAATATTGGTTCATCAGTTATAACAAACGTACCACACTATTGCAAGATGTTAATAATAGGGGAAGAGAGAATATATGAAAACTCTCTGTACATTCCCCTCAATCTTTCTGTAAACCTAACATTATTCTAAAAACTTAAATCTATTCATTTTAAAAGTTACAGTACGGTGTGTGTGTGTGTGTGTGTGTGTGTGTGTGTGTGTGTAGGGGAGAGAGAGTAATTCTTGCATTGTTTCTAACAGCAAAATCTGGCAATAGTATTAAATATCCATCAATGGGAGACTGATTAAACACAATACAGAAAAAAGAAGAAGGCAAAAGACTCACATTTCTGAATTTCAAAACACACTACAAAGTAAAAGTAATCAAGACAGTAGGATACTGGTATCAGAATAGTCATGTAGATCAACAGAACAAAACCGAACGTCCAAAAATAAACCCATGTGTCCACAGGCCAACTGAATTTCAATAAGGATACCAAGACAATGCAATGGGGAAAAATAGTCTTTTCAACAAACTGGGATAACTGGATAGCTACATGCAAAAGAATGAAGTTGGACCCTTACTTCACATCATGTACAATAAAATTCGAAAGGATCAAAGACTTAGATGTGGGGTGCCTGGGTGGCTCAGTCAGTTAAGCGTCCAACCTCAGGTCATGATCTCACGGTTCGTGAGTTCGAGCCCCGCATCGGGCTCTGTGCTGACAGCTCAGAGCCTGGCGTCTGCTTCGGATTCGGGTCTCCCTCTCTCTCTGCCCCTCCCCCACTCATTCTCTCTCTCTCTTTCTCTCTCTCTCTCTCTCTCTCTCTCTCTCTCTCAAAAATAAACATAAAGGGGCGCCTGGGTGGCGCAGTCGGTTAAGCGTCCGACTTCAGCCAGGTCACGATCTCGTGGTCCGTGAGTTCGAGCCCCGCGTCAGGCTCTGGGCTGATGGCTCGGAGCCTGGAGCCTGCTTCCGATTCTGTGTCTCCCTCTCTCTCTGCCCCTCCCCCATTCATGCTCTCTCTCTGTCCCAAAAATAAATTTAAAAAATAAATAAATAAAATAAAATAAATAAACATTAAAAAAAAATTTTTTTAAGACTTAAATGTACGTGCTAAAACTATAAAAATATTACAGAATACAGAGGAGTAAATCTTCAAAACCTTGGTTTTGGCAATGGATTCTTCAGTAGGACACCAAGAGCATGAGAAACAAAAAAATAAATAAACTGGACTTTATCAAAATTTTTAAATGTGCTTCCAAGGACTCTATCAAGAAAGTGATAAGATAACCCAAAAAATGGGGCACCTGGGTGCCTTAGTATGTTGAGCATCTGACTCTTGATTTCAGCTCAGGTCATGATACGAGGGTCGTGGGTTCGAGCCCCAAGTTGGGCTCTGTGCTGACAGCTCAGGGCCCGGAGCCTGCTTCAGATTCTGTGTCTCCCTCTCTCTCTGCCCCTCCCCCACTTGTGCTCGCTCTCTCTCTCTCTCTCTCTCTCTCAAAAATAAATAAACATTTAAAAAATTTTTATTAAAAATGGTGTTGGTTCAATTAGACATCTACATAATGAAAATAACTGCATCTTGACCCCTACTTTGTACCTTACCCAAAACCAATTCTAGATGGAATAGAGATCTAGTTGTGAAAGGTTCAAACAGTAAATCTTCCAGCAGATGACCTGGAAATACATCTTCATGACCCCATATGGGGAAAAACTTCTTAACCAGGACACACAAAAAAAATACTAGCCATAAAGGAAAAAATTAATCAATGGAGCCACACTAAAACCAAAGAGTGAAATGGTATGTGAAAGAGTAGAAGAAAACAGTTGAGATAAACAGATATAAGACCTCTCGTTCAGAATACATACAGATCTCCTATTAAAAAATTTTTTTAAATGCCTGAACAACCCATTCTGGAAAAATAGATATCCAAATGACTGATAAGCAGATGAAAAGGTATTCAACCACATAAGGAAGGAAGAAAATACAAATTAAAATCATGAAATAACTAAAATTTTTTACTATTTTTTAAAATTTATTATCACTAGTGACAAAAGTACATTGGCAAGGAGGTGGAACAACAGGTATTAAGAGTGTGAAGTGAAATTTAAAACTTACTTTAAGAGCTCATAATTCTTCTCATTTAATCTCACAGCATTTTCTCTCCAAAATTTCTCAGATTTGTGCACAGGACTCCACTCCAGTCTTCCAGATTTAAGCTCTGAGCTATATTCATCAAATGAGCTACAAAAAAAATTTTAAGGATCTCAAAGTTAAGAAAAATCTAAGAGTTGCTCCAAAATTAAGCAAAACATTTTTTACCATGTTAATCATACCTCAAGAGAAGAAAAAATTCTTCACCGATGATTTAACTGCAAAGACTGACCATCCTTTGTACATTAGCAAACTACCACTAAACGAAGTTTAAACAGCTTAAATAATCTTTAATAAACCATGTGAAATTTATTCAAGGTCCTAAGGTCCAATACTCCTGCCAAATTGGAGTGCTCAAAATGAGGTTTACTGAAAGGAGCATTTGCTTTCAAAATCTTCGTCCTAATAAATAAAGTATAATCAGTATAATATCTGATAATCTAGCAGAGTTTCCACCATCCCACTTAAAATACTGTATTTGCCAGACCACTAGATGCGTTAATGTGAATCTATATAAAAGTATGCTACTTAAATAGCATGTTCTAATACTATATATGTCATAAACCACTATACTGTATTATGCAATGAAAAATACACATACGGGTATAATATTGCACAACATGATTACAAACACTGCAAAGGTAATTCACCAACTAAGTTAACATTATAAATCAAAAACAAAAACCTCTGCATAAAACAAACTGCAATGCAATGCAATTAAAAAAATCATTCACTATGTATCAAGTAACTTAATTATTCAAAGCTTCATTCTATAAAAAGTGTTTAGTGTTGTCAGCCAATGGTTTTCCTTCTAAGTGAAAAGTGAAAACTTAAAAGGACATGGCTGGACATCCTTCCAAGTGAAAAGTTGAAAAAGATTTAGCCATTTAAATACTGACTGGTAATTCAATATAACCAGAATTTTACTGGTTAAGTTGAATAGAGTGTTCTATTAAATAAAGTACTAATTTACTTTAATGTAAGGCCAATCAGTGTAAGAAGTAAACTAATGCTGTTTAACATGAATATCCTAAACCTTTAACAGCAAAAACAGAGACAAAGCTCTTTTACCTATACCCATCACCTGACTGGCTTTAATGTAAAGAGCAGGATTTTTCAAATTACCAAACTCAACATGAAAAATCAATACATAATAATAATTGGCTAACATGGATTAAATAATTTAGAAAGCTAAGTATCACTAATCTTATTCATTTTTAAGAGATCTCAAATCATTATTAGAGAAGAACTGATAACAGATTTATAAAAATGAACTTAGTAAAATTTGTAAAAACTTCAAGTCTACTGCTGGCCAGGCTGGTTTATTACAATCCAGTTAGTCACATTTGAAATTACAGAAGGACGAAACTCATTTGCCTCCCTCTACAACGCCCATGATAGACCACTGATCTCGGTGACACATCCCATCTCTATAGCAGCACTTGGGCCTTGGGATTAAGGGCTGCACTGAATTATCTGGTAAATGCATTTCTGGAACACATACTACACCGAAGGCATTTGCTGGATAGTTGAAACCTCACAACAAATCCTACCAGGTTAGACTTTTTATTGCTATGTTAGCAAAAGGAAAACTGAGGCTTCACAAAGTCAAGAAGCTTGTCAAGGCCAAGTGTGGACAAAGTGGCCAGACAATTCAAACTGGGTTCAGCCTGGCTCCCAAACCCAAACCACCTACACAGAAAGATGTACTTCTACACAGTAATTCCCTTTTAAAAATGTATCAGTAGTTTAAAAACAAAGGATATATACGTTATGGGAAAGATCATCAATACATTAGTAAACAAAAATGAACAGTTCCAGAAGAATATGCAGAACCCCATCTGTATATGCGTTTGTGTGTGTGCATGGACACACGTGTCAGGGGAGCAGGGCTAGGAAGGTTTTTCTGGAAGCAAACACAAAAGTGGGGGCGGGATGACTAGGTGGAAGAGGTATGGAGTCCCTTCTAGAACTATGTAAGGATTCTTTTTTCTCTTACTGCATTGTACACCATTTGTGTAATTTTTAATATCAAAAATAAAGAACACAATAGGAACTTCAAAAAAGCAGGGAGAAAAATACTCTTTCCGTTTATGGCCAAACATCCTTCAAAAATTAACGAGTACTGTTTAAAAAGATTCTAAACCAGGGGGAGATTCTTAAGGGGTTCCAGAGTGACACCAACATCCTGTGGGATTAAGTCAGATTTCAGACAAGAGAAGGATGGGAAAACCCCAAAAGAGAAGACGTAACACAAAGCTCTGGCCAACTGTTACCATGGTGATGAGCCAGTTGTCCCCCACCCCCCATATCCCCAATTCTTAACAGAAGACATAATGTTTTAGTGAAATCTTTTGAGTTTATAGTTAGTAACAAATTTAGACTTTCTGAAAATACTGGCAAAGTCCAACAAGGCCCAATATATCCAGCCTGTGAGAGTTTTTTAAAATAACATACCTAAGGTCTTGGACACTCTCACCAAGTTTTTCCAAAAGAAATTTTATATCTTCACTGATATCTTCATCATCGTACTTCTGCTGTTCCAAGTTCTCCAACTGTTTCAGAACTTTGCACTGGATCATAGCCAGGGCATATTCTTGGCGAGTTTCTCTTTCAGTCGATTTCTCCAAAAAGTTCTGAGTTAGACAAACACGTGAGAAAACCATATAATTTCTTTATGTGATATTCTTAGACCCCTGCACTACCTCCTGCGCCCTCTCTCCTCCTCTATTCTCAGGTTAAGCGAATACTATATCACAAATCCTTATCTCTTTCCTGAGCACCTGTCCCATATCAAAAGCGTATTTCTTATTCCTCGCTTACTTACTGGCTTAACCACACATTTAAAATCATTGAACCAGACGGGCCTCAAAACACTGGACATGTTTACAATTAAGTCCATCAAATCCTTTCTCACAGCCCTGCTTCTGAGCATACCCAGTGAACTTCTCATCTGTTAGCCACCTAGTACTTGGGATGCTAAGGAACAATGTTTCTTCAAGTATCTCTAGGGTTTCTCAGTCAGTCACCCTTTCCCCTCTCATCAACCTGCAAATGCACAAAGGACATTGCCTGAACAATTACCAAAAAAGTTTTGTGACATTCTGGCAAATTCTCTAGTTTTCTTCTGTAATTTTTCTACTTAGAAGAATACTTATGAAAAGAGCAAAGGAATCCTAAATATACTGGACCCTTAATACGGATTTGAACTGTGCAGGTTCACTCTTCTGCAGATTTTTTTTGATAATTATGGTACAGTACTGGAAATGCATTTTTATTCCTTAGGATTTTCTTAAAAATTTTTTTTCTAGCTTACTTTATTGTAAGAATACAGCATAAGATACATGACATACAAAACATGTGTTAATCGTCTGTTTATCAGTAAGGCTTCTAGTCAACAGTATGCTACTCATAATTAAGTTTTGGGGGAGTCCAAAGATATACATGGATTTCGGACAGCACAGGGGGTCAGCTCTCCTAACCCCTACACTGTTCAACTCTATTTATAAAAATAAACTGTTCGTTGAATGAACCAGTATTTCTAAGCAAAGACTATGCTCAGCCTTAGGGACAGAAACAGACAAGCTCTCAAGAAAGCTACCTTCACCAAGATGGTAAAGGCGGCCTGTCAAATGCCTCCCCTCCACACACACACCCACCCCCACACACACAAATCCTGTAATGACAATTCCAAGTCAACTGTACCAAAATATGAAATTTTTAAATTTATTTTTGCAAGCAAACTATATTCCTAATAATTATGCTAAACAAACACATTAAGAGTTAGCTTAGCATATGTAAATGAGAGATCGATCCCCATCAAAATTCCAATGGCATTTTTCACAGGAGTAGAAAAAACAACCCTAAACTTTGTATGGAACCATAAAAGACCCTGAGTAGCCAAAGGAATCCTGAGAAAGAAGAACAAGGCTGGAAGAAGAACAAACACATTTCCTGGTTTAACTACACTACAAAGCTTTATTACTCAAAACAGTATGGCACTGGCATAAACTACACCCACACACAAATGGAACAAAATAGAGAGCCCAGATATAAAACCCCACATATACAATCAACTCATATTTGACAAAGGAGCCAAGAATACTCAATGGAGGGGCTGTCTGGGTGGCTCAGTCGGTTAAGTGTCCAACTCTTGATTTCAGCCCAGGTCATAATATCACAGGTCATGAGATCAAGCCCCACGTGGGGCTCCTCACTGACAGTGCTGGAGCCTTAGAATTCTCTCTCCCCCTCTCTCTCTGCCCCTCCCCTGCTCATGCACATGTGCGCTCTCTCTCTCCCTCGCTTGCTCTCTCTCTACCTCTTTCTCTCTCTCTCAAAAATATATACATACATAAAAGAGTACTCAATACAGAAAGGATAGTCTTTTCAATATATGACATTAGGAAAACTGTATAATCACATTCAGAAAAATGAAACTGGAGCCCTATCTTACACCACTCACAAAAATTAGCTCAAAATGGATTGAAGACTTACACATACTGAAGCTGTCAACCTCCTAAAAAAAAAAAAAAAAAAAAAATAGGGAAAAAGTTCCCTGACCTTGATCTTGGCAATGATCTTTTGTATATGACACCAAAGTACAAGGAAGAAAAGCAGAAACTTGCAAGTGGGGTGACATCAAACTAAAAAGCTTCTGCACAGCAAAAATAACTAAAATAAAATAAGATAAATAAAATAAAATAAATTAAATTAAAAAATGAAAGGGATCTTGTTGGATGAAAGAATATATTTGCAAAGCATGTATCTGATAAGGGGTTAATATCCAAAATATATGAAGAACTCATACAACTCAATAACAACCACAACAAAATGATTTAAAAATGGGCAGAGGATCTCAACTGACATTTTTCCAAAGACATACAAACGACTAACAGGTACATAAAAATATCACGACTCATCAGAGAAATACAAATCAAAACCACAATGGAATATCACCTCAAAAAACAAAAGATAACAAGTGGTTTCAAGGTTATGGAGAAAAGTGCACACTTGTTCACTACTGATGAGAACATAAATTGGTACAGTCAGTATGGAAAACACTCTGAAGGTTCCTCAAAAAATTAAAAATAGAACTTCCATATGATTCAGCCGTTCCACTTCTAGGTATTTATCCAAAGGAAATGAAAACAGAGTATCAATGAGATTATCTGCACTCCCATATTTATTGCAGCATTATTCACAACAGCCAAGACATAGGAATAATCTAAGTGTCCAACAAAGGATAAATGGATAAGGAAAATGGGGCAGAGGGGTGCCTGGGCGGCTCAGTCAGTCAAGCGACCAACTCCGGCTCAGGTCATGATCTCATGCCTCAGGAGTTCGAGCCCTGCGTTGGGTTCTGTGTTGACAGCTCAGAGCCTGGAGCCTGCTTTGGATTCTGTGTCTCCCTCTCTCTCTGCCCCTCCCCCATTTGCGCTCTCTCTCTCTCTCTCTCTCTCTCTCTCTCAAAAATAAATACACATTAAAAATATTTAAAAAAAAAAAAAAGAAAAAAATGGGAGTATATATACACAATGGAATATTATTCAGCCATTTAAAAAAAAGGAAATCTTGCCATTTGTGACAACACAGATAGACTTTCAGGGCATTATGCTAAGTGAAATGGTAGAGAAAAACAAATGCTGTATGAACGCACTTATATGCGGAACCTCTAAAAAACTGAAATTAAAAAAAAAAACACACTCATAAATATAGAGAACAGATTGGTGGTTGTCAGATGCAGTGGACGAGGGGTGGGCAAAATGGGTGAAGGGGACCAAAAGGTACAAGTTTCCAGTTATAAGATAAGTGAGTCCTAGGGATACAATGTACAGCATGATGACTACAGTTAATAGCACTATATGTATATCTGAAAGGTGCTAAGAAAGTAGATCTTACAAGTTGTAATCACAAGACAAAATTCGTAACTATGTGTGGTGATGGATGTTAATTAGACATACTGGGGTGATTATTTCACAATATATACAAATATCAAAGTGTTATGCTGTATACCTGAAACTAACAAAACGTCGTATGTCAATTATATCTCGATTGTTTTAATAAAGGTAAACAACCAATTTTCAGATACTGAAATTAATTGGTCACCACCAGACCTGTGGTAGAAGGCATGCGAAAGCATGGATGGGCAAACTTTCTAAAAAGGGCCAAATAATGAATACTTTAGGCTTTGAGGGTTCCATCATAGCTATTCAATTCTGCCATTATAATGCAAAAGCTGGCATACAAAATACAGAAGAAAAAAAAAAAAAAGCACAGCAGTGTTCCAATAAAGCTTTATTTACAAAAACTGATGGTGGGCCAGAACTGGCCCATGAGCTACTACAGACTGATGAGCCCTGAGCTAAAGGGAATTCTGCAGGTGACAGAAGTGAGACTGCCAAATGGAAAGCTGAACCTTCAGGACACAAGGAAAAACAACAGATATGGTAAATAGTTGAATGAATACAAAAGACTATTTTTCCCTCTTCACGTCTGTAATACAAATAAGACTGCTTAAAGGAAAAGTTAAAGACTGTAATACAGGTGTTTTTTTTTTTTTACCTATGTAAATAAATTTATATGTCAACTATAGAATAAAAAAGAGAGAATAGACCTGTATGATTTCAAGTTCTTACATTTTACATAAAAGAGTACAATGTTAACTTTAATGGGAAAAGTTAAGGATGCATATACTGTGCTACCAAAACAAGCTCTAAGAAATAAACACTACAGGGGCACCTGGGTGGCTCGGTCAGTTAAGGGTCCGACTTCAACTCAGGTCATGATCTCACAGTTTGTGGGTTCGAGCCCCGCGTCAGGCTCTGTGCTGACAGCTCGGAGCCTGGAGCCTGCTTCAGATTCTGTGTCTCCCTCTCTCTCTGTCCCTCCCCTACTTGCGCGCTCTCTCTCTCTCTGTCTCTCTCTCTCAAAAATAAAAATATTTTAAAATTTTTTAATAAAAAAATTTAATTAAAAAAAGGAAACACTACAAAGAACATTTAAAGGTCAACAGAGGGGCGCCTGGGTGGCGCAGTCGGTTAAGCGTCCGACTTCAGCCAGGTCACGATCTCGCGGTCCGTGAGTTCGAGCCCCGCGTCAGGCTCTGGGCTGATGGCTCAGAGCCTGGAGCCTGCTTCCAATTCTGTGTCTCCCTCTCTCTCTGCCCCTCCCCCGTTCATGCTCTGTCTCTCTCTGTCCCAAAAATAAATAAAAAACGTTGAAAAGGTCAACAGAAAAATTAAAATGAAATTCTAAAAGGGATTCAGTTACCTCAAGAGAAGGCAAGAATGAAAGAAGAACAAAAAACAGATTAAGACCAACAGAAATAGTACAATGGTAGGCCTAAATTCAACTGTACCAATAATTATTTTAAATGCCAGTGAACTGAATGCTCCAGTTAAGAGGCAGAGGATTTGGGGATTAAAATTCAAGACTCAAGTATATGTGGTCTAAAAGAGACAAACTTTAAATATAAGACGTAGATAGGCTGAAATCAAAAGATGGAAAACCATAAGCATAAGAAAGCTGGCACGTCAAAAAGAAAGAAAAGAAACTGAAAGAAAAGACAAGAAAGCTGGCCTGTCTATATTAATTCCAAATAAAGTAGTTATCAAGAGAAAAAGCATCACCAATAATAAAGGACATTTCACAACGATTCAAGGAAATTTTCCTGTTACATCAGGAAAATGTAACATACACAGATGTATTAATAACAGAGCTTCAAAATACATAAAGCAAAAATTGGCAAAACTGAAGGGAAAAACAGACAAATCCATAAATAATAGCTGGAGATTTTAACAACTCCCACTCTTGGCAATTGATAGAACCACTAAACAAAACATCAGTGCATAGAGGAGCTGAAAAACACTCTTAACCACCCTGCTTTAATTTACATTTTACAGAACACTATACATCTGCAAAATATACATTCTTTTAAAGCACACGTGGCACATTCACCATGACAGACCATAAGTCTTGTTTAAAACAAGTCTCAAATTTCAAAGAATTGAAACTTATTAGAATATGTTCCCTGACCATAATGAAATTCAGTTAAAGACCTTAAGCTCTGGGGAGACCTAAGTTCTGATAACCTCTTCCTTTATGATACTCTTCCCTTCTTCCTCTGCTTTTTAAAGACTTCATCTATTATTTTACAAAGTTTTCTGTTGCTTTTTCTAGTTATTTTTCTTACTATCTCTTCTAACTTCAGAAACACATCAAAACACGGGACTTAAGCATCCAACTTCGTTCGGCTCAGGTCATGATCTCGCCGTTCGTGAGTTCAAGCCTCGCATCGTGCTCTTTGCCCTGAGCTCCGAGCCCACTTCGGATCCTCGGTCTCCCCCTCTCTCTGCCCCTCCCTCACACATGCGTGCTCTCTCTCTCTCTCTTTTCAAAAATAAAAATAAATCTTAAAAATAATTTTAAAAAAAGAAACATATCAAAACACTTTTGCTCATATGATCCTTTGTTATTTCACTGTATATTTGCTGACTAAAGAATTAAGCTTCCTAATGAAGGTATTATCGTAACTCGCGATTTCAACAATAACTTCAACACAATCAATATAATAACTAACAGCAGCACTACTGTGTTCTTCTAATACCACCTTTCCTCTCAGTTCTCCAAGATAACAGAACTTTGGAACTTAGGTCATAGTTGATTCTCCCCTTTTCTTCAATCCTGAGTCAAATCAATGAGCCTGATCATTTTCCCTTCAAAACATGGTTTAATTTCATTTCATTAATAAAGAATGAAAAAGAACGAATGGATCATGAAATAAGAAACTGACTTTGTGGGGCACCTCGGTGGCTCAGTCGGTTGAGCGTCCAACTCTTGATTTCAGCTTGGGTTGTGGTCTCAAGGTTCAAGAGATTGAGCCCCATGTTGGGCTCTGCACTGACAGTGCAGAGCCTGCTTGGGATTCCCTCTCTCTCTCTCTCTCTTCCCCCCCTCTGCCCCTCCCTGGCTCTTGTTCTCTCTCTCTCAAAATAAATTAACACTAAAAAAAAAAACAAAAAAGCAAAAACGAATTTTCCCAAACAAACCTAGACAATCTGGCAGCAGCTTATTCTTTAAAGGCCCCAAAACTCAGGGCGCCTGGGTGGCTCAGTCAGTTAAGCAGCCGACTCTTGACTTCAGCTCAGGTCATGATCTCACAGTTGTGAGACTGAGCCCCGTGTCAGGGATTCTCTCTCTCCCTCAAGCATGCAGGCATGCGTGTTCTCTCTCTCTCTCTCTCAAAATAAACATTTTTTTAAAAAGCCCTAAAATTCAATGGCATCTTCACCTCCACAAAATCAAAAGCACAAATGTAATTTCTGCCATTGTCCAAGCAACGGTGCAGAAATCTCGACCTCACTAAGAGTGCAGTGGAATCACGTGACAACTCAGATCTTTCCTTCACCACAACCGCTAGCCTTGTGAAATTATATGTTAAAGCAGGGTTTCTCAAACCATCTCAAACTGGGGAAGGCCAGTTAGGTTTGCTTTTGACCTTCCAGCCATGGAAGTGCAAATACTTTTATAAAACACAAAAATGAATCTCCAGAAAAATGAATTTAAAAAGACATGCACAACGTAATCTCAAATTTTGTATTATTAAATTCGACAGGTATGCAACTATTCCGTCAAGGTACTGTAAGTTTCTGCCTGCTTACTCTTCCTTTCTATATGCAGCTAACCAACGGTTCACACGCACACCATATTTGAAGTATCACTGTATAAAGACTCAGCCCAAGATGAAAAAATGATTCAATCTTACTATACCTCACCAGACCTGGTATCTATTGAGTAATGCGTAAGTTCCTGAGACAGGGAATGAGGTACAGACTTGGGAATAAGATTTCTTTTTTTTTTTTTTTTTTCATTTTTTTTTTTTAACGTTTTATTTATTTTTGAGACAGGGAGAGACAGAGCATGAACAGAGGAGGGTCAGAGAGAGGGGGACACAGAATCCGAAACAGGCTCCAGGCTCTGAGCTGTCAGCACAGAGCCCGACGCGGGGCTCGAACTCACGGACCGTGAGATCATGACCTGAGCCGAAGTCGGCTGCTTAACCGACTGAGCCACCCAGGCGCCCCAAGGGAATAAGATTTCTTGATAGCAATACCTCCATGCCAAAGCTGTGGGCGAAACAGCACCCCACACACTCAAACTAGGGTGGACCTCCCCGAAAGGGTTCCAACTATGAACCGCCTGCACAGGAAGATAAGTAAATATATAAATTCTCTTATTATCTGACACACTACGTAGACTCTTGACTAAGCAGAGCCAAAAAGAGAAATAAAAGTCACAATATATGTAGAACTCTAGACCACAAATATGATCTTCGGTGTCTTTTCAGTTACTAGCTCAAAACATACTGATTTATTTTAGGAACTAAAGATTGACAAATCAACTTAACCAATAGAATAACATTTGCAGAGACCTGAAGTCCAGCACCTACTATGAATAAGTGAGACTGACATTTTCAAAAATAAAATCCACCGAGCCAAATGGGAAACAAAATAATTAGCAGCTGCTAGACTTTTTCAGCTCACAGCAGCTCGGCAAGCTTCCTAAAGCCTTCAGCACAAAAATTTCCTGCCTGGGTTTCAAGATGTGGGAAAAAATACATGACTAAAGGTTTTATGAATTTGAGAATGATAAAGAAAAAAGGACACGTCATTTTTTCACCTGCTGATGGTCTAAGTCAAATGGGTTTACTATGTCCTTTCTAATGACTTAATTTTAACTCAGTTGTGTACATTAAAGTTCTGGATATCTAAAGACATTCTTCTGATTTCCAGCCCTCTGCATATTCTCCTAATGACTGTACCGTCCCAAATTTAGCACAGCAGGGTCTAAAAATCTAATAGTCCTGTGCTCGCTTCGGCAGCACATATACTAAAAATCTAATAGTCCTGCCAACAGATTGGGTCTAGTTTACATAATCTGAAACTAAAATTAGACAGAGCCCCGAAATCACCCTTGTAATTAGTTCCATGTGCTGTGGGTACAAAATTGAAACTGTAAATATAATTTAAATAAAATTTTTAAATCGTGTTACATATCAATAAAATATTCATGCCGCTTTTTTTAAATGTTTGTTTATTTTTGAGAGAGAGAGAAAGAGAGACAGAGCATGAGCAGGGGAGGGGCAGAGAGAGAGGGAGACACAGAATCCAAAGTAGGCTCCAGGCTCCGGGCTGTCAGCACAAAGCCCGACGTGGGGCTCAAATTCACGAACTGTGAGATCGCGACCTGAGCCGAAGCTGGACACTTACCCGACTGAGCCACCCAGGTGCCCCCATGCCGCTTCTTCTAAATCAAACAGGTCAGCACTGGATCTTTGCCCACGGTCAACACTAACTTAGCAAGAATGCAATTTATAGAGGTAGATGATTTAAACAGGCAAACTGCTATCACTCTATGTTTTCCTCGGCAGAAAAGGCAGGGAAAAAAATACAAAACTTTATGCTTACTACTGCCGGGCTCCTGTTATCTCACTGAATCCTTACCTAATCTTGAAGTGAGTTAAGTATTACTCTTTCACAGATGGAGAAATCCGCTCGAAGAGTTCAAGCCACTCTCCCAACAGCGTAGTGCCAAATTCATGCCTACATCCATCCACCCCAGAGCATACACTCTTCCTAATACACCATACTGAAAGGAAAATCAGAAAAAGGACTACACTATTGTACTTCTCAAATTTCCATAAAAAGCAGATAATCTACCGAAGTCCCAAATTAGGTTTAAAACACACACACACACACACACACACACACACACACACACACACACACACAAACAAAACAAAACAAAACAAAACTGAGAACCTCAGTCTGGCTCTCTAGTTCTCTGGGACTTTTTGAGCTTTTTATGTTGTAAACATTCTTCATGGTGACTTCATGAAGTCACTCCATAAAGATGAGCGTTTAAATACAAAACGAAATCATGAGAAAACGCATCTTACGTTACTCATCCTTCTATACACCCAGTAACTAACAACACACTGCCTATTACATAATCGCCTTTAGTAAACATTTGATAGGTGAATAAATAATTCATGGAAGAGACAGGAGAGCAGGTGGGAGAAGGAGAGGGACAAGGAGACAGAGGGAGGATCTCAAAGGTAGGATTCAACTAACGTCAACTAACACCTCTATTCTAAGACATAACAATATTAACGGTTGCTGCTTCCAATGACCCTTTTATCTTACACAATAATGGTCTAAAATGAAAATCAATATAGAAATCTATTCTGTGGAACAGAGCAGCTAAAATAAGACCCTGACCTCTACAGCAGCTCTCTCTCCCACACCTGTATTTTACCTTAAAGAGACAAGCACCCTTATCACCAAATGATCAGAAGAAATAATTTAGGATAAATGTTTACGATCATCAACATTTGGAACAGTAAATATTTTAACTTAAGACAATATACAAAAAAGGATAGGTAGATATAAACTGAAAAATACTATTCACTTCCATGTTAATTACTTAGCCAGCTGTTGACCCATTTCACAGAAAAGAAAGTCACACAAAGAAAAATAATAATGATAATAATTCAAGACATCTTTCTGACAATGTAATTGCAAAGACATTCAGTCAGGGTACTAACTTTCCTAACAATCTAGCAACACCAAATATATCTTCCTTTCTAAAAAGACTTTTTTCATGACAAGCTTAGGAACAGCTTCCAATTTAGAAAAAAGCCCATGCACTAACAGAAAATTGGGACTCTCTCCCTGTAGTCTTGCTTCCCACAGTGTTTTGTTAAGCGGATTATTGAAATGAAATCCTAATATAAGCAGTAATCTTAACACACTCATGAAGACGAAATGTAGGACAGTCTAGGGTGAGTTCATTGTCAAGGCAGAATTAGCTGCAAGCAGATACTCTCTTGTAGAATTTTACTGTTATACTTTTAAATACAGGAACCAAGCAAAGCAGCCAAAACCTTTAAAAGGAATTTCTCAGTCCATAAAGAAACCCATAAAAAGATCACTGAATTCAATACCACCCATCTACTCCTATCGAAGGCTCTTCTTTTTTTTTTTTTTTTTTTTTTATTTATTTTTGGGACAGAGAGAGACAGAGCATGAACGGGGGAGGGGCAGAGAGAGAGGGAGACACAGAAGCGGAAACAGGCTCCAGGCCCCGAGCAGTCAGCCCAGAGCCCGACGCGGGGCTCGAACTCGCGGACTCAACCGACGGCGCCGCCCGGGCGCCCCTCGAAGGCTCTTCTACTTCTACCTCAGTGTTTTGTTCGGTCCGTCGTATAGTCACGATACTTACTGAGGGCCTGCTCTTTAGCCCGCATTTACTTTTCCAAAGGGCATTATCATATGAGCATAAAGCCCGAGGAGAGACTGGAGACAGATGGTTTCACTCTCACCAGACACACGAACAAAGCGGAAGCATGGAGACGCGAAGCGAACTTCCCAAAGGCAGAGAGGCCGGCCCGACGGCCCAGCAAACTCGGCCTCCACTGTGCATGCTGGGCACACACACGACCACCAACCTGAGTGCACGCACTCTCTGCAGAAATTGGTGCCAAGCGCGATCGGCCCAAACCGTGAAGAGAGGAGAATCCCGGCCCCTCCAACCATTCGGGTTTTCGGTGCCCACTGCAATGCATCCAGGGTTGCTCCCCGATGTGGGAAGGGAACAAAGGTCGTAAGTTACGGGTATTACCAAGAGGCTTCCATATCTGAGAGTGAAACTATGTTTAATTTACACTTTTTTCTTAATATTTTTCCGTAGCATCTTTTTTAACCATAACACCGTATTATTTTTATAAACAGGAAGAAGATCAAATTTTTTCCATTTGCTTAGTACATGGCAGGTGCTTAATTTGGAATAGGGAAGTTTAATAAAACAAAGATTCCTGTAACTACAGCAGAACTAGAAGAAGGAAAAACGAGGGAGAAGATCAAAACAGACAAATCAAATAGGAGGAGCTTTAAGCTTTCCAAAAAATAAATATATTGAGTTGAAAGGATGTAATTCATATTCGACCAAAATGAACAGAATTTAAAAGAGCAGCCAGCCCTGCCGCACGTCCATCCAAGGAGGCACAGCGCACAATAAAGTAGCACAAGCAGATCTCAAGGAGCCTCGTTCAGAGGCCCTGGGCTTTGGTGGCTGACGCCCCCAGAGTATGAACACACGTTAGGGTGAGTCAGTGACAGGGGCCGAAGGGTCTGTGCTGGCCCCACCAGGCCAGTGCCTAGAAGGGTACTACAGAGCAGCAGAGCAAACGCTCCGTTTTACAGAGCAGGTCTGTCCTTTCGGAGAGCCGGTGGCCACAAACCAGGATCGTATCTTCGAGAGCCAGACTGTGAGAGCCTGCGTGGCTCAGGAGGTCAAGCCACCGACTCTTGATTTCGGCTCAGGTCATGATCTCACTCACACTTGTGAGATCGAGCCCAGCGTGGGGCTCCACACTGGGCATGAAGCCTGCTTAAGATGCTTCCTTTCCCTCTCCCTCTGCCCCTCCCCAGCTTAAGCACACTCTCTCACACAGGAAAAGAAAAAAGAAAAAGAAAAAAAAAAAAAGAGCCAGACTTACGTACTCCATTTATTCCTTTAACATTCACTTCAGGGTGGGAGCAGGGGGCAATAATCAACCTACAAGAACAAATTACTGACAATTCCAGAAGTCAGTTTCTTTATTTGTTAACATTGATCAACCTCTTTCCAGCTCTGTACTAAAACACTCCTAGGCATCCTTCCAAAATCTCTTCAAGCCTTCTCCTCTCTGAAGCTTCTCCTAAAACCTCCTGTTCTCACCCTCCACCTCCAACAGAAGACTGTTGGAAGATCCTAATTCTAGAATTTTTCATCTTTACTAAAGAAATAAGAATATGGATGATGAAACACTCAAGCAGCAGAAAAGGTACATTCAACTCAGCTACTAAAACACCTCAAAGTAGAGTCTCATTAATACAACCTGCTCTGACTGAAGAATTGATTATTACCATATCTGGACGTGACCACTCACATAAACAGTTTGCTAGAAAACTTAATGGCACAGCCAATGTGAGGCACCACATTCCCCTGTTTCTTAAGAGTAAATTCTCAAGGGCCACAGAACAGTTCCTACATTAAAAAGAATGTATTCTGGGGGCGCCTGGGTGGCTCAGTCGGTTAAGCGTTCGACTTCGGCTCAGGTCACGATCTCACAGTTCGTAAGTTCGAGCCCCGCGTCGGGCTCTGTGCTGACAGCTCGGAGCCTGAAACCTGCTTCGGATTCTGTGTCTCCCCCACCCTCTGCCCCTCCCCTGCTCATGCTCTGTCAAAAATAAATAAATGTTAAAAAAAAAAAATTTTTTTTTTTTAAAGAATGTATTTTCAAATAGGGAAACAATTCCTCTCTCATGGGACCCACAGTTCTCCTTTTTGTGGTTTCCCTTTCTTTTAATGCTAAAGATTCCTGAGAAAATGTGCCAAGAAAGAGAAAAAGGAGATGACAGAGTGGTTAGTGACTCTGGAGCCAGACAGCACTCGCTGGAATTCCAATCGTAATGCTTACTAACTGAGGCTTACTTACTTGCTAAGCCTTGGTTTCCTCACATGTAATAAAATAATTGGATAATAATGAAGATTAAATAAGTCAACGCATGCAAATCACCCAATAACTTGTAACATTTATTATCCTCAGCATTGAAGACAGGTTAGCACGACGGTTAAGACCATGAGTCCTACTGCCTGAGACTGAAGTCCCGCTCTGCCGCTTCCTAGCTTTTCTGGCAAATTCCTTAACCACTTGTGGCCTAACGCCCACTGCATGGAGTTCTTGGGAGATTAAATGAGCAACACACTGAAAGCAATTAGAACAGCCCCTGATACAAAATAAGCTCTCAATAAACATTAGTTATTATTATCATTAACTACGAACACCTAGAGAAGGGTTACTACACATCAGGTTTAAAAATTTTAAAGGTGACCAATGCTATCAGTAAGCAATTTATAGGAGGAATATCCATGACTAATAAAAAGTATTAAACAATGCTCAGCTTCATTGTTAACAAAATACAAACTTTAAATGATTTCACTTTTCACCTCATCTTTGGTAACAATGAAAAGAAAGATCATATTAAATGCCAGTGGAAGAATGGAAAAACAGGCACCCTCAAGATATAGTTGATGGAAATGTAAACTTGCAAATTTATGAAAGGTGATTTGATGTTACCTATCAAGACTGTAAACGTTTATTATTAGATTCAGTAATTCCACCCATAGAGCTACATCCAACAGAGGGACTTCTGGGTGACTCATGACTCAGTTGGTTCAACGTCTGACTCTTGATTTCAGCTCCGGTCATGATCTCACATGACCTGGGTTTGTGGGGTCAAGCCCTGTGCCAGACTCTGTACTGGCCGTGCGGAGTCTGCTTGGGATTCTCTCTCTCTGCCCCTCGCTGTTTCTCAAAAATAAACGTTTAAAAAAAAAAAAATGAACTATATCCAACAGAAGTGGACAGACATGTAAAAGAAACTGGAAGCACCTCAAATGCCTGTCGATAGGACACTGGTTAAAGAAACCACTTTACATCAACACAGTAGAATACAGACATTAAAAGTTACTGGAGAACCATGTGTATGAAAATGAACACATATTCATCACAGATTGTCAAGAATAAAGTCACGGAACAATATTTATAATACGATGCCATTTTATTTTTAAATATAAAACAAAATTACACACCTAACTATGTATTTCTCTCTGTGTGCTTAGAAAAATCTGAAAGATGTTAGTAACTATGTTTGGCAAATGTAATGTGTATGCTATTTTTAAGTGTATGTAATACATCTGTACTCCTTTTTTATTTTTGGTTTGTTGTTGTTTATTTAAGGAAAACATAAGAGCAAATACTAGTTAAAAGCAGATCGCGAAGCTAATTTGGATTTGCATGTCCACCAGCAATGTGCCTTCTCTGTCTCAGTATCCCCATTTGTAAAATGAGAAGACCAACATACTAACAATAAAAACTATAATCGCCATGTTCCAGGGCAGTAGTAAGCACTAAATGAGCTAACAAATGGAAAGTCTTAGAATGATGCATGGCACAGAGTAAGCAGTCTCTGAACAGCCCATTATTATTACTCTCCAGTGGCATCCTTAAAAGACGCTAGGGCTGGCCAAGCTATCCCTCAGAAGCCCAACAAATCCTAAGGTGACCAACAAAATAATCAACACACAACTACGACAGCAAATGCACTGGGTCTGGGCAAGCAATTAACAATATGTTATTTCAGTGTTAAGTTGCCTGGCAGCCAGAAGACCTAGCTTTCAGAGTCTGGCTCAGCTCCCCATCTCGTTCTCAACTCCCTCATCTGTTCAAGGGAGTTTTATATACATATATATATAATTATATCCAGAATCTGAACTACAACTCTATACTAAAATAAGGGCCCTTTAAGAGAAAAAACTTCCTCAACGGTCTCTTGGAACACACTGCAACCAAAGAGGATTTCGTCCACATGAACATCATACAATTACATTTCCCACGAGCTTTTTATAACACATATATTGTATCCATTTAAATGGCTTCTCCCCAACCCCATCTTATTATATGGCTTTGCCTCAATCCCACAATATATATACATTAGTGAGGTTTGCCTCTATGTTCACCAACACCCATAGTTTGATAACTACACGGAGAACAATCAGTTTTTTCCCACCTGCTAAAAGCCCTCAAATATATACTCCACAGGGAAAATGCCACACACACACACACACACACACACACACACACACACCATAAAAAAAAAAAAACCACAAAACACTTACACGGAATGCTGCGAGAATGATTCTTGTCACCTTCTCTTTGACAGATTCTTGAAGGATATCAGACAGGACAGGAATGATATTATAGCGCCGCAGGTGTTCACACATTTGGGGACTGAATGCCAGGAGCCATATTGAAAAAATCATTTGATACTGGAGTTGAAAGCCACACTTGTTACTCAAAACTCCCATTATGCTGAAAAGGAACACATATTAAGAAAACATTTACTACAACAGTGCAACAAGAGAGAAAAAATAATTGCCTATTCTCTTTTTTGCACTAATGGAACAAGTCCTTCTGAATTATGGCCTCGTTTTCTTTTCTGCCAGAAATAACAAGCAAGTTAGGCGCCTACTTATAGACGGCCACTTCCAGCACAGCCTCACTTGAGTCTTCCCTAAGGTCACGAGATTTCCGGAGCACCTGAGTGGTTCAGTCAGTTGAGTGTCCAACTCTTGATTTCGGCTCAGGTAACAACCCCCGGGTTGCAGGATCATGCCCCACATCAGGCTCGTGCTGGGATTGGATCCTGCTTGGGATCCTCTCTCTCTCTCTCTCTCTCTCTCTCTCTGTTCCTCTCCCCTGCTTGCACACACTCACTCTCTCTAAAATTTAAAAAAAAAAAATTTTTTTTTTCTGAAGATTTCAGCATTCAGCAGCACTCACTGCTGGAAAGCAATAAGAAATGAAACATAAATTTGCAATAATACAGCAGAGGAAACGGTAAGACTGACGGACAGACATTAAAGAAGTTAAAATCAAAAGGACTTGGTAACACAAATAGCTGTACATCTTGGTGAAGTCATAAGGTATACCAAGATTTTGAGTCTGGATAACCAAGAGGTTCATTTTTAGCTTTAAAAATATTTAGGAGACTCATACAGAGAAAACAGGATGATTTTGGAAAAAAAAAACGGTCATGAGCCTGAATAGGACACAGCCAATTGGGGGTAAAACTTCAGAAGCTTCTTTTTTTTTTTTTCTTAAGTTTATTTATTTTGAGAGTGAGGTGTGAATAGGGGAGGGGTGAAGAGAAAGGGAGAGAACGAGAATCCCAAGCAGGCTCCACACTGTCACCACAGAGCCCAATGAGGGGCTCAAATTCACAAACCATGAGATCATGACCTGAGCCGAAATCAAGAGTCTGATAAGCTTAACCAACTGAGCCATCCAGGTGCCCCAAACCTCAGAAGCTCCTAATTCAACCTCCCATTTTACTGATAAGGAAATTGGGAAAGTATATGGAAATGAAAGAGATTACATCGAGGAAAACAACTAAGGAAATTTCCACAGGAAATGCCTACATTTAAACAAGAAAGAAGAGAAACTACCAGATTAGATCATTAAAAAATGACCAGAGGGGTTAAGGGGAACTCCTTAAGGGGTGAAGAGGAAAACCTACCGAACGTACAGCACAAAGACTGAACCGTAATGTAAACAGGGACCTTAGTTAGTAAGAGTATATTAATATCGGCTCGTCAACTGAAGGAAACGTACCATACTAACGTAAGACGTTCTTAACAGTGAAAACTATGGGGCAGATAGATAAGAAAATTCTGCACTTTCAATTTTTCTGTAAACATAAAAGTGCTCCAAAAAGTCAATTAAAGTAAATAAATAAATGTTTAAAATCTGACTTTACAATCTACAACCGCTAGCTTAGTGGAAGGCTTGTTATTTGTGCCATTTTCCCATCTTTATGATTCCTTCCTATACAGTTAGAAATTCGCTGAACTGCCCTTCATTTTCTCATGTGTGATTTCTCCCTCACATCTTTTCTACTTTGAGTTGTTATTTAAGACTTGCTTTTGTTTAATACTGATGTCAGTGGTATACGTCACGTAAAATATCTTACGTAAAATAAGTCATTTTATCCCATCAGTACCCCAGTACCCAGCTTCCTTTTGCCCTCTGATTATTCCACTGATGAAAGGAAGCCTTCCACACTTTGCTCCGTGACGCTGTGGCTGGAACCTGAAGCCACAGTTCTGCTTTGCCAGCTGGGTCTGCCAGCAAGAGCCGCTAGGGGCTGACCGCCAGGACAGAGGAAGAAGAGGCTTTGTCCTGTTGGCTCCCTGCTCCCGGGGGTGGGTAACACTCCAGCTACATTTCTTCACCGGGGCAGCGGCAGCCGTTTTCTTTCCGTGGCACCGGCTGAATTCCTTTTGCAACAGCGCTGGCCGCACAGACTCACTGCACACCCTCAGCGATACCAACACCAGCCATTTAGGTCCCTGACCTATGAGGCCCTTCCTCTGTGCTCAGGGACATAAGCCCTGGTTTAAACTTCAGTTTACACAGACTCATTGAAGCGTATGAATTTTAGTAATTCCCATCTCTTATCTGTTCCCCAACTTTAGGGGTTGTGTCTGTACCTTCCACTCTCTCTGACACTTGAGAGTTCTTTTATTTGTTTTCAGAAACCTAGTTAACAAGTTTGTAATTAACAAGTTCTTGATATTAAATTATCTCTAAAAAAAAAAAAAAATTGTAAGTGACCAGAGGGCTTAAAAACAGCTCGCATTGTCGCTGAAATAAAGACAGAAAGCTTTCAAAGGAAGGAGCAATCAACAATGATGAACGCTGTAGAGAAATTTCAGAGTTCAATATGTGTCTACACTGTATATGACTGTGTTGAAAAAGTAAGTCTTCTGGGGCGCCTGGGTGGCTCAGTCGGTTAAGCAGCCGACTTCGGCTCAGGTCACGATCTCGCACTCTGTGAGTTCGAGCCCCGCGTCGGGCTCTGTGCTGACAGCTCGGAGCCTGGAGCCTGTTTCAGATTCTGTGTCTCCCTCTCTCTCTGACCCTCCCCTGTTCATGCTCTGTCTCTCTCTGTCTCAAAAATAAATAAACGTTAAAAAAAAAAAAAAGAAAGAAAAAGTAAGTCTTCTACATCCAAATAGTAACCACCAAAAGAACTCTAATGAAGCAAAATAAAGTTCCTATTTACCAGAGTAAAGAAGGGTTTCCCTTAGGGGCAGGGAACCCTAACTCCAAAGACAACGGAGGTCCAAGAGCATGCTAAGGGGACTCCAAGGACACAAAGGCCCAAGATAAACCTGAATACAGTAATTTCACAAACATCTGTTGAAAATCTACGTGGCAGGTACAGTGCAAGGCATGGGAGACATAATGGGGGGCAAAAACAGACCCTACCCATGCTTTCAAGGAGCTCAGAGTCCAGTGGGGAGGCAGGATTCCCAGAGTGGATTCAAGGGAAGGATTCTCCCTTGAGCAGAGGCCTGAAGAATGGATAAGTACAAATCCCCATCTCTCAACTACCCCTCCCAAACCGAGGAGCTTAATATTTTTAAAGTCACTGAAAAAGTTACTCAATGATGCTATAGGATCCTAAACGCTACCTTGGTTTGCTATTTAATATTTTCCAACTAGATTATAATTTTTTTTAAAGGAAAGAGACCACATACGTTTCTTTGTATTCCCTATAATATACAGTGCACCATTACGCAGAGTCCAAAAAATACAAATTACTGTCAAATCCAAAATAGAAGGCCAAGGTCCATGAGGCCAAAATTATTATTTAGTATCCTGTGTTTTCAATTAAGGCTTAAAAAACAAATCAAGCCAGTGCAGGGCTAGGGAGACCGAACAGCTGATTTACTGGCTGACTAGTACACTTTTAGCTGGCTGATGCTCTTTACTCCCACGAGCACCTCACACCTTATCACACAGCATCACCTAATAATGTTCTGATGTTTAAAAAAAAAAAATCTTAGGGGTGCCTAGGTGGCTCAGTCAGCTGAGCGTCCGACTTCAGCTCATGATCTCTCGGTCCGTGAGTTCGAGCCCCGCATTGGGCTCTGTGCTGACAGCTCGGAGGCTGGAACCTGCTTCAGATTCTGTGTCTCCCTCTCTCTCTGCCCCTCCCCCGCTCACGCTCTGTCTCTATCTCTCAAAAATAAATGTTAAAAAAATTTTTTTTAATCCTAAAAAAGTAAAAAAAAAATAAAAATTACCTTCCTTTATGTCATTCTTTCTTATATACTACTTTACACTTACAAAATACTTCAACTCCAGTGGAATCTGTGGAGGCAATTGTCCTAGAAAAGCCCTCTTTTAGCTCCAGTATTTAAAAAATCAATAGTAACCTTCAGACTTTCTAGTGAAGTCAATATGCAAGATAATGCAAAGTATATTTTTGGTCTTACATAGGAATATAAACAGCCAGAAATAGTGTTGTATCATTCACATAATAGGCTTTTTAACAAAAAAATAAAAAAATTTATATAGAAAAAAATGTTCTGGAGTTCTGTTTTGTTTCAACTTTTTATTTAAATAGTCAGTTAACATATAGAGTAATACTGGTTTCAGAAGTAAAATGTAATGATTTATCAATTATAGGTAACACACAGCGCCCAGCACAAGTGCCCTCCTGAACCCCCACCCACCTCCCCTCCAGCAACCCTCAGTTTGTCCCCTATAATTAAGAGTCTCTTATGGTTCGTTCTTCCAGAAAGGCTATACTTGAGGTTTTCTCCTCACGTGACTCCTAATTGTGATCTGAGGAATTCCAAAAACAAGAAAAGAAACAAAGAAACCTTTCAATTCTAAACAAAAGAAATGGACAAGTAGAAAGTACATGGTTTGTTTCTTTAAAGGTGAAAAGATTAAATGACTTTTTTAGATTGCTACACTATCAGCAAGTTAACATGTTATACCTTGATTAATGCCCGCTCTCAACCTAAAGGTCTCTATTATTTTTGATTACTTTAAATCTAATTAGCAGTCATTAGTATGTCAAAATGGACATGCTGAACACAGAGTATTCTACACTGTATGTGTCCCTGTGCTTGTTGCTAACTGAAACAGTTAATAATACTGCTTACTGTCCTCCAAAATACTGCAGTAATTAAAACAGCCACATTTGGTTAACTTCGGTATTTGGGTTTATTTTCTGAGCAATTCTAACTATGTGTAGAAATTGCTGTTTCACGACTTTTATTCTGTTTTCCAGATCTTCCAGGGAACAAAAAAAAATCTATTTTGTATGTAACAGAATGAAGTTCAATTTATTCTTCAATCACTATACAGGTCTATTAGATCCATTCATAAACCTAAGATGTGCTTACGGGATCTCAGTGCTTTTATGTTGCCCATAATTTGAACAATTACAGTATTTTATTATCCCAAATATTTATTGCATCATTATACATTCATTATTCCCAACTATGCTTAAAAATAAATTAAAGACTAAAATATAAGAAAATTGGAGAGGGGCGCCTGGGTGGCTCAGTAGGTTGAGCGTCCGACTTCAGCTTGGGTCGTGATCTCACAGTCTGTGAGTTCGAGCCCCGCATCGGGCTC
Organism: Neofelis nebulosa; assembly: GCF_028018385.1. Taxonomy (NCBI): domain Eukaryota; kingdom Metazoa; phylum Chordata; class Mammalia; order Carnivora; family Felidae; genus Neofelis; species Neofelis nebulosa. The sequence continues at coordinate 6,299,704 of NC_080795.1, forward strand.
TGTGCTGACGGCTCGGAGCCTGGAGCCTGCTTCGGATTCTGTGTCTCCCTCTCTCTCTGACCCTCCCCCGTTCATGCTCTGTCTCTCTCTGTCTCAAAAATAAATAAACGTTAAAAAAAATTAAAAAAAAAAAAAAAGAAAGAAAATCGGGAGAATGATGCAATCACCTAGGAAGATGATATAGTAATAATGAAATAATTATCCTTTCTACTGCATTGCCCCGAATATTGCATCCTTCTTCCAACTTTAAATGTCATCCTTGCACAGGGGACAAGCTGATCTCTGTGTCGCTCCTATGTTAGTATGTGTGCTGCTGAGGCGAGCACTGCATCATTCGGAACGAAGGTAAAAAGGCTGGAAACACCGCCTCCGTAGTCTACCTTTAGGTTTCTGCGCAATAAAAAAAGCAACATCGTAGTCCTGAAACTGCCATTCTTAGGAAAGTCTGCGTCCACAGTCAGCCTTCGGCTGGCTTCCAGGAACTTTAGTGGTAAACAACTTCCTACACTGATACAAAACTCTCCCTAAATGACAGAGATGGCTCACTGCACCTAAACAATATATTCTGGAGTCTGGAATTTTGCTGCGTGGTAGGCAGAGGGCGTCTGATAAACCTCCAATAAAAGCCATGGGTGCTTGGGGTGCCTGGGTGGCTCAGTCCGGTAAGTGTCCAACTTCGGCTCAGGTCATGATCTCGTGGTTTGTGGGCTGGAGCCCCGCGTCTATGTGCTGACAGCTCAGAGCTTGGTGCCTGCTTCGGATTCTGTGTCTCCCTCTCTCTCTGACCACCCCCCCCCCCCAAAGGCTCATGCTCTGTTGTGTGCGCGTACTCTCTCTCTCTCTCTCATAAACATTAAAAAAAAAAAATTGAAAACCACAGGTGTTTACTCTCTACAGGGATTCCTGGGCAGAAACATCACACAAATGTTGCTACATTTTCACCACTGGGGAAAAAGTAGGCCGTGCGACCCCCCACTACTGTGGGGAGAGAACATACGGAAGCCTAACATGGATTCCTCCAGACGCGGCCTGATCCACTGTGTCTCTAAAAATAAATCCCAGCCGTGAGAATGACTACATGCTGGGTCCCTTGAGTCCTTCCGCTGAGTCTCCTGACACTGTGTGAACACTGCAAATTCAAAGAATTCAGAACTTTTTATTTTCCATCCATAATGACAATTACCTGAGGAAGGTGTCTCGTAATTATTAGATGAATCAGAAGTTGAAAGCGGAGACAGACGGCATTCTATTAACAATGATGATAAAATTGGTCACGTATGTGAAACCTCAAACTGTGAGTTCTCAGCTGACTGTACCATAAATGCATTTTCTCAAACTCAAGAGGCAATAAGTGAAAATATGTTTCTAAGGACAAAGAAAGGAAATAGGGTATTCTCACCTATTTAGCTGTTCAACGTGAAAGCCTCCAACGATATTTTGCAAAAAGAGCCTCCACCATTCCATTTTGCTAAAAGGATATGTGATGGTTTTCTTTCATCTTTTATGATGTTGGTGCACCAAAACTCACTTACTACAAAAAGACTTACCATGAAAAAATTCTTACAGAATTTCTAATGGTTGTTTTTCACTATTGCTTTATTCATAAGTCTATCAATTATCCATAAAATGACCAAATATATATATTTTTGAAAATTGTCCACATGGCAAATTGTGATGACTGTTTTTCCTGACATACTGAAGGCTAAATAAGTCTAAAAAGATTGAAGTTTTACATGTTATTATAAGATTACTAATTTGTTAGGGCACCAGGTGGCTCAGGCAGTTAAGTGTCCCCCTCTTGATTTCCACTCAAGTCATGATCCCACAGTTCGTGAGACTGAGGCCCGCATCGAGCTCCATGCTGAGAATGGAGCCTGCGTGGGATTCTCTCTCTCTCTCTCTCTCTCTGCCCCTCCCGCACTGTGCTCGGTCTCTCTCAAAATAAACAAACTTTTTTTAAAAAAGGATTATTAATTTACTGACTCGATGATAACTGAGTAGTTGATGACAATTCTAGGCAATTCATAAGGAAAGCCGTCTGAGAAGGTCACCCAGCGAAGGAAGCGTCATGCAAACACCGGCTGGAAGATCGCTCTGGTAGGTGCATGCCCACACTGGAAATGGAGGCACCAGCCTAGTCGTGTGACAGCGCGGCAGCAGGAGATCAATCGGGTCCTCTTTCTCACCAGCGAACCTCTGGGGACAAACTAGCTTCCTGAAGCGTTTTCCAACAGGTAAACAACATCTTCAGCAACCCAAAAGAGCGTCTAATTGAAGAGCATGAGATCTCCGGGCGCCTGGGTGGCTCAGTCAGTGAAGCGTCTGACTTCAGCTCAGGTCATGATCTCACAGCTCATGAGTTCAAGCCCCACATCGGGATCTGTGCGGACAGCTCAGAGCTTAGAACCTGCTTCAGATTCCGTGTCTCCCTCTCTCTCTGCCCCTCCCCTGCTCACACTCTGTCTCTCTCTCTCTCTCTCTCTCTCTCTAAGAATAAACGAACGTTAAAGAAAAAAAAAAGCATGAGGGGCGCCTGGGTGGCGCAGTCGGTTAAGCGTCCGACTTCAGCCAGGTCACGATCTCGCGGTCCGTGAGTTCGAGCCCCGCGTCAGGCTCTGGGCTGATGGCTCGGAGCCTGGAGCCTGTTTCCGATTCTGTGTCTCCCTCTCTCTCTGCCCCTCCCCCGTTCATGCTCTGTCTCTCTCTGTCCCAAAAATAAATAAAAAACGTTGAAAAAAATTAAAAAAAAAAAAAAAAGCATGAGATCTCCCATAATGAATAAATAAATTGACTTTCTGGTAGTAAAAGAGCATTGTTTGTTTTGGTGTTGGGGGGAGTTCTCATATAAGTACATTTGCTAACCTGAGAGGGCAGCCCCTCCAGGTTTCTGAGCCTGCAAATTAGGACCCCACAGAGAATGGGCTAATTACACAGCATTACAAAGAATGGGTCACATTCATTTTTCTGGATAAGACCTTTTCTTGCTGATTTTTGCCTGCATTTACCACAAGATATTTTATAATTGGTTTTTTTTTGTTTTTGTTTTTTTTTTTCCTATTCTGAGTACCTAGAATTTGTTCTGTCAAGCATCAGGCTTTTAAGAGTCCTTAACCTCTTACAAATAGCACAGACCAAGTGAGGGAGAGGGGAAACATTTCATTTAGGAGTTACGGACTTCCATGAAGGTTAGCATAATCCACTGCTAAACAGCCTTAAAAAAAAAAAACCCAAAAAACTCCCTTTAGATGATTCAGTGCATTAATTTCTTTGCAAATGTCAAGGAGGGAAGCTTTTAAATGTTACTCGACGTTAAAAGCGAAAGGGCACTCACCAGCTCACCCCATCCGCTTCTACCCAGGCAAAGCGGTACTCATTGACCCGAAGCATCAGCTGCAGACACCCGGCGACACACTGCACGTACTGAGAACTCTACACAAGCAGAAGGACAAGGTTTCAGGTTGACAAGCACTTAAAGGCGTGGATCGTGCATACACAGAAAGTCTGGATTTTTTTTTTTTTTAGCTAGAGGTTCTTATCATCAGAACATCCAAATGTCCCTAACATATCTTCAAAAACCAACCTTCGTTTTTGCTTTTCTCTCTACCTCCTAGAGATGAGGCTGTTTTTCTCTGCCAGGTTAAACCTACATAGCTCAAGATTACTCAGCACACAGGGAAATCAAGGAAAGAAGTAACCCTTTCCTTGTTAGGGTTTGGTAAGTGTTATCTCGCAATGTCTCACTCAGCCCTCAACGGGGCACCGTAGAGACGATACTGCTCTTCATAACCATAGAAATGTTGAATAAGATTAAAAAGATAAAACTCTACACTTGGAGATGGGCCTGTACTTAAACGGACGTAAGTCACTGAACCTTCCCAATACTCAATACCTTTGTCCTTAATGAGGATGACAGCCCACACATCCCGAAGGAGTGTTGTTAGGACTAAGTAATGCCTTTAGCATAGAGCCAGGCATTGCACAGAAATGCAATAAATGGGGACTTAAAAAAACAACCACCATACAGCACATAAGAAGTCTAAACATTTGAAAAAGGTGCTCTATCATTTTTAACAGCTATCAGTTCCACAGCACTGTTCTAGAAAAACTGAGGTTAAATCTGGAACTTGAAACAGACAGGAATAATACCCCCAGGAACAATGCAGGCACCTCCATTTTAGTAAAGCTAATAGCAACACCCGGCCTGGGTTCTTGTCCAAACTTTTACCATGAACCTCCCGCCCCCCATCTAGAAGAACAGAGAGAGCAGAGGAAGCTTCAGACTCTAGCCTTAAAGAACATGCTAATAAAAGAAAACGCAGAGAATCACGGATGTTATAGAAATTTACAAAACCTAATATACACGCTGCTACTAGGCTCTGTGTTTTCAAACAAAGTTCGTTAAAACCTAACACTTCAAAGAAATTCCAGGCATTCCATCACAAAAACACAACGATATAAGTACATTTGGCGGAAGTATCAAAGGATATCAAGAAAATGTTATCTTAGATTTTAAAAGTAGTGAACAGTTTCCCAAAAGCACAATATATCCATTAATACAATTTGCCTGAAAACTCAAAATATTAACAGAAATGACAAAAAAAAAAAAAAAAAAAGAAATGTGAATTTTGAGTTCTAAAATAATCTTCCATAATTGGAAAAAAATGTTATTTTTCCAATTTAGTCAGCAGGTAGTAATCCTTTTTGAAAGATGAACTCCATTTTTCTTGTTTAGAGGAATAGCCTAAGCAAGGTTTCCGCATATAATGAATAAAAATGCAACCTAGGGCACTCTCTCCTCTTCCATTTATCATCAACTTCCTCTCAATACAAAAATTTCTTTTTTTTTTAATGTTTTTTTTTGGTTTTTGGTTTTTGTTTTTTTTGAGAGAGAAAGAGAGAGACAGAGAGACAGAGCATGAGTAGGGGAGGGTCAGAGAGAGGGAGACACAGAATCTGAAGCAGGCTCCAGGCTCTGAGCTGTCAGCACAGAGCCCGACGCAGGGCCCGAATTTGTGAAGCCCGAATTTGTGAACCGTGACATCATGACCTGAGCCGAAGCTGGACGCTTAATCAGCTGAGCCACCCGGGCACCCCTCAACACAAAAATTTCTTGGTTCACTGTAAGCCTATTTTCCTGTCCATTTTACTATGCTACATTGAAATACATGATACATTTCAAATATGGATTCTTCATTGTCATACAGCTTCCGGATTCACATTATAAATGCGCATATTAAAGACCCTGGCTCTAAAACTGTACTCACGCCTATTATACATAATGAGGGAGTCCAAATGCCAGTCCCAAAATCACTTTCAAAGTATACAGTCAAGGCAACATTGGCAGATGATTGAATTATTGCCTTCAATTAAACAAAGTAAATTATATCACTTCCTTATCTGTCACTTACACTGTCCTATTACTCTCATGTATAAAAATTACTCAACCATTTTTTTTCTAAATAAGGCTTCGATCAAGCCAACAAATCACCGTCTCTAGTCCCAGACAAAGGTAATTCAATACTGCTAAAGAAAATCATACAATCCTGCAAAGCCGTCATGCAATTCTAGACTGTTCTCTCTGCCACTCACATACTCACCGCTATCCTGTCCCACTCTCTTCCCTCACTCTCAGCATTATGAGAAAATATATGGACCATTACTTAGAGATTCACCAGCTGCCAACATCTCACCCCAAAAACTGAACTATACTTACAGCCATTCTTGCCCCTCTCTCGCCTAGGAGACGGGAAAACTTCCTGTCCATGACCCTCAGCCCCAGCCAACATGTACATCCCATTCCTCCCACGTGATGTGTCGTCCATCAGATCCCCCTCTCCCACACCTTCGGTCTCTCGGATTGGTTTCCTCTCCTCAGCCTCTAAATATACTCAATCCTTTCCCACCTTAAAGTCCCTAAACTTTGTACCAACCTCTGCATCTATCTCCCAATACAGAAACGTTTCTTAAAAGAATCGTCACCAAATTTTCACTTTCGTATCTTATCACCCACTAATAATGACACTAATAATGCTCGGATCACCAGTGACCTTAAGAGTTTCAACAGTTACTTTCACCTGAGAACCAGACCTCTCCCTCCGACTACTGACTGCACAGCTCTCTCCCCATTCTCTTCTCTGTCTGGATTGGTCACCTGCTGCCAAGTCTCAGACCAACTGAGACTAACTCCTCTGCCCTGAACGGAAGGCGGTAACACACAGCGTGAGCGTTAGGAACAAAGGCTCTCGCGCCAGCTCATCACACTCAGCCACTTACAAGCCACGTGACCTTGAATAAGCTTCCTACCTATAAAATGGTGATAATAGGACAAATCCCGTGGAATGTGGTTATAATTTCATTAGTTCATGTACAGAAGAGTTTTCGGTGGTATCTGTCATTCAATATTCAATACGTGTCTGCTTCTGCATCTACTACTGTATTCTAATTTCTCCAGATGGAATTAATTGCTTCCTTGTGCCACACATAAAACTCTATTCTTGCCCTTTGTGTGAGTATGGGGGGGGGGGGGCGCACATGCACGCCATTTGGCTTTAAGAGGAAAAAAGTAGAACGTGAAGTTTAAAAAAATTTTTTTTCTTCAATGTTTATTTATTTTTGAGAGACAGAGAGACAGAACGCGAGCTGGGGAGGGGCAGAGAGAGGGAGACACAGCATCCAAAGCAGGCTCCAGGCTCTGAGCTGTCAGCACAGAGCCTGACGCGGGGTCGAACCCATGAACTACGAGATCATGACCTGAGCCGAAGTCGGACGCTTAACCGACTGAGCCACCCAGGCACCCAAGAACCTGAAGTTTTAACATATATTTTGTCCAAGTGAAGTGATTTTAGTTTTCTGCCTACCAAGATACTGTTTCTTTAAAAAAGGACAAAATATAGAAGCCCCCAAATTCCATACTGTCATTTCCCTCAAGCTGATTTCTGTGATAATTATAGAAATGTACTACTGTCCTCCATATGGTTCAATGTGAACACAATCTTGATATTCCTGCTGTATATATTTTTCTTTCTGCTAGCATTTCCTATTCTATCAGGACTTTAAAAAGTATTCTCAGGGCACCTGAGTGGCTCAGTAATTAAACATCTGACTCCTGATTCCAGCTCAGATCATGATCGATCTCATGGTTCGTGGGATCAAGTCCCACATCAGGCTCCATGCTAACAGTGCAGAACCTGCTTGGGATTCATTCTCTCCTCCCCCTCCTCTCTCTCTGCTCCTCCCTGCCTCTCAAAATAAATAAGTAAACTTAAAAATAAATAAATAAAAAGTATTCTTGAAAAGGCTGCAGTTGCTAATTAGAAAACCCTGAAATGTCAAAGATTTCAAACAAAGACAAACTGAACAAGAAGCGAAAGGCAGAGAAACAGTCTATCTCACAGGATGATATCACAAACCACCATCACAAACGCTGATGAAGCAGTGTTTGAGGTACTCAAAGATTGCTCCTTCCACACAGAAATGCCACAAGAGAGAATCAAACGAGGAAGAGATCTCCGTGCCGTCCCTTGGAGCAGTACCAGAGCCTCGCTTTTCCAGCTGACCTTCCCTGACCCCATGCCTGGAACACCCAAGGGTTACAGGCACCATCACTATGTGAGCTGCTTCCGGGTACTAGGTACAGCTATAAACTAGACAAATGGTACAGAATCTCATTAATATTTGTGTATTAATATGACTTGTATCGACCTGAATTTTACATGAAATTCTTTGTACATATTTATGATTAAAAATTCAATCAATACAGAATAAGCATGAAATAAAACATCCCTCTTCTCACCCCTCAGTACCATTCCTACGATGTAATCAGTTAGTAGATATTCTGTGTAATACTGTAGAAAGTTTCTATGCATTATACATTCTTTTTTGAAAAAAAAAATAAGATTATACTATAACTTTCACTTGTAATTTTCTTTTTCCATTTAATCTTATAGAGATCTACTGCATTTTTAACCATTTACATAAAGATTTTAACCCCCCTGTGCTCTCCCAACTTTGAAGAAGTATTCCCTAATTCAACAGCGTCTATTTGGTTGCTTATATTATCTGATAAGCAGAAGGGATTCCACTTTATTTTCACATGTATTTGTCCTTAGAATCCAACCAAAGACAAAGAAGCCCATTTGCCCTTGCAGCTGTAGAAAAACTGCTCGACAGCTACAACCTCAGATTGCCTGCACGCTCAGAAACCAGTAAGGGACATAAGGCCTCCATCTTTCTAAGTTCTCAACTATTCCCCAGAAAGACTCCACAGGTCTATACTCAATATTCATTCAACAGATATTTACTGAGTGCCTTCTATGTGCAAGACACTGTTCTTGCATTGGACACACGACCATGAACAAACAGACTGCAATCCCTTCCATCAGGGAGTTTACAGTCCAATGCAGAAAGAGGAAAAGTACACACACACACACACACACACACACACACACACACAGAGTAAATTACAGAGCGCACTGGAATCTGACAAATCCAATGCAACAAAAATACTGTTCAGAAAAGGAAACAGGAAATGCAGAGAGGGAGACGTGGAAATGCTCATACTTTGTTGATCGATCTGTACATTGACTTAACACTGACTGGCGACATCTACTAAATTTACACACACCTTACAACCCAGCAATTCCATTCTGTTACACAGGATCTCTGGAGGCACCCAATGCTGAGGAGACAAGTGACAGAAGCCCAGGAAAGTAAACAAGCAAGGCGCGCAGCCATCGAGGGAGCAGTGCTGACACTCTCGTAAGCACTGCTTACCAGGTCCGGTGCCACGCTGGCCTCCTTCCCATGGCTGCTCTGTGCCATGTGACTTCTCCTCTTAATATGCTTCCATGGCTTCTTTCCCCTGCCAAGGAGAAGTTCTAAAGCCCTCTGTGATCCCTAAGGCCCTGAATGTCCTGGACCTGCCTTATCTCCCCGCCTGCTCTCCCTCCCCTGCGATGTTCTCCACATGCTTCCCTCCGCTGGAGGCGCAGGCCTATCCCCTGCTTCCTCAGGAAGCCTGAGCAAACTGGCCCCAGATGAGACCACCACCACCCCCCCCCCCGCCCCCGCCCCACCGCACCCTCGTGGACCCGTGCTCCTTTCCTACAAGCCTTGCCGCAAGGGTACTAAAATAATCAAAGAGCCTAATTAACTTGTCTAATGCTGTCCTCCCTGAGTAAAACGAAGGCCTGTGAAGTCAGGAGTCCTGCCCATCCTGTTCAGTGCTACTCTTTCAGAACCATGCACTGTACGTGTTGGCACTCAATACATGGTTCTTTAAGTTTATTTATTTTCAGAGAGAGAGAGAGAGAGAGAGAGAGCAAGCAAGCAGAAGAGAGAGGGAGAGAGAGAATCCCAAGCAGGCTCCACACGGTCAGCACAAAGCCTAACACGGGGCTCGAGCTCAGAAACCATGAGATCATGACCTGAGCCGAAATCAAGAGTCAGATGCTTAACCGACTGAGCCACCCAGGTACCTCAATACCTATTGCTGGATTGAACGAACAAACGGGAAATATAAACAAACGTCCTATCTTGCACAAATTCCAAATGAATGGGGCTCTAACAGAGATGGTTCAGTAACTGCAAGTTTGGCCAAAATCTTACGCTGATAACAATCAATACTGCAGAAATACATACAACATAGCACTATTATTCTATTTCCTTTTGGAGCCAAAACTGAATCTGTTTGGTAGTATGGATCTTATGAAATTGTCTAGCATTTTCTTTTATCTCAATTTAAGAACTAATATGAATTGCTAGTCAATTCTGGCTGCACCTTATATCATCCTATTTTACTAGAAAATATTTATGATAAAAGCACTCACTTAGGCAGATAATAGTTGCCATTTAAATTGCTAAGGTAGGGGCGCCTGGGTGGCTTAGTCAGTTAAGCCAGGTAATTTTGGCTCAGGTCATGGTGTCACAGTTCATGGGATTGAGCCCCATGTCGGGTTTTGCTAGCCCTCCCCTGTACTGTCTCTCTTTCTTTCTCAAAATAAATAACTAAACTTTAAAAAAAAAAACTGTCAAAAAAGAAATGAAGAATTTTTAATAAAAACAATTTATTAACCCATGTATTTTTCAAAGCCCTTTCAAATAAAAATTAAAATTAAAAATAAAAGGGAAATACTATGATACCAATTTTTCAAGATGAGGCTTAAAAAGGTGATATAATTTGTTGAAATTAAAATAGTGAGTTAATCTTGGATTGGCACTAGGAGTCCACTCTCTTATGCTTAAGCTAGAGTTCTCTGTGCTACACCAGACATCCCGGGCTGAGAATTGGCCACAACAAGCCCTCTCACTGCAACAAACCTCACTGGTATAGAGAAATAGGTTTACTTCTCAACACATTTAAGAGAATATCACTTGGGTAAATTTTCCAATGTCGCTGAAATGCAAACTCTCCTACATCGTGGTGGAATAATCACAGCAAAGGGAAAACAGCAACTGATAAAATTCACCTTCCTGGCAAATATGGTCTCAGGGATCCATACTCTGCAGATTTACAAGCTAATTTGAAAACTGAGGAATTACAAAGTAAATTGGCAACAAAAGATAAACATAAAAACTACGGTGAGATTGTACCAAGTAAAACTAATGTTATAAAATGTTTATAGATACATTTTCAATATTCATCTTCATAATGCTGGGATTTAATTTTTATTTTTTTTTACGTTTATTTATTTTTGAGAGACAGAGAGAGACAGAGCACAAGTGGGGGAGGGGCAGAGAGAGAAGGAGACACAGAATCCGAAGCAGGCTCCAGGATCTGAGCTGTCAGTACAGAGCCTGATGCAGGGCTCAAACCTACAAACCGCGATATCATGACCTGAGCCAATGTCGGACACTCAACCGACTGAGCCACCCAGGTGCCCCGCTACAATGCTGGGATTTAAGTACAGACTAAATGAGAAAGAGCAAAGATAATATTCACTTAAATCCTGGAATCATGGGCACTTGAAATAATACGTCTGTATTGCAGTAAAAGGCATCTGTCCCACAGACAGTGAAACGTACACCAGAGCAGACCTGGTGAAGCACTAAGTTGAACTTTTCAAACACAAAATTGACTGAAATAAATTCCAGAAGCCAGTTTTACATGAAATGGAGGACTGCCCATTTCAACAGTCTGAAAAGTATTTAATGCTTCATAACAATTACATGAATCCTTCCTCATAGAACTAAAAACGAGTACGTGCACCTATGTGTGTGATTTTTAACTCTATCACAGACGTTCGCTTTAAGAAATAACACAACACAATGTCAAATGTCAGTAAGGAAATGGAACAACTGGAATTCTCATTCTCTGTTGACAGATACGTAAATTGATTTAGAACACGGATTGGCAGTATCTTTTTTTTTTTTTTTAATTTTTTTTTTAACGTTTTTATTTATTTTTGAGACAGAGAGAGACAGAGCATGAACGGGGGAGGGTCAGAGAGAGAGGGAGACACAGAATCGGAAGCAGGCTCCAGGCTCTGAGCCATCAGCCCAGAGCCCGACGCAGGGCTCGAACTCACAGACTGTGAGATCGTGACCTGAGCCGAAGTCGGACGCTTAACCGACTGAGCCACCCAGGCGCCCCAACGGATTGGCAGTATCTACTAAATTTATATATCCTTTACAACCCAGCAATTCCATCCTAGAATTAAGTGTTCCAGACATAAGTGATTACAGTGATTACATCTACCAAAAGACATGTACAAGAATGTTCACAGCAAGATTACTCACAACAGCCCAAAACTAGAAATAACCCAAATATCCATTAACAAGAGAATAGAAAACATTCATTTAATACATTCCTACACAGCAATAAAAAGAGTGAATCACTGCTAGGGGCACCTAGGTGGCTCAGTCTGTTAAGCATCCAACTCTTGATTTCAGCTCAGGTAACGATCTCAGGGTCGTGGGATCGAGCCCTACATCAGGCTCAGTATGGAGCACAGAGCTTGCTTGGGATTCTCTCTCTCTCCCACTTTCTCTGCCCCTCCTCTGCTCATTCTCTCTCTTCCTTTCTCCCTCTCCCTCTTCCTCTCAAAATAAAGAAACTTAAAAAAAAAAAAAAAAAAAAGAATGAATCACTGCTAAATGCAATGTGAATGAATTTCATTGGCACAATATTGGCAAGAGAATTCAGATACGTAAGAGTTCGTACTGAATACAATTCCATTACAACAGAGTTCAAGATTAGGCAAAATTAATCTATGGTACTAGGTTCCATGATAACCACAACCTTGGTAAGAGTTGAGCCAAACGGAAGTGCTGAGTACGAGGACATGTGACATTTCAATTCTTTTAGCTGAACATTTAAAATCTGTGTATTTCAGGGGCACCTGGGTGGCTCAGTCGGTTAAGCGGCCGATTTCAGCTCAGGTCATGATCTCACGGTCCGTGGGTTCGAGCCCCGCGTCGGGCTCTGTGCTGACATCTCAGAGCCTGGAGCCTGCTTCAGATTCTGTGTCTCCCTCTCTCTGACCCTCCCCAGTTCATGCTCTGTCTCTGTCTCAAAAATAAATAAACGTTAAAAAAAAAAAAAAATTTCAAATCTGTGTATTTCACTTTGTGTAAGTTAAGACACAATTTAAAAAAAAAAAAGAAAGAAAGAAAAGAAAAAAGACAAAGGAAGGAAAGGAAAAGGGGAGAGGCTTTGCCTATCAAGAATTTTGCCAAATTATCTTTGGCAAATCACTTAAGCTCTTCAAAACTGATTTATCATCAATAAAGGGAAATATCAGCCCTAACAAATTAAAAGGAAAACATCTGCTACTCAAATCTGAACTCACATCAGTTCTGCAAGGCACAAAACAATGGTAAGGTATATTTTTATTACCTCATATGCAGGAACTAAAATACAGAAGGGCAAAAATTCTCTTGAAGTTGGCTTACGCAAAAAGATCTTCTAGTCAATACTCATAAAATACCTAGATTAAATTAATGCCCAAATTGAGATAATTTAGTCTTAGACTTAAGTTTTACCAAAAAAACACAATTCACTATTAATTTACAAGTTTCTCAACCTCCTTCAAGCATTGCTTTCAACCTAATTTGCTTAGGCATCCAATGAGATTCCTTACTATGCAGAAAAATCATTATGAACTTGAGAAAATATTACTTTATACATTATTGCTTTGTATACAACTTCCAAGAACACATCTAACGTACAAGTTTGGATTACTTATTGTTATAATCATTGCTATGCTTTGACAATGATTTGTACAAGGAAGTCTTGTACTGAAATACCTCACCACTCAATTTTCTTCTGTACTGCCAGAATATACCTCTGGATAATCCTTCCAAAAATATGATCAGAGAAACAAAACGCACAGATTCTTATCTTCCCTCCTTAACGTTCATTCTGTGCATACATTTTAACGGTCCCCAGTGTGTAATAAGATGTATTAATTTGGTGGCAGGAAGATAAAAGGCAATTGAACAGTGAAAATCCTCCAAGATCCGCTTCAGGTCAAACTTACACAGACGTCCTTTGTGAATTACTTTGGGTCCTCACAGACCTCACGACTCACCAGCTAGAGCAGACCGCAGTTAAATAAGAGGCCCAAACTGTACGAACTCGTGACACGGGAATTCCTGACTCATTTCAGCTACTCGGGGATACTCTTGATGTGCTCAACAACGAAGCGGTGAAGAACTGAACCGAGTACTCTACCTCTTGCGGAAGACTGAAAAGTGTCACATGGGCACAGCATTAAATTACAAGAGCAAAACGAATTTCATATTAATGAGGATATTAGAACCGCCACCGAAGACAATTTAAGAAATCTTGCCAAAAGCCGGGAAAAAAAAACCCTAAATTTCGTTTCTCTCACTCTCAAATATTATAAATATGTGTTAAAACATGCATGAGTCTTGAAAACATTGCACTAAGTGAAAGAAGACAGTCACAGACAACCGCGGGCTGTACGCTCTAATTTTATGAAACGGCCAGAAGAGGAAGAGAGAGGCAGAAAGTAGACTGGTGTTTGCTAGAGGGTAGGAGCAAGGAACAGGAATGAAGAATGACTGTTAACGTGTACAGGGTTTCTTTCTGAGGGGTTGAAATGTTGTAAAATAAGGTTGTGGTAACGGCTGCACAACTCTGTAAATATACTAAAACCTCCTGAACTGCGCAGATGGGTGGATTTTATGGTATGTGACAGATACTTCGATAAAAAAGTTAACAAACTAAATAAAATTGAAAATTTACTTTCTTACTCGCGCTTGCCGCATTTCCGAGTGCTCGAGAGCCACACGGTGGCTCCCACAATGGCCAGTTCCATCATCATGGAGAGTTCGGGTGGACAGAGTGGATCCAGAACATTAAAAGGCAAGATGAAATAAGGAATAAGGAGAACACATCAACTTCCTGCAGCTACTTACTCCTATCAGTGAAACAATGTTCATCTAGCAGTAACTAATGCTAAACTGGATCCACCACAAAACAGCCAGAGATCAGAACCAAATGAGGAGTCACCCTGCTCCCTCACACACGGGTGCAAAAGAAAACGAGCAAACAAACACGAAATTCCCAGACTCCTTCCAAGTCTTGCCGTTCGTGACAGATCACAGGATGTGCCTTTTTATCAGGACATCGGCACCAACCAACTTCCATGGCTTGTGTGGCTCCCTCAGAAGGACAGAAGACTGAGTTCTCACTTTCAAGAGCCAGTAAAGAACCGAACAGTTTAAGGTGAGTGTGTAAGATCGGATGTTGGTTAACATTTTCATATTTGGGCAAAAACAACGTAATGCATTCTAAGGCAAGCCCACTTATGTGATGTCATTTAAACAAAAATGTTTGTAATAATCCACTTATGACTCAAGATGAGGCTTCCGTGGCCATTTTAAGAGAGAAGACTATTAGATCATTCGTAGTTCACATTTTGAAGTGTAAAACTTGTGTTTTATACTGACATCAAGTGGCAATATCATGTAATGCAATTTCCCAAACCTTTTCTATGCTGAGAAAACCTAAAGGGATTTTAAGATACACTACCCATATTTTTACAAGTCTGAGCAGGCTCTGCAACGTGGAGAATGCCCCCAGACCCAATTCCCCTTCCACTGCCTCAAAAGGAATTCCCTCGGCAAGCAATTCCTTTCTTCGGGGTTTCTGTCACTCATTAGCTGAATGACTTGGGGCAAGATCGTGCTGCCATTCCGTGCGGCCTCGCTGTTCACATCTATACAGTGTGGCTTACGGTAAGACCTACATCCGAGAGGGAGCGTGAATATCAAAGAGATGTAAATGCCCAATGAGCAAAGCAGTACTGAACACATAGTAAGAGCTCAATAAACATTAGTTACCAACCCAGATTCCCCTATTAAAATGCAAGTAGCAGACGAAAGGTTAACACCTTATGCTCAACTTAGTAAAGTCTGCCTTCCAAGCGGATAGCCATCTGAAAAAGTAGGAACTTTCAGGAAGAGACAGCAAGTGTGCTCAAGTCTGAAGGGTATGAAAGGGAAAAAGGTCAAAAGCAAAGGCCTTCTTCTCCCCACTCACAATTACCCGATGCTAATTCTGTTAGGGAGGGATGGAGAGGAGTCTACCAGGTAAACCACTTTGACTAATATGCTGCCAACTGAGTTAATTAGTTCTTTTCCCCCAATACACTGGACAGAAAAGAACAAAATGAGAATGCCATGTCACCGGAGCCTGCAACTCATTGTGTAAGCTTTAATAAGTTACGAACACATTAACAAGCAAGCAAGTTTGTAAGATACGTGATTCTGAAAACACCTTTAAAAAAACTTACCAGTAAGTCTAACACATGAATTAAATAACTTTTCAAAAGCTCAAACTGGTAGAAATTCAAGTCATAAAGACTCTCAATTTAAACATGCGCTTATGGCGGACTATCTGGACTTCTAACCTAGCACCTGCTTACCCCACTCTGACCACAAGATTGCTCACCTTGTTCTGATTCCATTTCAGAAGGCTAACAGCGATTTTCTGGCCTAACATGCTACTTGTCACATCCTTCAACCCATGGCCCAAGAGGAGCCCTGCTCTCGGCTTTGAAGAGGGGTTCTGCTACCATGGACAGTCTCAGGGCACACAAACACATCCCAAGCAGATTATGGGCGTATTGGTAATCAGTAGGAACATTAGATGGCTTCCACAGAGCTTCACTTAGGTACTATAGGCAGGCTGTAGACACTGTCCTCTAAAGACTTTTCCCAATTCCCCAGATACATTTCCAACAGATGAAGACAGACGCACCTCACCTACATTCCTAAGTTTCTTTGTCCCTTGGTCTCAACCGGCTCTCCTCGGGCCGGCCCTTACTTGTCCAAACTCACTGCCTGTTCTTGAGCTATTCTGAGTACAACAAAGATAAGCTGTTCCCAAGTGGGGAAGATAATTCTAATCAAGAAGGAAACTTGGGGAGACGGGATTCATTTTAACCTCTAACCTTTTGGCTCTACAAAAATGTGGGGAGAGTTTGGCCAAAAAAAAACAAGGGGGCGGGTGGGGGTTCTGGCCACCATGTAGCCCTACATAAAGCCTTGAGAAACACAGTGTAAGTAACGAGTTTCAAAGCCATCACTGAACTGTTTTCCACTGCTTGACATGCTGTTCACGTATCCGTTAGACAGATATTGGAGAGGTTATCAGACAACTGAAGCTCGACGTCAGCAACTTTACAATTATTCACTCCAGTTGTGGATCTGAATTCAGACTCTTGCTTTCATTCTCGGGTCTGAGATGAAGCGACCCGAAAAGAAGAGCAACAAGGAAGAACAAGTCTCCAGTCTCCCAAGAGACCATAAATATTTATAAATGGTGTGCGTGTGCCTATGTACACACACACATACGATTTTTACAATGCTACTACCCTAACCGGAGGTGGTATCAAATCCACAGATGTACATTTGCGGAGCTAGAAAACACCGTTAAAATTTTAAATGACTCAGAATAACTTATGTTCATGGTGTTAGGAGGCCAGTGAATTAAGAAGGAATATACTTACATCACTTGAAGAGACTGTTCCTGTTTCAACAGCGACACCGCTACCACGCAGTTTCTATTACGAAATAAATAACTTATTACTTAGTTTTGTTTTTAATTTTTATCTGAATTTATCAGCTTATAAAAGGGAGCTAAGCAAATTTCATAATTCTTAACCCTACTTAAATTCATAGTTTTTCTTAACCCTACTTAATGGAATATCATCAGCTAATAAAAAGCATGGGGGCGACATGAAATACTCTAAATATTACACTCTCCCAGATAACTTAATAATTAAAAAAGGAACAATAATAAACTGAATACTAGGCTCCAGCTAAATTTCATTAGTGAAGCTGGTGCAAATTTCCAAGTCTCAGGATTTACTTATTGAACTGGTCTTCAGGTAAGATGATTGTCTTAAGCTGAACTACCTACACTCTTTTCTGTGGCAATGCTTTCAAAACAGGTGCCTAATTAATGGGAAGATACTACACAGAACTTAAAATTAGATTATCCATAGCAATGCTAATACGTTTATAATGACAATCAGAAATTCACACGTTACATAATGTCTAAATGACTTACAGAAATGACTAAAGGAAAGGTAGAAAGTCAAAGGCTAAATGTGCAAGAGAAAAGTGGTAATGAATTTCTGAAAGGATATTTTTATTCAGTTTTATTCAAACTAATTTTATTTATTATGTACTAAACGCCAGGCATGAAGCCCTCCAACCTACATACGATGCTTAAACTACCAAAAAAGAAAAAGTTCCTAAATGTCACTATGAAGTCAACCAAAAACCCAAACTTGCAACTATTTTGGACTTTTGAAAATGTATTTCTATTAAAATTATGAAGCTGTGGTCCTTTTTATGAGAGAGAAAACACTGACGATGGTAGGAAAGAAGAGACCTTCCAGATACAGTGCCATCACATGACATTTAAGCAAAGTAGCAAACAGAATCCCAAATAATCCTGTTTCATTCTTTAAACAAGAAGTCGGTAATTGGACCCTGATAGAAGGCTGTGGAAGAAGTGTCTGCCCGTGGCAAGAAAGACAATGCAGTTCAGATCCTAGCAGAAGGAGTGACCAGACTCTGAGAAGCAAAGCCAGACGGGGCCTGGCACTCTGAAGAGTCACCTCGTAGCAGGACGTGCAAAGCAGAAACGCGATACCATAACCAAAGAAAGCCAAAGACTAGGTGATAAAAAAGAATGCACCAGAAAGATAAAGAAAAGCATTCATCTAATACCAAGAAGCTTAGTTCTAATGAAAACTGTTCTAGACACTGAAATATTTTGCTTCCACTAGCGATGATAAGGACATTTCCTGGACGCAGTTGTAACCGTAATCATTCCAGAAGCGACAAATCATCTGCGAGGCACGGTATAAATGTGATTCCTGCGAGGAAAAATCTAGCATGAAGCAACCCAAAATGTTAGTGGCAAACTGCAGTATACATTCTTCCTACCAATTTTCATCTTATGAATCCAGTTACAATAGAGCCTCACTATCATCACCATAAAGCTAACGCTAAAACAAATAAAGTTTGTTCAAAGGAAGGACTAATTTCAAAAAAGAAAAAAAAAAGGGAGGGGAGAGGGGAAGCTTAAGCGTTCGGATCCCAAATGCCATACGCTTAGAAATTTAAAATCTCATCCTTGCACACCTATTTTTCGTGTTCTAAGTGTGTTTTTTAAATACCTCACAAATTCAGTAAAATCCGCCAATCTGTGGCTCTTAGAAAAAATACTTTTAAAAATTAAGCCAAGGGGCGCCTGGGTGGCGCAGTCGGTTAAGCGTCCGACTTCAGCCAGGTCACGATCTCGCGGTCCGTGAGTTCGAGCCCCGCGTCAGGCTCTGGGCTGATGGCTCGGAGCCTGGAGCCTGTTTCCGATTCTGTGTCTCCCTCTCTCTCTGCCCCTCCCCCATTCATGCTCTGTCTCTCTCTGTCCCAAAAATAAATAAAAAACGTTGAAAAAAAAAAATTTAAAAAAAAATAAAAATTAAGCCAAAAAGACTTAAAATTTATGCTACTGATATAAAAAGTACTTAATCGTGTTCAAGACACTCCAAAATATCCCTGTCCAAATATAAAAGGCAATTAATTAGACTTCCCCAAAAAGGCAAACAACGATAAGACAAAAAATAAACCCAAGGAAAATGTCATCGTGTCTCTCTCTTATGCCTCAAATTAGAATCTATTAAAATGTCACCTGAAATCTGAATTACAACTTTCCAAAACTTCATTTCAAATAGACCTTTATTTCTAACACAGACAATACACTGCCAGTATTGCTTTGCTGGTCCCATTCTTCACGGGAGCCATCCCCACGCCAAAATCTCGTTCTCTTCTACCCTTTCTTCCCCACAGTACTCCTCCCCCACCCACCTTCGCTTCACCCCTCTTCTGCGAACCATTCCCGGTCTCCCTCTTATCACTGCTATCAGTCACTGAAGCCTAAAGGAAAGAACCACTGAGCCACCGTAAGTGTCCTATCTTTTGCCTGTTCTAGGGAACCATGACGACAAAAACAGAAAACCTGTCCTTTTTCCCGTCACTCAACCAGCAAGCTGTTTTCTTCCGTGGGGAAGTAGAGCTAGAAAGGTCTGAGAGCAACCAAGATGGCCACAAGCAGGCTTCACGTCTCACCTCAGGCCCAAATGTTCAATCCCACGATGATACGGTGCATCTGGGAAGGTGCCACAGTAACGGTTACCCCGCAGCTAGAGCCGGCAGCTCCAGGCTTACCCGGGGGGTGCCTGGCAGCCTTGTATGGACTCTTGGGCAAGACTAGAATAACTGGATTGACCCCTGATCTGCAACGGGTTGTCTGCACTTTGAAAGTCCCTGGCGGCACCCGGTGCCATTCTGTTTATTGGTGTAGCTCGTCGACAGCTTGCCCTGACCCTGTGACCAGAAGGACATAAACGATCCCAGCTACAAGCTAACGAAGGGCTCTCCCCAAATCCAAGATTTCCCGCACAAATCTCGGAGGTCTGGGGTCCCACGGCAGACGTGGGAGCTGCACCTGAAGTGTCTTAGCCTCGGGGCCTGCACCCCGTCTCCTGCTACACTGTTTCCTTCCACTTGCTGCAAGCCTTACACGAGTCCCCCCTCTGGAGCCGCGCAAGTCCTTTCCGGTCCCCCGCCTGTGTGATGGTGGTTAGCCCCCAGGAAGGAAGATCCTCCTCATCCACTGAAAAGCATGAATGGAAAACCCCAAGTGGCAGAAAAGACAGAAAAGTTTGAGCTGAAGGTGGTCAAAGAAAGAAAAAGTGAAGCATACTACCATACCTAAGAGTAGTTCAAAATGGCATTATTTTAATATAACGTTTTTTTTATTTACCATTTATACAATTACCGTAAGAATCTGTATATGGGCGTCACATGCCTTTCAAAGATACTAGAAAAAGTATCTTTTACCTGTGAACTCAGCTGAGTTTTTATCCAATTGAAATAGTAATTTAAGTCACTGCCTTCCATCAGTTCTTTCCCCCAAGCTGCTAACTTTGCGATAATTCTTGCTGCCTGAAAAATAAGAAATGTACTTGAATGCCACGTTGATTCTAAAAATCACACCATATACCTTAAAAAGTAGGACTCTTATAACCATTCTGCTGCAAGATTTTTTTTTTAATACCCAACTCCTCCAAAATAAGTTTGTATTTCACTTGTGAAAATATATTTTGGGGGGCACCTCAGTGACTCAGTCAGTTGAGGGTCCAGCTCTTGATTTCAGATCAGGTCACGATCCCAGGGTCGTGGGATCAAGCCCCTCGTCACGCTCCGTGCTGAGCGTGGAGCCTGCTTAAGATATTAAAAAATAATAATAATAAAAAAATAAAGATATCCTCTCTCTCTCTCTCTCTCTCTCAAAAATAAACATTAAAACAAACAACTAAACAAAATTTAATTTCTGTAGTAAAATGTGGTTAATCCTGTCACAGACAATCAAAAGCTCTTTGCTCACGCAATTACCAAAGGCTTTCATGCTCATGAGCTCGACAAATACTCTACGAAACTTTAACTCTCTCAGAGCAACCCCATCTCCTCTGTCTTCCCGATACCCCCAGATTACTAAACATCAATGGAAACACTGCTTTGAAAAATTAACATCACAGCCGTTATTCCTCGGGGGAACTGGGAGGTTACTAAGTCATAAATAGCCCAAGAGTGTTTCTTCCCCAGATCAGAAATTTAATCAATTCAAAATTTACCATATGAACAGTAAAGAGATCCTGGCGGTTCAGCATGGGCAGAAAGTAGGACCAGGCGGTGTTCTTGCTGCGCTTAGCATAGTCAAAGAAGATGCTGACCCGCTGGTGATTTTCCTGAAACAAGAAAAGAAATGATATCACTCATCAGAATGCATCTCTCTATTGTGCACTGTTTCTCAACTTTTCGTTCTGGTCCCAACAGTGTGTCTTCTTCTGCCAGTTGCTATTACGGGTCGGAGGTGGTGACAGGGCAGGCACAGATACTTCAAAATACCTTTAATTATCATGATTAGCTTTAAGTCAAGTGAGCCAAGCTAGCAGACCGCACCCATGCGGGGAAAAGCAATTTAAGTTACACTTCTGAGCCTGAACCTCTGACCTGCGCTTCCCAACGTTGTCTCCACACCAATAAAATAGGGTTACGCCTGACAATCACGACAGAAAAGCAGGGCGGATAAAGACAGCAAAACACAGCATGGAACACTAGGCAGATAGACAGGATCTGAGGAACAATTAATTCTTAGTTCAAATCATGCAAACGCTACCTCTCACCTAAGTTTTCTGTACGTTTCACTGGCCGAAATACACTTTCTGATTCACTAAATGAATATGGTTGCCAAGTAGCAATACTTGATAAAATCACAAAAAAACAAACAATTTTCAGATCATTTAGTTCTTTTTAAACACACTGGTTTAAATTTTGGTCTGTGCTTACAGTTACCTACCTATTTGGGGAGCAGACTAATATCTCCTTAAGTAATGAGTCATCAGAGTTTGGAATAACAATTGCAAGGTACGATAATGATTTTATCAAGGGATTCAAAATTTGCAGAAGTCATCATTTACTCCATTAGTGGATTATTTCTCAAGTTAAAACAGTAATTATCGTTGGCACACAAATAAACCAAGGACCCTACATACAGAAAGAAGAGACACTATTTTTTACATTTTAAGTAAGTTTAAAACCCATCTCCCTTGACTAGTCCTTTGTGGTTTCAATTCCTGCTTAAAAATGCATCTTCCATTCATCACTGTTCCAGGTACTCAAGTTACAAACCTTTAAGAGAATATGGGAAAAGCCCTTCTTCTCAAAGGCATTTAACAATTCCTGTTGATAGCTGAGCACAGAAAACAACGTCATCTTCAAAATTATGTGCCCAACACTAAACACATGAGGAAAAGCAAGCAATTCTGTCCGAAAGTATTCTACCCAGAAATATTAAAGAATGAAATGACCGGTTAAAAATAGGATAACATTTATAATTACAGTATTTTTTAAACAGCACAAGAAATCAAACGATAGGGGTCATGTGCAAATTTCTCAAGGTTACTAAAATTGTACCAATAAAATCAATTTATAAAATATGCTTAATCAATAGCCGAGGATAATGTCAGCTACCTAAGTCTCATCCCTCCACATACACTTCATAAAAACAGGCCAACAAGGAGAAGAAATAAAACCATACATCTGAAGGTGTTCAACTTTAGATCCATCTTGACTGGCAAAAATGTGAAAGTCTGACTATGCCCTCTGTTGGCAAGGCTATAGAGACACAGGTGTTCTCGTACGTAGGTGGGACTGCAAAATGGAATTATACGGCAATATCTTAACAAAACTACGTATGTAGTTCTCTTCTACCCAGCAATCCTATTTCTAGCCATTTACCATGAAGTACATTCCTGACCATCTGAAAATACATTTGCACAAGGTTATTCTGGGCCTCATTATTTCTAATTACAAAACGTTGGAACCACTTTTCATCCAACATCTTAGCGAGGGTGCTCCCCCCAGCTCTGTGATACCACCCAAGGACAATGAGAAGAAGAAGATACCATAAAGTTAGCCAAGAAAGACAAAGACCCAGTGAACAAATCTGAAGGCAAAGCCAAAAAGACGTGGTCCAAAGGCAAAGTTCGGGACATGCCCAATAACCTTGTCTCGTCTGACACATGACAGACCCCAAACAACTTCCCAACTATAAAGGTTATAAACCCTAGTTGTTACCTGAGACTGAAATTCGTGGTTCCCTGGCCAGGGAAGTCCTTCAAGGGCTCCTTATAAAGCACTTCTTAACTGGTTTCAAAACAGAGCCCAAGTAATTTACACCAGAAACACCAAAGTCAGAGATGTCCCAGCTGCTGGTGAAGATTCATGAGGTGGCCCAAACCAATGGACATTTTGAAAAGTAAAACTTTAGGGGCGCCTGAGTGGCTCAGTCAGTTGAGCATCTGATTCTCGCTTTTGGCTCAGGTCACCATCCCAGGGATGTGGGATCAAGCTGTGCGTCGGGCTCCACACTGAGAGTGGAGTCTGCTTGGGATTATCTTTCTCTCCCTCTGCCCCCTCCCCTGCTCACTTGCTCTCTCTTTCTTAAAAAAATAAAAATGAAAAAAATAATAAAAACTTTATTAAACCAAAATAAATATGTATATGAGCCAACCTCAATGTCCATCACATCAGAGACTATTAAGTAAACCACGGTACATCCACTAAAAGAGTCCTTCGTTGCAGGGCACCTGGCTGGCCGTCAGCGTGTGACAC
The DNA here is from genome assembly GCF_028018385.1 of Neofelis nebulosa. Lineage (NCBI taxonomy): Eukaryota > Metazoa > Chordata > Mammalia > Carnivora > Felidae > Neofelis > Neofelis nebulosa. The sequence continues at coordinate 6,323,425 of NC_080795.1, forward strand.
TTGGTCTTGGGGTTGGAAATTTGAGCCCCACACACGGGGTGTGGAGATTACTTAAAAATAAAATCTTAAAAGAAAAAAAAAACAAAACAGTACTCTGTTGCTACCAAAAGGCAATATGGGAAATATCTATGAATTGACATGGAATGATTTCTGGCATATTCTGTTAGGTGAGACGAGCAAAATACAAGAGATTATATTTACTACATGTTTTCTGTAAGAAAGAGACACAAATATGGGGCGCCTGGGTGGCTCAGTCATTAAGCGTCCGAATTCTGCTCAGGCCACGACCTTAACAGTTCCTGGGCTTGAGCCCCGCGCAGGCTCTGTGCAGACAGCTCAGAGCCTGGAGCCTGCTTCAGATTCTGTGTCTCCCTCTCTCTCTCTGCCCCTCCACTGCTCATGCTCTGTCTCTTGAAAATAAACATTTGAAAGAAAAAAAAAAAAAAAAAGAAAGAAAGAGAAGGAAATAAAAACGTATTACATGTATCTGACTATTTCTGCAGGGGGAGAAAAGAACCAGGAAGGATAAAACCAGAAATCTATGAGACCGGTTACCTAACAAGAGATAGGTGGGAATGCAGGGATGGGGAGTTAGGGTTTGGTGACATTTCTCTGATTGCATCTTTTCTGTATAGTTTTGACTTCTGGAAGCATGTTGGTGTTTTACATAATCAAAAATAATAAAAATCAACAAGAATGAGAAAAAGATAAGTAGAATACCAAAAAACACAAGTGAATCTAACTGTATTTCAAGAAAAATAATATAACTATTCTGAGTACAATACTCTGACTACATATTCTCAGCTTAAAGAAAAAGTACTGCAAACAAATACTGAACTCTAGTTAAAGGGCTCATTTTTCACAGTTGTATGGGTCAGCAATTCTGAAACTCCTTTCCTTGTGCTATAGGGCGGAACAGACAAGTAAATACACAAAGGATAAGAAGGGCTCACGATCTCACTGTCACAGAAGAAAGTTACGAACGTGGAAAGGGCAGACTCGAATGAACTCTGGTGTTGAGCTGAAATCAAACTGGAGAGAGTGTGAACTCCTGGTTTCTAATTTACAGATAATATGCATTAAAAAATGAGGATATCTGTGTGTGCACGCATGTGTGTGTTGTACATACTTATACACATATAAATAAAAGCAAAGCCTGCACGCAAACTCAAGCCTGCTCATTCTAGGTGCAATCCTATCCTGTAAGCAGGATAACCAAGGAAGACCACATCATTCCCCATTTTTCTTAACTTTATGGAAGAAAAAAGCGCTGAGAGAGACCGAAGTCATTCTCAGACAGGCCTGCATCGGCCCAGGCTGGACACTGATCCTTGCCCGCATTATAAAATCACTACATTCCTATAAATGAGGGCCCTAGGTAGACAGCACCATTCTTCTTAACTTTTGTACCTTCACTAACAATTCGTACAGCGCCTGGCACATAGCAGGCCATCAGTAAGTGTTTCTTTGTAAACTGACAGAACAATGCTCCACACAAGCAACCACACTGGCACCGTTCCTCAAGTCCCGAAGAAGTGGTCAGGCACTGGATTTAGCGGCCCAGGTGGCCTTTCTCGAAAAGAACTGCTCTGTACACCAACAATTTCAATCTAGACTATACTCTGGTGGAACATACAAAACAGTGAATAAGGGAGGCCCCTCTGTGTTCGGGGACAGTAAAACAGTAAATAGGAACTTTACGCAACTGGAAAAGTCTCAGATGATAAGCAAAATGTTCTCCAAAGAGACAAGATCTTTGAGAAGAAGCACCTTGCCTACATTCAGCGCTGAACCCTAGCGCTTGGCACTGGCCTGGAGGACGGCAGGGGCACCGAAATCTGCTGAATGGCTGAAAGAGAAGAAGCCACATTGCCTGGAAGGACACAGAGCACCCAGAGAGTCTCAAATGATTTACCCAATATCACTGGTGTTGAACAAAGAACTCCGAGGTATTATGAAAAAAATACAAATTAATTACCGGACATCCTGAAAAACAACAAAAAGAGCCTGTGTGGAGGCATTCCCATCTTTAACACTACTAGCAATTCCAAGTCAGAAGAAATCCATGGTATAAGTGAAACCGTACAAAAATGTTACCGCGCAGGATATAAAACAACGAAGTCACCAAATGGATTAAATAAAGAATATACCTACCTGCAGCATATCATCCACCATAGTTAGTATATACTGAACTGTCTGTTCTTTGGAGATGTGAGTCATCAAATTTATAAATGTTTTAGCACACTGGAAAAAAAATGAAAGTAATGTGAACTCTCATTTTCAACTACAAACACAGCATTTTAATGGAATTTCAGTAAAATATTTCTCTTGCACAAATTATAACACAAATGCTATTAACTAAAAGATTTCAATTATAGAAAATGTACATGCTTTACGAATATTGTGATGAAGTAGGGGAGGAACATACTATGACTTGCATCAGAGTTGTGATCATTTTTAGTGATAAATTTCCAAACGTTTACTACTTTTAAATAGACCTAGCAACGATAACTCGATTGCCCATGATAACATAAACATGAAGCTATGAAGACAACCAAAAATTATCATTGATTTTGGCTTTTATTTTTGTTTTGTTTTTGCATTTACTGGGAAGCAGAAGGCTCCAGCGACAAGAGTACTAGGGATTAGAATCAGAAGGCTATGACCTGTCCCCATCCTACATCTTACCAACTGTGTGACAATCTCTGGAATTCAACAAAAAACGTAGCCATCAGTATGTCTCCTCACAGATTTCCCAGGATTGTTGTGAGAATCGGGCTGAGTTGTGTATAAGCTCCTTCAGTCATCAGTAGCCCCCCCACCCAATATCAGAAAATCTGAGGGACAGCAGAATTGCATCATATTCTAGTAAGAATACAAAGTGGAAAATTTTTTCTAAAAAAAACCCAAAAAAACAGTTAAGCAACTTTAAAAATAATACTTACTTTGAAACTTAATTGCCCTTCTAGGAATCTATTCTAAAAAATGTTTCGGAAATGCAGACAAAGTCTGAAATAGAATTTGAAACCACAATTATGGGAGCCTGGGTGCCTCAGTCGGTTAAGCATCTGACTGGCTCAGGTCATGACCTCACAGTTCCTGAGTTCTAGTCCTGAATCAGATAAGCTCAAGCCCCACTTTGGATGAGCCCTGCTTCTCTCTCTGTCTCTCTGTCTCTGTCTCTGTCTCTCTCTCCCCCCCTCACTCACTTGTACCCCCTCTTTCAAAAAATAAAAATAAACTAAAAATAAAGCCACAATTGTAAGAATACTAGCTGGGGTTGAAAAAAAATAGAAGACACCAGAGAATCCCTTTCTACAGAGGAAAGAACTAAAATCTAGTCAGGCTAAAATTAAAAATGCTATAACAGAGATGCATCTCGAATGGATGCCATGACGGCGAGGATGGACAAGGCAGATCAGCAGATGAGTGATACAGAAGACAAAATTATGGAAAATAGTGAAGCTGAAGAGAGGAGGGATACAGAGGCCAAAGATCACGATACAAGACTTAGAGAACTCAGTGACTTATTAAAGAGGAATAACATTTGTATCATAGAAGTCTCAGAAGATGAAGACAGAGAAAAAGGGGCAGAATGTTTACGTGAGCAAAACTCCCTAATCTGGGGAAGGACACAGACATCAAAATCCAAGAAGCACAGAGAACTCCCAATTAAATTCAACAAGTAGACCACAGCCAAGACATATCAAATCCACAAAATACACAGAATCCTCAATGCAGCAAGGGAAAAAAAGTCCTTAACCTACAGGGAAGACAGATCAGGTTTGCAGCAAACCTGTCCACAGAAGCGTGGTCAGAAAAGAGTGGCAGGATATATTCAACGTGCTGAATGGGAAAACCATGCAGCCAAGAATCCTTTACCCAGCGAGGCTGTCATTCAGAATAGAAGGAGAAATAAAGAGTTTCTCAGCCAAAGAAAAACTAAAGAAGTCTGTGACCACTAAACCAGCCCTGCAAGAAATTCTAAGGGGGACTCTTTGAATAGAGAAAAAACAAAACAAAACAAAACAGACCAAAAGCAACAAAGACTAGAAATGAACAGAGAACATCATCAAAAAACACCAACTCTACAGGCAACACAATGGCTCTAAGTTCATATTTTTCAATAATTACTCTGAATTTTAATAAACTGCTCCAATCAAAACACATATGGTATCAGAATGGGTAAAAAAAAAAAAAAAAAAACAAAAAAAAAAAACCCTCTATATGCTGCCTACAAGACACTCATTTTAGACCTAAAGACTCCCACAGATTGAAAGTAAAGGGACAGAGAACCATCCATCATGCTAATGGACATCAAAGGAAAGCCGGATTAGCCATACTTGTATCAGACAAACTAAACTTCAAAATAAAGACTGGAACAAGAGATGAAGAAGGGCGTTATATCGTAATTAAGGGGTCTATCCATCAAGAAGATCAAACAATTGTAAATATTTTTTGCCCCCCAACTTGAGAGCACCCAAATATACAAATCAATTAATCACAAACATAAACAAACTCATTATTAATAATACAATAATACTAGGGGACTTTAACACCCTGCTTGCAGCAATGGGCAGATCATCTAAGCAGAAAAACCGACAAGGAAACAATGGCTTTGAATGACACACTGGACCGGATGGACTTAACAGGTATATTCAAAACATTTCATCCTATAGCAACAGAATACACATTCTTCCCAAGTACATATGGAACATTCTTTTTTTTTTTTAATTTTAAGAAAATATTTATTTATCTTTGAGAGGGAGACAGAGCATGAGCGAGGGAGAAACAGAGAGAGAGGGAAACACAGAATCTGAAGCAGGCTCCAGGCTCTGAGCTGTCATCACAGAGCCTGATGCAGGGCTCAAACTCATGAACCATGAGATCATGACCCAAGCTGAAGTCATACACTTAACCAACTGAGCCACCCAGGCACTCCTGGAACATTCTTGAGAATAGATCACATACTGGGTCACAAATCAGCCCTCAGCAGCACAAAAAGATTGAGCTCATACCATCCATATTTTCAGACCACAACACTATGTAACTTGAAATCAACCACAAGAAAAAATTGGGAAAACCCTCAAATAGATGGAGGTTAAAGACATCCTACTAAAAAATGAATGGGTTAACCAGCAAATTAACGAAGAAATTAAAATATACATGGAAGCCAATGGAAATGAAAACAACACTCCAAACCCTTTGGAATGCAGCAAAGGCGGTCCTCAGAGGAAAGTATACTGCAATTCAGGCCTATCTCAGGAAGCAGAATACACAACCTAACCTTACACCTAAAGGAGCCAGAAAAGGAACAGCAAATAAAGCTTAAAACCAGCAGAAGAAGGGTAATTTATAAGGATCAGAGTAGAAACAAATGATATAGAAACAAAAATAAAACCAGTACAAAAGATCAAGGAAACTAAGAGCTAGTTCCTTGAAAGAATAAACAAAATTGATAAACCCCTAGCCAGACTTATCAAGAAAAAAAGACCCCAAATGGATAAAATCATGAAATCAAAGAGGAGACATCACAAACACCACCACAGAAATACAAACAATTCTAAGACAATACTATGAAAAATTATGTGCCAACAAACTAGGCAATCTGGAAGAAATGGACAAATTCCTAGAAACTCACAAACTACCAAAACTGAAACAGAAAGAAATAGAAAGTTTGAACAGACCCATAACCAGCAAGAAATTGAATCAGTAACTAAAAATCTCCCAACAAGCAAGATTCCTGGGCCAGATGGCTTTCCAGGGGAATTCAATCAGACATTTAAAGGAGAGTTAATACTTATTTTTCTCAAACCACTCCAAAAAACAAATAGAAGGAAAACTTCAAACCCATTCTATGAAGCCAGCATTACCTTGATTCCAAAACCAAAGACCCCACTAAAAAGGAGAACTTTATACCAATTTCCCTGATGATCCCATTTACAACTGCACCAAAAATAATAAGATATGTAGGAATAAACCTAACTAAAGGGGTGAAAAATCCATACTCTGAAAACTATAGAAAACTTCTGAAAGATATTGAAAAGGACACAAAGACATGGAGAAGCATTCCATATGCTCATGGATTGGAAAAACAAATATTGTTAAAATGTCTATCCTACCCAAAGCAATTTACACATTTAAATGTAATCCCTATTAAAATATGACCGGCATTCTTCGCAGAGCTAGAACAATCAATCATAAAATTTGTATGGAACTACAAAAGACCCCGAGTAGCCAAAGCAATCCTGAAGAAGAAAAACAAAACTGGAGGCATCACAATTCTGGATTTCAAGCTACATTAGATAGCTGTTGTCACCAGGACAGTATGGTACCGGCACAACAACAGACACGTAGATCAACAGAACAGAATAGAAAACCCAGAAATGGACCCACAACTATGCGGTCAATTCATCTTTGACAAAATGAGAAAAAGAATATCCAATGGAAAGAAGACAGTCTCTTCAACAAATGGTGTTGGGCAAACTGGCCAGCATCATGGAGAATGAACCTGGACCATTTGCTTATACCATACAGACAAAGAAATTCAGAATGGATGCAAGACCTAAATGTGAGACAGGAAACCATCAAAATCCTAGAAAACAGGCAGCAACCTCTTTGACCTCAGCCACAGCAACTTCTTACTAGACACATCACCAAAGGCAAGGAAAACAAAAGCAAACACGAACTGTTAAGACTTCATCAAGATAAAAAACTCTGCACAGCAAAGGAAACAATCAGCAAAACTAAAAGGCAACTGACAGAATGGGAGAAGACATTTGCAAATGACATATCAGATAAAGGGTTAGTATCCAGTATCTATCCACTTATCAAACTCAACACCCAAAAAACAAACAACCCAGTCAAGAAATGGGCAGAAGACGTGAACACTTTTCCAAAGACAGCCAGACGGCCAACAGACACATGAAAAGATGCTCCACATCACTCATCATCAGGGAAATACAAATCAAAACACAATGAGACACCACCTCAGGGCACAGAGCCTGCTTGGGATTCTCTCTCTCTGCCCCTCCCCCACTCACACGCGCAGTGTGTGTGTGTGTGTGTGTGTGTGTGTGTGTGTGCGCGCGTGCAGGCGCGCTCTCTCTCTCTCTCTCTCTCTCACAATAAACTTTTTTTATTTTTTTTTTTTTATTTTTTTTTTTTAAATTTTTTTTTTTTCAACGTTTTTTATTTATTTTTGGGACAGAGAGAGACAGAGCATGAACGGGGGAGGGGCAGAGAGAGAGGGAGACACAGAATCGGAAACAGGCTCCAGGCTCCGAGCCATCAGCCCAGAGCCTGACGCGGGGCTCGAACTCACGGACCGCGAGATCGTGACCTGGCTGAAGTCGGACGCTTAACCGACTGCGCCACCCAGGCGCCCCTCTCTCACAATAAACTTTAAAAAAAAGAAAAAGAGGGGCACCTGGGTGGCTCAGTCGGTTAAGCGGCCGACTTCAGCTCAGGTCATGATCTCGCAATCTGTGAGTTTGAGCCCCGCGTCGGGCTCTGTGCTGACAGCTAGAGCCTGGAGCCCGCTTCGGATTCTGTGTCTCCCTCTCTCTGACCCTCCCCCGTTCATGCTCTGTCTCTCTCTGTCTCAAAAATAAATAAACATTAAAAAAAAAAAAAAAAAAATTTTTTTAAAGAAAAAGAAACTAAAAATAGAATTACCCTATAATCCAACAATTGCACTATTAGGTATTTACCCAAAGGATACAAAACACAGATTCAAAGGGGTACATGAACCCTAATGTTTACAGCAGCACTACTGACAACAGCCAAATTATGGAGACGGCCCTAATGTCCATCCACTGATGAATGGATAAGGAAGATGTGATATATATACACAATGGAATATTACTCAGCCATCAAAAAAGAAGGAAATCTTGCCATTTGCAATGATGTGGATGGACCTAGAATGTATTATGCTGAATGAAATAAGTCAATCAAAGAAAGACAAATACCACAGGATTTCAGTCATATGTGAAATTAATGAACACATGGGAAAAAGGGAAAAAAAGAGAAGAGGGCGGAAAACAAACCACAAGAGACTGTTAACAATAGAGACTTGACGGTTAACGGTGGGAGGTGGGTAGGAAATGGGCCAGATGGGTATTAAAAATTTTTTTTTAATGTTTATTTATTTTTGAGACAGAGAGAGAGCATGAATGGGGAAGGGTCAGAGAGAGAGGGAGACACAGAATCCGAAGCGGGCTCCAGGCTCTGAGCTGTCAGCACAGAGCCCGATGCGGGGCTCGAACTCACGGATCATGAGATCATGACCTGAGCTGAAGTCGGACGCTTAACCAAAGGAGCCACCCAGGCGCCCCGGGTGGTGAGTATTAAAAAGGGCACTCGTTGGGATGAGCACTGGGTGTTGTACGTAAGTGATGAATCACTGAATTCTACTCCTGAAGCCAATACTGCACTGTATGTTAACTAAATTTAAAGAAAAATTGAAAAGAAAAACCCTATGTGTGGAACCATAAGGAAAGTGCCATGAAAAACATGTAAAAAAGGGTGGAGGAATAAACTGAATAAACACACTCAACATAACATTTTCCCAAAATGAACAAACAAAACTGGAAAGTATTTAAATGTCTTCCAAAAAAGAGGATTTGGAAAGTATTTAAACGTCTTCCAATAAAAAAGGATTTTTAGATAAATCATGACGCACACCTACAAGGAAATATCACCAAGTCATTAAAATTTTGTTCTCGAATTTTCAGTGACACAGGAAGGTGTTCGTAATATGTTCATATGCATCACCTGACTGCCTTCAGTTTGGAGCACCTCTTGCTTCTCTTCAAGACTTCTTTTCATCTCAAACCTTTGAATGAATTCACAGTCTTCAGCAGAAATCATCTGCCCCCTAGGAAGTAAGAGGAAGTTGGGTTTTTTCAATAAGAGTTGAGTTGACACTGCGACGAAGGGACACAGGAATTCCCCATCTTTCTCCTCTCTCCTCGGTGGTTAACCACCGGGGTCGGCGCACAGGCCCCCGCATCACACAGACCCGGGTGCAAGCTTAGCTCCACCAGGTATGGAACATGCAACCTCTCTGGACCTGAGTGAATTCATTTGCAAAATGGAAACAACGTCCACATTGCCAGTAGGGGTTGATCTGAGGATGAGATTAAATAACCCACATAAGGTGGTTAGAGCGGCGCCTGGCCCGTAGGAAGCAATGAATAACTGACGCCTCTTAGCACCGTCCGAAGTCTCACCCTACCCCCCTCCCAGCCACACAATTCACTCGGCTTTCCACTCCATCAAGACCAAAGCCACTTTACACGAACTTCTACGATCACTGCCTCCGGCATTTTCTCACGTTCCCTCCAGACTCGGAAAAATGAGCTCCTCCCCCCTCTCAAAAAATCACCTCTCCCTCCTGACACGCTGTCCTAACAGCAATCACCCCACACTATCCGGTTTTCCTCCCACTTCTTTCAGGGGTTCCTTCCTCAGTGGCTCCTCGCAGCACAAGACTTCTCTCCAAGCTCAGTCCTTGGAATCTTCCTTTTCTCTCCCAACTTCTTTCCTTCAGTGAGATTCCAATCAAGAGAGTCATACTGAGATACACTCAGTATCATCACCACGGAGCCATCGTCACCTTCCCTTCCAACCCAGCCTCGCCACAGACACACTCGTCAACGACACAAACGTGCCACAGCAAACCGCCGTCTGACCCTTCCTTGTGAAAAGATCTGTCAGCAAAACATCCTTGTTAGTCTCTGACACGGGGCACTTCGGGACACACGCCGACCTTGTCGGACCATCAGTCTGGTGGGGAAAGTGTGGAATTTGTGCCAGTCTGAGGAAGAGTTCCAACTGCACTTGTGAAACTTCGGCAGGTCGCTATCCCTCTGACCAATGTTTGCCACACCGATAAAATGGCCATTATCATGGTACCTGCCCGACTCCACTGAGCGGTTATGAAAGCAAGAAGCACCACGTGACGTATGTAAGCACGACAGAAATGCAAATTTAACATTAAAAAAATGTAATACGCTTTGCCGTTCAAATAGCATCAATAGATGTCTTTCAACTGAGTGGTTTAAAAAACCGCCCTTCCCCACCCCCTGCCCCGGAGTATGTTGAGAGGCTACTGTTCCACAAAAGGCCAACCGAGGAACACTGAATTTGAGGCAGGTTTCACCATATGCACAGTTACAGAAATGGGAGTCCTTTTTCAGAAGTCTTGGGCCAGCTTCCTGGTGGCAGGTCTCGACACGGAGACTGGGGTGCAGGAGATTAATGGAGGCAGCGCTCCCAGGGGAGACCAGGGATGGGGCGGGGGGGGGGGGGGGGCACAGGATTCGAAAGGTTAGGAGCCCAGCCCAGACTCAGGCAAAGTCCTAAAGAGAACGGGTTTCTGAGCACACAGGGGAGTCTGGGAAGGTGAGGTCCTCAGAGCCAGGCCCTCCCCGAGACAAGGGAGCTGAGCTTTCACACTTCCTGACACCCCTCCCCACAAGCCGACCCTCCTCCAAAGAAGATCTCGACTTTTGAGTATTCAAAATCTCAGCGTTTTACTTTATCCCTTCTCGGTTTTATATATACTATTACTAAACATATTTTATATACTTTTCACTTGCTTCTGGACTTTGGAATCTACTGCCCCTCAGCTCTTCAGCTGCAAGCACTGTAACTTTGTTTTCACATGTGCTCTGTGTGTGTGTGTGTGTGTGTGTGTGTGTGTGCGTGAACTATTCTCACCTGCTGGATTTTTCCAACAATCCCTTCCTTACCAACCCAAAGGGGAATTTCCAGTCCTTATCTTTCCAGATCTCTGAGGCAGGTGGCAATGTGGCCATTTCTTGACCCTCTCGTCCTGAGCTTCCAGATTCTTCTTGCCCTTCTCAGGCCACTTCTCATCAGTGCTCTTCACAGATTCCTTGTCTCCTACCCTGTGCTTCAGGCTCTGTGGGGGGCTGTCTTCATTTGCGCTCCCTGAATCCTCCCTGAGTGCTCCCCGCTACCCTCCGTGCCGCTGAGTTCAGGCCCAGTCTGAGCTGTGCCAGTCTGAGCTGCAGCCCAGGCCGACCTCCCACAGTCCCCACTTACACATGGGGACCTCTCCTCCCACAGAGCAAGCACACAAGCACCCTAGACCCTGAGGGGCACAGCAGAGATCACTAACATATATCCCTACCCACATTCCATCCCAGCCTGGCTAATGGGATAATGAAATTAAAAAAAAAAAAAAAAGACACTTTGCTCTGTTTCCCCTGTGGCTAAGCACTTCATATACCAGGCAGGAAAAAAGGCACTCTGTACCCTGGGGTAGACCAAGATAACAAGGTCCAGTTCTGGCCCCAAAATACATACGGTCTTTTTCATAAGCCTGAACTTCCCGGCTAAAACAGTTTCACCCCCAGATTTTGCCATGCTAACGAATTAAAGCATATAACCTTTGTATATGCATATATAAAGCATATAACCTTTGTATATAGGATAATCATGAGAAAAAGTTGTGGTGTTCTACCATGACAAAACTGTACAATGAAGGTTACCTTTGGTGACCTTATCATTTCACAGCTTTCTTTGCCACTTAAATAATTGTAGTTTTCTGCAGTAAGCCACTTCTTCCGAGGTCTGAATTTCTTTCCTTTTTGTAAGTAACCTTTTTCTTTTCTTGCTTAAATTCTTTTGTCTCTGAATCTTCTTTTGACAGTCCCATAACCTAGCAAGTTAGGAACGGGGGTCTCTTTCCTAATGACCTACAACCACTCAGACACCAGTCCTAACGATCCTCCCACCTAATACCACTCTCCTCTCAACTTCTCTGCCTCTGGAATAGCTCAGCCTTAAGGTAACAACCCACCAAAGGTTTCCCTGCTTCCAATCCACCCCTCCTCCACACCCCTCTTACTAGTGCCAGCCAGCTTTCTCAAGCACACATCTGACCACATTACTCCTTTCATATCAGTCACTGCAAATTTGAATGGCAGTTCTACCTGGCACCAAGGTAGAGGCATTCAAGAAAAATCATTTTAGGGGCACCTGGGTGGCTCAGTCAGTTGAGCACCCAACTCTTGATTTCATCTCAGGTCAAGATCCCAGGGTTGTGGGATGGAGCCCTGCACTGGGCTCCTCACTGAGTGTGGAGTCTGCTTAAGATTCTCTCTCTCTCTCTCTCTCTCTCTCTCTCTCTCTCTCTCCCTCTCTCTCCCTATGCCCCTCTCCCCTGCTCACACTCTCTTTCTCTAAAAAAAAAAAAAAAAAAAAAAAAAAAGAAAGAAAGAAAGAAAAATCATTTTAATCAACTAGTTAAACCCTACATCAGTATGTACATGTTATTTAACCTATCTGAATAGCTATCTACTCTTCCGTAAGACAGGGATAGAAAACCTTAGGTCACAGTGCTGCCATGAAAGTAACATGACACAGTATGTGACTTAGCCAAGTAAGGTACTCCTTTCCCAAACACTTGTCTCCACCACTGCCCAACATTTACTCTGCTCACTCATGATGTAACCAGCCAAGATCAACAGGCAGCCTACTGTGTGTCAGGCACCTGTGAGAACAGGTGACACAGCAGTGAATTAAACATCCCTCTTTGAGCCTGGACTGCAGTGGGGAAAACAAAAAACACACAAACACAAAAATAAGTAATTTTTTAACACACACACACACACACACACGCACACGCACGCACACAATGCCAGGACGCTAAATGCTATGAAAAAAACTTTAGCTGGGTAAGGAGCTAGAAAGTGACAACAGAGGAAAGGATAGCTTTTGGGTAGATTACAGTGAAGTCCTTTCTGAGGCCACCCGGGCAGACACCCACTTGAAGGGAGTTAATGAGCCACGTGATCTAGGGAGGAACTTGCAGACGGAAGTGTATGTCTCAGGGCGGTGGGGCTCAACAGCAGGCACACAGTTAACACTTGGTGAACCTTTGTGCACAGACGTACAAAGTAGAAGGGTTTTATAAAAGAAACACATGAGACGGACAGCAGAATACAGGACAGAAAAAAGAATGAGAGAGACTACAACTTAGTAGTACAGAGGTCTTTGAAAAGGAGGAACAGAGAGAAAGCAATTAAATATCCCCCTGGAACTAAAAATGTTCCAGATACCAATGCTAGGGAACCTCTGCCAGTCAGCCAGTGCTTTCTGATTAATAACAATACCATTCTATTTAGGTTATAAACAGGGACAAGCTTTATAAACATGAAACCCCTTGTTCTCTAGTCCAAACACACTCTGGACTAAAACTAGGAAACAGCTCAAAATCCTAATTTCACAGGGGATTTAAATTAAATTTAAATTATAAAGATATAGATGAACAGAGAGAATATCAGAAAGTCCCTCCTCCTCCTGCCCCACAATAATCTAGTCCCTTAAAGTGGGAATCCAGAATCATCCTAGATTCTTTTTCACCCTCATAGATTAAATCGATCGCAAAGACTTTCTCAAATCTATCCAATCCTATCCATCCCAACAGCCTGGATACGGCTACAGCCTCATCATAGCTCTAGGTTTGTTTCCACAAACCCACCCTCTACGTTTTGTCAGTAGAACAATCCAATCAAAAGGCAACCTGACATCCAACTCCCGCTTACAAACATCGGTCATCCCCAATTTCTACAACAGGGATTTTAAAACTGTGCTCCTTGGGGAGCCTCCACAATTGGCTCCCGGCTGCCTCTCCGGCCTCAGCCCACCCCACTGCCTGCCTCCAAAACGTGTATTATTCCCCACCCAGCACGCTGCTTTTAATTCCCTACGTTGGAACATTCCCTCCAGAAAAACTTCCTGGAGGGAGGATTAGCTGTCCTTTTTCTGTGCACCCATCATTCCCGGTGCACCTTTCTACTCTCTCAGTTAACATACCAAATGATCTGTTTCTATAACTGACTTCCCTACCAGACTATAAGTTTATCTTTTTGAAGCCTCAAAGCCTCGAAATAGGCCTCAAACTTGAAAGGTGGACGATAAATGTTTAATGAGTGACTAAATTAACCGAAATAAGTGCATCATCGTTGTATGCCGTATGTCCCTCTTACAGCAGACTCCTAAATATAAAACTAAAGATTCCTCGATTTGTTTTTCAAAACGTATCTGAAAATCTGAACTGAATTTCCTTAATAAATCACTGTTATAAATATACCAAAACAGATATGAAGTCAATACGATAAAACATGGTCAAGAAAAAACGAACCCTTACTTTACAGATAAATACGGAACACCAGCATGCTAAATCTTAATACGTATAAGAAAGAAGGGAAGTGGATAGAACTAGAGGGTATCATGCTAAGCGAAATTAGTCAGAGAAAGACAAATATCACATGACTTCACTCATATGAGGACTTTAAGACACAGAACAGATGAACACAAGGGAAGGGAAGCAAAAATAATATAAAAACAGGGAGGGGGACAAAACATAAGAGACTCTTAAATATGGAAAACAGAGGGTACTGGAGGGGTGGAGGGAGGGGGGATGGGCTAAATGGGTAAGGGGCATTAAGGAATCTACTCCTGAAATCATTGTGGCACTATATTTGGATGCTAATTTGGATGTAAATTAAAAACAATTTTTTTAATTAAATTTTTAAAAAAAGAAAGAAGGGAAAAGAACTAAAATTTATGGAGAGTGCATTCAACACACTATTGTATATATTCAACTGTGCAAATCTTTTAAATATGCTATTTCAGCAACAACTCTGCAAGATCCGTATTCCCCATTTCATTTTTACTTCAATGAACCGCAAAGAAGTTAAACGATTCCCCTAAGATTACCAAACTAGTAGAAGAACCAGACTTCAAACCCAGGTCTTGGAATTCAAACATCTACACCTTTTACTAGTTGTATGAGCCACGCTGCAACACCTTCTTCCCCACGTTGATCACCCAGGCACAACGTGCCAGTCTGGCAGGCTTTGCCCGCTATCCCCTTCCCCCCTCCAAATCCCATGAACACGCCTCCCACCTCTCCCACTCATTCAAAAGGTACAACTTTCCAGACACGGAAGATCAAAATGGCTCTGAGGGGCTCTGCTCCCCTGCTAGAGCCTCTAGCTCCTTCCACCACACTATCCTGTCTCCCTACGGCAGGTAAGACTTCTAAGGAGGAAGTGTTTCCTTCCATGTCTGGTAGTATTTTTCCATCATGTCTCTCATTGAGGCATGATCACGAAAAAGTCCGATGCAAAAGCACATGATTATCCCTGATTCACAGCAAATCCGTACTTACTGAAGATAGGACTGCCAGTTCACTTTGTTTGCCCGAACCTCCGCAGCCTTGGCAGCAATAATGTTCGTCGGAACCGCAGCATCTACGGCACCTCGGATATCCATTTTGGTCATCTAAATGTTATGATCTTGGATGTTTTTTCAATAGATCTGCAATTTTGAGGCAAAGTAACATGAGAATAGTAGGTGTTACCATTTTTTAACAACTACTGCTATCATTATTATTGTTATTAACATCATCGTTATCGCCTTATTCTCCCCATTCAACTCAAACATTAAATATATTAGATGTCCTAAGTATGAAAATCATTAGATTTCAAAACTTGTCCAATTATGCCCTGCTCCATAAAAGTGTTCTCTAAAGATTTTTACTTTTCCAGGAAAAGTTTTTTAATTACTGGCACTAATCTTGCAGTAAGGTTTTTCAAAGTAACTTAAGTTCTTCAAACTAACATCAGAAGTCTGGCTTCCATAAAATAGGAATACAGATTAAACGTATACAACTGGGAACAAGTTTCTCCTGACACGGAAAAAAATAACCTGTACAGTAGAGAGAAGACCATTTATTTTTACATTTACCACCATCATTTTGAAGCATCATTATTAAAAAACAAAAAAAAACAAAAAAAAACAAAAACTACTACAAGTGCCTTCTAAAATTACTCATTCAAATTAAAAACCCTAAGGTGGAGGGCGCCTGGGTGGCTCAGTCGGTTAAGCGTCCGACTTCAGCTCAGGTCACGATCTCGTGGTCCGTGAGTTCAAGCCCCGCTTCGGGCTCTGGGCTGATGGCTCAGAGCCTGGAGCCTGCTTCCGATTCTGTGCCTCCCTCTCTCTCTGCCCCTCCCCCATTCATGCTGTGTGTCTCTCTGTGTCTCAAAAATAAATAAACTTAAAAAAAAAATTAATAAAAAAAAATAAAAATAAAAACCCTAAGGTGGGAATGTAATTTTCTTTCTTCAACCAAAGTTCAGAGTATTTTCAAAATCAATTTGGGGAGGAAGTTTTGGAACAAATACCAATTACAATTTAGGTACAAGCAACAATGGGATTCTGGTCTGGTGACAACCACCTACAATAATGAGCTTTCACGTAATTCTCACTGCCAAATTTACGCGTAAATGCTCAGGCCCGATTTTCTCTCGATACGAAATATACAGGTTTTGGTTCACAAAACAGACGTTCGCTGCCACGGCCACAAAGAAGCTAAAACCATACCCAAAATTCTATTCTGCAATCCCAATGACCTTAGTCAGTTTGGAACTTAATCTCTACATCTGAGGGTTTGCTGCCTAAACAACCCAAGCAATACACACAGGTAGGGCGGAGGGAAAACTGGCTCTGGCCGGGTCAGGCTGGAACCCTGAACACCGAGCGGACTCAGGCGCAGCGGCCTCCCCCGGGGTAGGTGAAGGTGCTTCCGGATGGCCCTCTGGGTCCCCGAACAACTCGAACCTGCAGCAGGCCGAGGCCGAGGCCCAATCCTGGGGAAAGTATACAGTATACCCGTCCTCACCCCCCCCCCTTTCCTGCCCCCGCGGGTTAGGAGCTCCAGTTCCGTAAACCTAGCTGAGGCCTGGAAGGACAGAAATCTGGAAGCCCGGGGCCGCAAGAGGGCTGGACGGGCCTGCGCGGCGAGAAAGCAGCAGGCGCCAGAGAAGCTGGGGAAAGCGCAGGGGGTCGCCTCCCTCCGGCCGGGGCGGGAGACGAAACGGCGCGACTGCGGGCTTACTTCGCGAATCCAGGGGACCCGACACCGCACGCGAAGGCGGCAGGGAGGAGGACGCGGCGGTGTGGGCCGTCGGGGGCGCCGCCCGGCTGGGGGCGCCAGCCGAGTCGGAGCCGAGCGGGGTTTCCAGCCGGAGCGGCCCCGGCAAGGGCAGACGTCCCCGCACCCAGCAGACGTTGAGGACGGCCCAGGTGGAAAGAAGCCGGAGCGGCAGCGGAATGACAGCAGGGCCGGTCACGTGAGCGGAGGCACGTGACAGCCCGGAAGGCGGAAGCCGGAAGCCCGGAGGATCCAAAACAGTTCAGGGAGCCGCACTGCGCTTAGCGGGGGGCCTCGCTCAAGGTGGGCTGGCGGAGTCCGCGCGACCGGCGACACAGGCCCCCGAGGGACGCAGAGCTTGTGCCCAGGCTGGCCCCTCCAGAGGGAGGGGAGCAGGTGGGCACGTGGGGACCACCGCCCGGAAACCCCGAGCCCCGTTTGGGGGCGGTCGAGGCCCCCAGCCCAAGGCAGAGAATCAGGCCGAAACTTAATCTTAACCGCCGTTCTTTTGAAATATTTCCTTTAATGCTTTTAAATAGATGGACTTCCACGTGGATTTAACAGCTCCATGAAGCAGGCATTCTTATTCGGATTTTTTTTTTTTAATTTTTTTTTCAACGTTTTTAATTTATTTTTGGGACAGAGAGAGACAGAGCATGAACGGGGGAGGGGCAGAGAGAGAGGGAGACACAGAATCGGAAACAGGCTCCAGGCTCCGAGCCATCAGCCCAGAGCCTGACGCGGGGCTCGAACTCACGGACCGCGAGATCGTGACCTGGCTGAAGTCGGACGCTTAACCGACGGCGCCACCCAGGCGCCCCTCTTATTCGGATTTTAAATATGAAACTGATGCTGAGACGTGGGTCACAAAAGTTACTTTGCCCTCGGGTTGCAGATTGAGCAAATAATATTTCACGTAGTATTTGCAATTATACTAAAAACTTTGTGTTTACTTAAAATGCAAATTTGCCAATCCTGACTTGAGCAAGATTGCCCCAGTCCGGGCCTCAACTACCCTGTTTGTCTTAAGATAATGAGTAATACTACTCAGTACTGCAAAGAGTGAGTTATATGTAATTAGCACTCAGAGGGATGTATAACCAAGACATTTTACTAAAAATGTTAAATTTCGGCCAAGTTTTAAAGCACTGTGAATAAACACATAGTAACAGGATATAATGTATTATTTTTCTATTGCTGCTTTAACAAATTATCACAAATTTGCTGGCTTACACCAACACAAATTTAGTCTTTTACAGTTCTCCAGGTCAGAAGCCTGACGTGGGTTTCAATCCATTTCCCGGTGTTCTCCAGTTTCTAGAATCTGCCTGCATTTCTTGGCCCATGTCCTCCTCCCTCCACCTTCAAAGTCAGCAAGGTCACAGCGCCTTCTGAGACTCAGTCAACACAGCTGATAGGGGTTCTCTGGTTTTACGGGTTCATGGGATTAGATTGGGCCCACCTGGCTAATGCAAGCAACTCTCCCCATCTCGAGGTCCTTAACTTGAATCACATATGTCACCATGTTTCCCTTTTGCCATGTAAGCTAATGTATTGACAGGTTCCAGAGATTAGAAAGTAGAATCTTTAGGGGGCCATTGTTCTGCCTATCACAAACATAGAGTAAAGGATAAACACTAGTATAATTGGTGGAATAAATGTTCAGAGGGGCCCTACGTCGTATCTATGTTGTATTTCTAAAGTAAAATATTTTTTTTAAGTTTTATTTTATTTTGAGAGAGAGAGCAGGGGAGGGGCAGAGAGAAGGCGAGAGAGAATCCCAAGCAGGCTCCATGCTGTCAGCACAGAGCCAGACACAGGGCTCAAACCCACACACCATGAAATCATGGCCTGAGCCGAGATCAAGAGTCAGACACTCAACCGACCGAGCCACCCAGGCGCCCCTAAAGTTTTTTTTTAAAACTCTATGTAATACTGCAAAGTGTTTGTTAAACTTTTTCAATCTGAATAACGTACATGGATACTCCTTGTGTTTGTTCTTCTTACTTGAAGTTTTCTTTCAATAAATTTGATGCTATAGATTGAGTCCGTTTATATGCGAACTTCTAGCCGAAATTAATCAAAGACTTGCTTACTAAGAAAATTGTGGAATTGGAATCAAAGAAAGATTGCAGATACTAACCACAATAATAGCTTAGTAAAAAATTTCGTTGGTAACAAAGCTCTAAGTCCCAAAACTATTTCTTTATAGTATTTTTTTTTTTTTACTTTTTACATTTTTTAATTTAAATTTTAGTTACCATGCAGTGCAATATTGGTCTCAGGAGTACAAGTCAGTGATTCATCACTTACATACAACATTAATTATAATATTTTAAATTTGATACATGTTTCAGAGCTTCTGAGAGTGGAGAAAGGTAACCCCCTCAGGGGTCTTTGAAATTCTGTGGGACTTTTGGGCTTACTGCAATGATTAGGAATGGAGTTCTTCTGGCATTTGATGCCCAGGGACTACGGATGATGAATGTTGGGGAGGGATACCAGCACGGTACCACACACAAGGCATTTTCTAGCCAAAAATGTCAGTGGTGCTCCTATGGAGAAAGCAGAAGAATGCCTATCTGTATCTGATTGATCTGTCATTCCACATATGAAGGCACATTCTAGGCTGTGGCGGGAATACATGGCCTTCCCATTACAGAAGGACATCATTGTGGCGCATTTGAACACAAAGAGGCCCTGCCAGAAAGAATAGCATAAGTATTGGGGCGCCTGGGTGGCGCAGTCGGTTAAGCGTCCGACTTCAGCCAGGTCACGATCTCACGGTCTGTGAGTTCGAGCCCCGCGTCAGGCTCTGGGCTGATGGCTCAGAGCCTGGAGCCTGTTTCCGATTCTGTGTCTCCCTCTCTCTCTGTCCCTCCCCCGTTCATGCTCTGTCTCTCTCTGTCCCAAAAAATAAAAAAATAAAAAAAAAATAAAAAAAAAAGAATAGCATAAGTATCTACTCCAGTGTTACGGGAGCACATGCCATAAACAAGCCATCAAACTTCCAGGAACGTCTGCTGCGAAACTATCAGTATGAGCGTGCAAAGATAAATGTGCAAGGATTTTTCGTGCAATATTTTTTTAAATAGCAAAAAAAAAGAAAACTCTATTTGTCAGCTAACGTTGCCAAAATGAAATACAACAGACCAAGTGGCTTAAACGGCAGGGCTTTATTTCTCACAGTTCTGGAGGCTGGAAGTCCAAGAACACGTGCTGGCCATTCAGTTAGTGGTGAGGTGTCTCCTGGCTGGGAGGTACCCACCTTCTCACTGTGTCCACACACGGTGCAGGGAGAGAGAGAATGTGCACACTTACAATTTACAAGGTATTGGTTATTTTGTATTAAATGCCAGAACTGGTGGATTTTACTTACTTGGGTGCCAGGGTATTTTTTTATTTCTATCATTATTCTTGAGTTTTGTTCCAGAACATACTTACATTACCCACAGTTTAATCCTTTTGGGCCTTGCTTTTAAGCACACCTGAAACTAATATAACCCTGTATGTTCCCTATAGTGGAATTTAAGATGAGATAGATAGAAAAAAATTTTTTTAATGTCTATTCATTTTTGAGAGACAGAACATGAGCAGAGGAGGGACAGAGAGAGAGGGAGACACAGAATCGGAAGCAGGCTCCAGGCTCTGAGCTGTCAGCACAGAGCCCGACGTGGGGCTCGAACCCACAAGCCGTGAGATCGTGACCTGAGCTGAAGTCAGATGTTTAACCAACTGAGCCACCCAGGCACCCCTTAACTTCTCTTGCATATCTCGAGGAGCTAATATCCGGACTATAACCTCCCTAAAATTTCATAAGGATGACTTCTCACTACCATCAATTGAATGTATTTATTCACTGGCCAGATTTCAAAGTAAACCAAGTGGAGAAATCAAGAAATTTTTCACTTTATTCATGCAGAATTATTTTTTTTTTTTCCTGAGGCACTCAGATAAACAGGGCTTTCACCGACCCACATCAACACACATCTCATTATCCTATTAGGTCTGATAGTGAAAAGGGGTCCAGGGCTTCATTTTCAAGATAGTTTTTAAATATCATACTTTTTTTTTTTTTTTTAATTTTTTTTCAACGTTTTTTATTTATTTTTGGGACAGAGAGAGACAGAGCATGAACGGGGGAGGGGCAGAGAGAGAGGGAGACACAGAATCGGAAACAGGCTCCAGGCTCCGAGCCATCAGCCCAGAGCCTGACGCGGGGCTCGAACTCACGGACCGCGAGATCGTGACCTGGCTGAAGTCGGACGCTTAACCGACTGCGCCACCCAGGCGCCCCTTAAATATCATACTTTAAGATATCATAAAAATGAATGCTTAATGTCATTCCACAGAAAGGAATTGAATGTCATTGGTAGATCTAGAAATTATTCAAACTGCAGCATATTCTGTACATATATTTTTGGTCGGACTAGAGAAAATCATAAACCAGAACAGGTGACAATTCCATGGGTAATTTTCATACGTCAATGAATTAACTAAAAATTAAACTCGATCAAAATCAAGGAATTCAATGTAGGTTATTTTCATTATAATAAAATACCTTTGATTAACACATATGAACAAAGGATACATTAAGCTGACGTTTTTACAAATAGTTGAAAACACTAATTTTATTAATTTATTTAACTTATTTATTATTCTATTATTTTGTTATGTAATAACAATATTACCTATATAAAATATATATTTTGTTATGTAATTATGTATTAATGTATTAATTAATTAACATTAATTTCATTAATTATTAATTGTAAAGCTTAGAGGAGAGAGTAAGAAATTTTATTCTATCATCAGTTTCTTGTACGTTGAGTCTGAAAATATCTAAGTTTCATATCAATGTGTCAAGAGTACAGATAGAGGAAGAAAATCAAAAGATTAAAAGATTGAATTTGTATTTATTCCTGGGGGAAATACACTGAAAACGCAGATGTAAGAAGTTAAACCACTGCCATAAAATTGACTTATGTTACTATTGCTCTGGGCCAAATTGTGTCTTTCCCCCCAAAATTCGGATGACGAAGTGCCAATCCCCAGTACCTCAGAATGTGACTGTATTTGGAGGTAGGGTCTTTAAAGAGGTGATTAAGTTAAAATGAGGTCCTTAGGGTGGGCCCTAATCCAATATAACTGGCGTCCTTATAAAAAGAAGAGATTAGGACATAAACATTGATGAAGAGTATGTACTGCCTCCCTATTTCCCGTGTAACAAAATCTAGACTTCCTGGTCTAGCATTCAATGCTCCCTGCAATGTGGACCCAACACCATTACTTCCCTTGGGAAGTCCAACTGTTATATCACAAGCTTAAGAGACCTGATAGGTTTCGTGTCCTCTCCTTCACTCCACCTCTCTCCTTATACCAGGAGTGCCCTCTTGGCTCTCCTCTGCTAGTCACCCCAACTATCAATCAAGCCCCAGTCCAGAACCTACCTATAACACTATCTATATCATTCAGTCACTGTTTAATCTAAACTTAAACATTTCTCTATATTCTTCTATTACACTGCTATCAAAGTTTGCCTGCAATATAATGTTCTTTTTAATAACTATTATTCTCAGGAAACTTTTGGAAGTTGACCAAGAGGTCACAAACTGACTTTTTAATAGCTTTTTCTCCAAATATACCTTTTTTAAAACAAAAGATTAGTCGTGGTTAGGTGTCCAACTCTTGACTTCAGCTCAGGTCTTGATCTCACGGGGTTCGTGGGATTGAGCCCCCCATTGGCTCCGTGCTGTCAACGTGGGGCATGCTTGGGATTCTCTCTCTCTTTCTCTGCTCCTCCCCCACTTGTGCGCACAGGTTCTCTCTCTCTCTCTCTCTCAAAATGAATAAGGAAGAAAAAAAAAGATTAGTCGGCCTAAATTTCCACTGATTTCTGTCTACAGTGTCAACGCTTCCCTCCCCAGTAATTTTCTCCTTTTTAGTCATTTCCTATATTTTTAGACCTTGTACTTTCAGTGGAAACTGGGGACATAATATTGTCTTCAAGGTAGCAAAATGGTCCTTGAGGTTGAGAAAAAACATGGACATTCCAATGTTCTGAGACCCATACTGACTCAACCCTGTCTACCAAAATTTTCTCAGTATTTAACTTCTTTTGTTAGGGAGAAACTAAATTCACTTTAAATTGTAGCTTCATTTTTGGTCTCTCTTGGATGGGGCAAAAATGAAGGAAAGAGTTGAGAAACACGGCTTCGGACTGAGAAAAGGACTTCTGACGGTATTCGTTTCCTCGGGCCACTGTACCAAATTGTCACAAATTTGGAGGCTAATAAACCCCAGAAGTTCCAGAAGTGTATTCTTTCTCCGTTCTGCAGGCTAGAAGTCTCAAATCAAGGTGTCAGCAGGACTATGCTCCCTCCCGAGGCTCTGGGGGGACAATCCAGTCCCTGCCTCTTCCAGCTTCTGGTGGCTGCAGTGTTCCGATCTCGACCTCCCTGGTCACACTGCTGCTTCCACCTCTGTGCCTTGTGGGGACCCTGTCATCGGATTTAGGGCCCACCTGAAGATGATCTCAAGAGCCTTCGCCTAATTACTTATCTGCCAGAGACCCTTTTCTGAATAAGGAAACATCCACAGATTCCCCGGGTTTGAGGTGGGCCTGTCTTCCAAGGACCGCCATTGAGTCGCTACCCTTAGAAATACAGATCCTAATTAGAAGGAGGCAAAGGGTAGGAAACAGAGCATGGCCAAGCGTTGCCTGGACTGCTGCCTGACTCCCCGATTTGTTTCGAGGGCACGTGTCAGCCAGTTGATCCTCCACAGTTTGTAACCTTAATAGCCATTGTTAAAGGAGGCCATTAGGCCCAGATGGCTATCGTGCGTCGGTAGCCTACGTGAGCAAACCGAAACCTAAGCCAGAGTCAATTCCCCTAAATGCACTTGTATCCTTCCAGGCAACAAAATTTGAGAGCAAGGAATCAACACAGCCAACTAGGTTTTCTTAAATGAGGCCACGGCTTAAGCCGTGGCCAAGCAAATAATTCCCTTGCTTCACCTCTGCCTCCGCTCTATGAAAGCCTTTCCCCCAACCCCTGTTCCTGGGGCACCCCTAACCACGTTTGATTTGGCACTCCCTGGATTCGAATCCACATCTACTCAGATAAACTCCTCAAAATGTTAGTATGCCTCCGTTTGTCTTTTTAGAGTTCCGGTATCAGAAACAGGATCCAAAGGAGACCTTTGGTGGCCCTCGGGGAGCAATCAGGCACGGATACCTGCAGAGTCTACCGTGACCACTTCTTTCCTTGAGGGTGCAGAAAGTTCCTCCCAGATCTGAGCTCTGCCGCTTTTGCACTGTGAGCTCTCCAGCTTTATTTGAGCATTCTTTTTTCCAGACTCGGTCCACAGTAAAACAAAATGGGTTCCTCCCAGCCCAAAGAGTCTGGGGCTCCTCCATCTAGAACTCTGGCTGAGAACGTGTAGGAAAATTACGATCCCAGAACATACGTTTGTCTGAAGGGGTGGGTGAACCTTACCAAAGATAATCTTGAATTACAGTGGCCACAGTCGAGAACTTTTAACCTAGATAACCTCATCCATTTGCAAGGTGCCCTAGAGAAAAAGGACACTTCCCCAAAATAATGGGATACATCTTTTGATTGGTATGCAGAAGCTTCTAAGAGACTAAATGAATTAAAAATTGCCTCTTCAAAAAGTTATTTACAGAAAGCAACTGGAAGTATCATAAATCCTCTCCACAAACACTAGTAAGAAGTTTTAGTCACCAGAGCAAGTAATCTTGATTTACTCCAACTGCCAGAAACACAATTTGGATCCAACAGTTCTTTTGGAAACTAGCGAGTTTTGTGTTATTAGACTTGTCTCATAGCTAAAATTTAAAAAGTGTCTGCTAGGGGCGCCTGGGTGGCGCAGTCGGTTAAGCGTCCGACTTCAGCCAGGTCACGATCTCGCGGTCCGTGAGTTCGAGCCCCGCGTCAGGCTCCGGGCTGATGGCTCGGAGCCTGGAGCCTGTTTCCGATTCTGTGTCTCCCTCTCTCTCTGCCCCTCCCCTGTTCATGCTCTGTCTCTCTCTGTCCCAAAAATAAATTAAAAACGTTGAAAAAAAAAATAAAAATAAAAAAAAAATAAAATAAAAAGTGTCTGCTATATGTTTATTTATGTCTCCCTCTCTGTGTGTGTGTGCATGTGTGTGTGTGTTATATGTGTGATTTTTCTACTCCAGATGGTATTGGCAAAATTAATTTGTAAAGACACTCTATTTAACTGGCTTAAAGAAAAATAAATTAAGTATTTACATAAAAATTAAGTATCATCTCGGAAATATAGACACTAACCCAAATGTTTCTCAAGTTCACACGATCTGGGATCATCTTTGGTATATAAAAGCTAGTCTAAGTTTGGTTGGTTTAATGAAAACATTCATGTCTTCAGAGTTATCAACATTAAATATAAGGCAAACATAGAACTTTAGTTCTACCTAGGTTTACTAGTTGGGTATAGAGATTACTCAAAAATAAAACGTAAAAGAAATCTTTTTAAAAAATGAACAAATGGGGCACCTGGGTGGCTCAGCTGGTTGAGCTTCCAACTTCAGCTCAGGTCATGATCTCATGGTCCATGGGTTTGAGCCCCACGTCCGGCTCTGTGCTGACAGCTTGGAGCCTGGAGCCTGCTACAGATTCTGTGTCTCCCTCTCTCTCTGACCCTCCCCCATTCATGCTCTGTGTCTCTCTTGGTCTCAAAAAGAAATAAACATTAAAAAAAATTTTTTTTAAATGAACAAATGCATTGGATAGCTGTAAGTAAAAGTTGATACGTGGACTTTTCAACAATAATTATGTTTATGTTAGGTCTGCTTAAAAGTAGTATCCCTCAGGGGCGCCTGGATAGCTCAGTCAATTGAGCGTCGGACTTTGGCTCAGGTCATGATCTCATGGTTCATGAGTTCGAGCCCCGAGTCGAACTCTGTGCAGCTCAGCGCCTGGAGCCTGCTCCAGATTCTGTGTCTCCCTCTCTCTCTGCCCCTCCCCAGCTTGCACTCTGTCTTTCCCTCTCTCAAAAATAAATAAACATTTGAAAAAATTTTTAAAAAAGAATAAACACTAAAAAAAAAATTTTTTTTAAGTAGTAACTCTCAAAAGCCTTAAACACATGCTTGTAGCCATCAACAGTACATCAGATGGTCTCACTGAGCTGGGAGGACAGAAATGAGATGAACAAGGAAATGAATAGCAAAAATTTCCATAAAACTGACATGATAACCTAGTAGTTTCACAGCGAAAACCTCAACCCTGACAGTGACCGGGGAAGGGGTCCTTAATAGAAAGCTTTTTTATCAATCCATCACGTATGAGAAGATGGCCAAAAGGGGGAATTGTGAAAGTAATTAATTAACCAAGGAGGCCATTAGACTAAGCTGCCTCTAATGCCTTGGTAGCCCGTGTAACCCAGGGTGAATTCCTATAAACGCACTCGTACCATAGACAATGACGCTCAACAATCACAAATAGCCAACAAGGTTTCCCAAATTAGTCACCTGCCTAAGCTGTAGCCAATCACATGATTTCCTTGCTCTGCTGCCACATCTGTTCTATAAAAGCCTTTTTCCCAAGCTCTTGTCAAGCACTTTCAAAATTTTTTAAAACTTTTAAAATTTTTTTAATTTTTTTAAATATATTTACTCATTCTTAGAGCACCTGGGTGGCTCAGTTGGTTGAATGTCTGACTCTTGATTTCAGCTCAGGACATAATCTCAGTCGTGAGATCAAGCCCCGTGCTGGGCTCTACACCGACAGCACAGTGCCTGCTTGGGATTCTCTCACTCTCCCTCTCTTCTACTCATGTGTGCCTATGCCCTCTCTGTCTCTCTCTCTCTGAGATATATAGGTGAGAGAGAAAGAGAGAGAGAGAGAGAGAGAGAGAGAGAGAGAGAGAGAATGTATTCACTCATTCTAAACGAACAACCCACAATCTTTTCCAGTTATTGCATCTGGCTGAAAGTCAAGGGTCATTTAGTGATTTGCATGCCTTTCCATCTGGACCATGTGTGGATCCTTAAGGCTATCGATCCACGGTTAAGTGAGTCCTCTACCACTCTTTTAACACACAGTAATGGAGGAAAAACAAGGTCACTGTTTGGATCCATGACATACAGCAAAGACTGCAGATCCTCCTACCAGTAGAGCAAATGCCGGGATCCACATCCTGAGCTATGACCACTCGGGCAGTCTTGGAAGGTTCCCTGTCTGGGTCTTCCAGGACTGTCTGGAATTGAAGATGGACCCCAGTAAGGATTTCCTTCCCCGGACCCGCCTATCATCAGTCTCATTTGCATGAGGGAAGAGTGTTGGCTGGGCTCCTCCGGGCTTAGGGTTTATCTGTTCATCTCCATTAACATTTACTCAATCGGCTGTCAATCCACCAGCTTTCTGCCTCTCTCAGGAGCTAACGACCAAGTTGGAGTCGAATAGATTAATGGTCCACTAATCTCCCTCCTCTCGCCACTCTCTCAGCTGTTTATGCTTCCCAGACACAGGTCTCTCGGTTACATTGACCCTTTAGGAGATGCCCTTTTTCTTGAAGTAATGGAAAATTTGCCAACAAGTACTTTACTCAACTTGGGCAGATTGTAAAATTCTTTCTTCATGCAAATTCCTCTCGCTACAATCTCTAGCAAACTGGGTTTACACAGAATGCCAGGGGAGGCCAATCGGTGCTACTGTGCCCCTATACACACACCCCTTCCTTGAATATGAAACAATAATGTTTACGAGGATCTCTCAAGAACTGAGCGTGAGGCGTTTTATTCGCACACCTAGATAATATTATTAACAAACATGATTTAAGATGAAATAATTTTCATACAAATGGCTATTAACTAGAAAGAAGTTTCCAGAAACGAGGATTTTTACAAGCATGGGGAAAATGCTAAGGAGAACGTCATGAACGTTAGAAAGAAATGCTTCCTCCAAGGTTTGACACCAAAAATCGAGTGTGCAAAAATGAAAGAGCAAGAGAAAAATGCTGGTGGACCAAAAGGACAGCATGAAAGAAAAAGAGAAACGTGAATGATTTGGTTTGCAGAGTGGCTCGGGACTATGTGTTCTGGCCCTAGGATGTGAAGACGGGGAGGCTGGTCCCAACTGCAGGACTACATGGATGGAGCCCCTGGACATACCACCGAAAATCTCAGGTAGGTTTCCCCAGGCACAAAATGCACAAAGACAACACGGGCAGGAGGACAAAATAACCTTCCAGCTCCAAAAATGGCACAGGTCAATTTGAGATAACTAATACCACCTATCCTATTTTCATTCTGAGTCCAGAATCAGGTCCTGGGACCCCACCCCCACCCCCACCGAGACCAGTGATATGGTTCAACCATATCTTCACTCAACTGACCCCAGGGAACAGAACCATCCAGACACTTACGTACCGCACCCGCGCTGAAACATCTGGTCGCTTGAAGCAGTTGCCTCTCTTTTCATAAAAAGTTCAACAGCATCGTTGAGATCGAATTCACACACCATATAATCCACCCATTTAACATATACAAACTTAATGGTTTTTAGGGTATTCACGGGGTTCTGAAACCATCACTGAAATCAGTTTTATGACATTCTTGTCACGCTAAAAAGAAACCTCTGATTCATTGGTAATCTCGTCACACTAAAAAGAAACCTCTGATTCATTGGCAGTCACTCCCCATTTCTCCCCCAAACCCTCCTGCCCCAGGCAGCCACTAATCTACGTTCTACTCCGTAGTAGAGTAGAGTATGTGCCTACTCCGGACATTTTCTTATAAATGGAATCACACGCGATGTGGTCTTTTGTGACTGGCTTTTCTATGCATGTTTTTGACGTTTATCCACGTTACAACCTGTGTCAGAACTTTATTCCTTTCTGTTGCTGAGTCATATTCCATTGTACAGATTTACTTCACTTGGTTCATCAGTTGATGGGCATGTGGGTTGATTCCAGTTATTGGACATTTCCATGCAGGCCTTTATGTGAACACACGTTTCACTTCTCTGGCTTCGGTAGACACGTAGGAGGAAATTGCTGGGTCTTAGGGTAATTATGTCGAACGTTTTGAGGAAGTGCCAAACTGTTTAGCAAAGTGGTTGCAACATTTTATGTTTCCGCTGGCAAATGCATGAGAGTCCCATTTTCTCCACATATTCGCTAACATTTGTCCTTGTCTGTCTTTTTGATTAAAGCCAACCTATTACATGTAAAATCATTGTGATTTCGACTTGCTTTTCCCTAGTGGCTAATGATGTTGAGCATCTTTTCATGGGCTTATTGGCCATTTGTATACCTTCTCTGGAGAGACGTCTATTTAGACGCATCACCCATTTTTAGTTAACTTCTGGGGTTTTTTAAATTTTTTTAATTTTTATTTTGGAGAGAGAGAGAGTGTGTGAGCAGGAGAGGAGCCGAGAGAGAGGAAGACAGAGAATCCGAAGCAGGCTCTGCACGACAGCAGCGAGCCTTGTGCTGGGCTCAAACTCACAAACCACAAGATCATGACCTGAGCCGAATTTGGACATTCAACCAACTGAGCCACCCAGGTGCCCCTTTGATTTTCAGTTGGAAGACCTCTTTATATTTTCTGGATAAAATTCTTTTATTATGTATATGTGATTTTCTATATTGTCTCCTAGTGGGTTATCTTTTTACTTTCTTGATGATGTTCTTAGAAAATCAAAGTTTTCCTTTTTGATGAAGTCCAGTTTACCTGTCTTTTTCTTTTGTGCCTTGAGTTTTGATATTGTACTTACGCAAGCTTTGCCTAATCCAAGGCCACGAAGATTTACCCCTACATTTTCCTCTAAGAAAATGAGTTTTATAGCTTCAGCTCTTACATGTAGGTCTAGGATTCATTTTGAGTTAATGTTTTATGTGGTGTGAGGTAGAACTTCAACTTAAACTTCTGCCTGGAGCTGTCCAGGGGTTCCACGCCATTTGTTGGAAAGACAATTCTTTCCTCCATTGAATTATTTTGGCACTTTGTCAAAGCCCAACTGACCGTAGACGTATGGATTTACCTATAGACTCAATTCTATTCTGTTGATCTGTTGTGGCTTTATAGTAGGTTTTAAAATTGAGAAATGTGTGGGGTGCCTGGGTGGCTCAGTCGGTGGAGCATCCGACTTGGGCTCAGGTCATGATCTCGTGATCTGTGAGTTCGAGCCCCGCGTAGGGCTCCATGCTGACAGCTCAGAGCCTGGAGCCTGCTTTGGATTCTGTGTCTTCCTCTCTCTCTGCCCCTCCCCCGTTCATGCTGTCTCTCTCTGTCTCAAAAATAAATAAACGTTTAAAAAAAATTGAGAAATGTGAATCCTCCAACTCTGCTCTTCTTTTTATGAGATTGTTTTGGATATTCTAAGTCCCTTACAACTGCATGTGAAGTTTAGAATCAATTCATCAATTTCTGCAAAAAGAAAAAAAAAAAAGGAAGCCAAGATGTTTATAGGGATTGTGTTTGTTTCATATACCAATTCTGGGGCCCTGGGGTCATTTTACACACTTTACTTTACACACTTTACAAATGTGCAGTATGATGTTAGAAGCCAACTCTTGGCTTAATCATTAGATGACTAGTTACCTCATAAGAAAAATCACTTTCATCCTACATGACACCAATCAAGAAGTGTAATAATCCTTGGGCTTCAGTTTGGGTATGAGTTGAGCATACATTTCTAGCCACAAACTGACTCCTGCTAAAATGACCTTTTAAGAAACCTACACAGATTAAGGCAGACCACCTGTCTCTCGACTGCATAGCCCAAGATTATCAGGCCCTAGTCTGTGTCTCACACAACTAATGCAGAATATGGCGAAGCAATCTATTTTATCATTATATCCTAAGCGATAGATCGCTTAAATCATTTCTTTCAATTTTAGGATTAAATTTGAATTAGTAGTATATTTCTGCCAGTAGGGGGCAGTCATAACATACCTAGACATTCAAAATAGGAGGCTCTACCTGGAATAGAACACTAAAGAACCGTGGATAAACTGCTGATCCACCAAACAGATTAGCCTTTTGCTTCAAATAGTGTAACTTTCCAGAGAGGTTCCCTGGCTGACTGACGGATGGCCCAGCATTGGCCAAACGAAGAGAAATAGAGTGGACCCTGGGCTAGTGTTGTTAAAATCAGGCTGCAGGACTCGTTTGGAGCTTTACTGTAAAAACATGCCCAGTCCTTCCCAAGACAACCAAGAGTGCCTCCAGAAACATTTCTCCAGGCCATCTATGTGGAAGCAATTTCTGCCCCTGCCTAGGGCTGAGGGATATAATGCAAATATTCACCAGACCATGGAAAATGAAGGAAGCCCCGAGGCTGTGCGTGACGTCAAGGTAAGATGATCTCCACCATCCATGATGCTTTCTTGACAAGGAAAAGGTTTATCTGGAAAGATTATAAAACCATAAGCAAGCTTTGGCTCAGTGAGCTATTCCTCTATCTTATTGACAATTTATCAAAATGTTTTCAAGCCAACCCCAAGAGAAAAACTAGAACCTTGATAATTAATTAACTTCTCTGCCCAGTTTTCTCCAATCTATGCAGCTTCCCTTTACTAAGACAAATGCTTACCTATTTATTATTTGTTTGTTTCAGGAGGTAATGTTTTCAAAGGCAGGAAACTCAGCCATAGTTTCTTTTGACTATTGATGCTTTGTGGCTATTGTGGCTTAGATGTTTTTCTCCGAAATAAAAATTATATCGCGTGTAGTAATGAAAGAAAAATTATCAACCACTTTCTACAGAAATTGCTTGAGAAAAAACTGATAAAATAATGCAGGAACGTAAGAACATTAAGAAGCTAAGGGATGTTTTTCCTAAATTCACAGTTTCTTAAGGTGAATTTTCGAAGCGTGGATGTCTATCAATAGATAACATCATTTCCCCAAACAGTGACAATTTCCCTGCTCAGTGTTGTGTGTATCCTTGCAGTTTAAGCCTGTAAATCCTCTTAACTATTAATAGAATCATCTCGTAAAAGATTATTCAGAGTGGAGGGGGATGAGTATGTGTTACTGTCCTCCCATAATCAGAGCTCAGAATTAAATGCTGCAATCGTACTACTGCAAACCTATCCAAATACTTTAACACCAAAAAATTTATCTATCCTTTTACGATGGCTCATATCCTGATCATAATCTTGATTTCTTGTCGGTCATGTTATTTTAAACAACTGGCACAAGACGAAGGAAAGTGCTGTGTGTTTTTGTTTGCTTGTTTGTTTTTATAAATGTTTATTTTTGAGAGAGAGAGAAAACACAAGCGGGGGAGCACCAAAGAGAGAGAGGGAGACACAGAATCCGAAGCAGGCTCCAGGCTCTGAGCTGTCAGCACAGAGCCCGACGCGGGGCTTGAACTCACGAACCACGAGATCATGACCTGAGCCGAAGTCGGACGCTCAACCGACTGAGCCACCCAGGTGCCCCAAGTGTGGTGTTTTTTTCCTAAGTCATTAAAAAGATTTTTCTGTAGAAATGTACTGACCTTCATTTTTGAGCTTTCAGACAGATGTTGCGAAACTTCAAGCCCCTGTTATCACCTGAGCACTAGGTCTTTACGAAACTAAAATGAAATGGATATACCGGCCAGAAGCCCTTCACTGATGGGCATCTAAGCCTAAATGCAAAAGAGATTTCTGAAAGGTAGACCTTGGAGGCTACTCTGGGGAACAGCAACGTACGTTTTGTGTGTGCACGTGATATACACATAGGTGTGCACACACATGTAATTGCAAAGTTCTCATTGTGTGGAGGGGTACGCTTTAAGCAGAATCCTAGACAGATGAGTTGGAAAAGCATTTGCACGTCAACAGCCTCTTCCCACAGCATCCTGGAATCAAACGTACCACCAACACCAGGCAATCCTAGCTGCCATCCTGACCTCATAACAGGTTCCAGCCTGTACAGCCCAGGTGTGAGCAGTCAGGAGTGACCCTGCCGGGGTGCTACCGGTCTCTCCAATCAGTTCAAAACATCTTTTTTGTCACATCTGAATAGAGACGGTCACATAGGTGAACACGTCCCTCGTCCAGCATATACAAGAATGGTAGAACTCATCTCCTTTTAATTCTACAAATACGACTGTATCCACAGGATCTGCCAAACCTGGGCCAGGTTTTGAGAAAGATGGGCTCCTAGTGGGAAAGACAAACGTATCAGCATATGATCACATTATCGGCGTGACTTATGTCAATGGTAGGGGATATCCACGTAATTACAATCTTTCAATCATTAAGGAAATAGGAAGTTAGGAATGGTATATGAGCAACTGAAAATGGCCTAATGAGGGGCGCCTGGGTGGCTGTCGGTTAAGCGTCCGACTTCAGCCCAGGTCACGATCTCACGGTCCATGAGTTTGAGCCCCGTGTCGGGCTCTGGGCTGACGGCTCGGAGCCTGGAGCCTGCTTCTGATTCTGTGTCTCCCTCTCTCTGACCCTCCCCCATTCATGATCTGTCTCTGTCTCAAAAAGTAAAATAAACGTTAAAAAAAAAAGAAAAAAAAAAAGAAAAAAAATGGCCTAGTGAAAGAGTGAAAGAGATGAAATGTAAGATAGGAATGTGAAATAATGTCTAGAAATGTAGAAAAGTAGGCAGGGAGAGAACAGGCTAGAATGTGTCTAGATGTCTAGAGGCCATTGATAAAAACATTTAAAAAAATCTTAAACCTAAGCCTCACACCTTAAACAGCAATTAGTTCAAAGTGCATCACGGACTTGAAAAGCACAACCATAAGGAAAACTAGAAAACCTCTTGGAAAAACAATTTTTTGTGAAGCTTTGTGACCTAAGGCTAAGCAGAGTTCTTAGACATCAGAAGTATAGTCCAGAGGGGTGCCTGGGTGGCTCAGTCGGTTAAGTGTTCGACTTCGGCTCAGGTCATGATCTCGCGGTTCGTGAGTTTGAGCCCCGCGTCGGGCTCGGTGCTGACAGCTCGGAGCCTGGAGCCTGCTTCAGATTCTGTGTCTCCCCCTCTCTCTGACCCTCCCCCGTTCATGCTCTGTTTCTCTCTGTCTTTCAAAAATAAATAAATGTTTATTTTTTTTAAATTTTTTCTTAACGTTTATTTATTTTTGAGACAGAGAGAGACAGAGCATGAACAGGGGAAGGTCAGAGAGAGAGGGAGACACAGAATCCGAAACAGGCTCCAGGCTCTGTGCTGTCAGCACCGAGCCCGACGCGGGGCTCAAACTCACGAACCGCGAGATCACGACCTGAGCCGAAGTCGGCCGCTCAACCGACTGAGCCACCCAGGCGCCCCAGAAATAAATAAATGTTTTTTAAAAAAAATTTTAAGTATAGTCCATAAAGGAAAAATTAATAAGCCGAACCTCAAAATATCAAAAATAGACTTTTGCTCTGCCAAAAACGCCTATTAAGAGGATAAAAAGACAAGCTACAGACTTTGAGAAAATATATACAAACCGTGTATCTGACAAAGGCCTTGTGTTTAGACTATGTAAAGAACTCTCAGAACTCTGGGATAAAATAACACACAATCCAACAAGAATATTAGCATTTTATTAAAGAGCATATACAGATGGCAAATAAACCCGCGAAAAGATAGTTAACATCATAGCCCCGAGGGAAACACAAACTAAAAACACAATAAAATATCATTTCCTACCTATCAGGATGACTAAAATGAAAAACTGAAAAAAAAAGCAAGTGCTGGCAAGGATATAGAGAAACTAGGTCATCCATATATTCCTGGTAAGAATGCACAGTGGTACAGCCGGTCTGGAAAACAATTTGGCAGTTTCTTTCAAACCCAAACAGGCAACCGTCATATGGCCCGCCTATTTCACTACTGGCCCTTTATCCCAGAGAAATGAAAACGCACGTTGACACAAAATCTTGCATGCTAACGCTCACAGCAGCTTCATTCAGAACGGCCAAAAACTAGAAACATCCCCAAAGTCCTTCAAAAGTTGAACGAAGGACAGCGGTACATCCATGCTATGGAATACTAAGGAAACCCCTGCAACAACAACAACAAAAAGAATCAACTGTTGATACACAAAAGGAATGAACTATTGATATATGTCCCTTAGATAATCTCAAAGGAATGATGCAGAGTGAAAAAAAATAATGATCCCAGAAAGCCGAGTAAAGTATGATTCCATGTATATAACATTCTTGAAATGAAATTATAGAGTTCGAGAATGGATTCATGGTTGCCAAAGATTGGGGGCACTTTGGGGTGGGACAGTTCTTTCTCCTGATTTCAGTGGTGGGGACAGAAACCTACGGATGTGATAAGATTCTTTGGAAGTACGTGCACACACACACGCGCGCTCATGCACACACACACAAATGAGTGCTTATACAACTGGCAAAATCTGAGTAAGTTCTATGAATGGTACCAATGTGGGTTTCCTGGCTTTGATGTTATACAACAGTCATGCAGTTTCCATTGGGGAAGCTAAGTGAAAAGTGCCTGGGACCACTTTGCACGTTCTCTTTTGGAACTTACTATGAATCTATAATGATTTCAAAATAGAAAGTTAAAAGAAAACAAACCTCCAAAGGCCGGTAGACTGATGATACCCACAGAGCACTGCCTGCGTGTTTCGTCGTGGTTTTTCTGGTTGTTCTTTTCATTTGGAACCAATTTCACTGGGTCAGTAGCACTGATGTCATTAGACCTGTTTTAGAGATGAGAACCCAAGTTCAGAAACACTGGTTGGTTACGTTGCATGAAGTCAGCTGAGTGGTGATTTGAACCTAGGTTTTTTTGGTACTGATTTCTTTGCTAATTCAGTGGCTTCTGACAGTGATTTACAAAGCAGACCATAATTTCATGGGCCTGAAGCCAGATTTCTAAATAGAGTTTTCTTTGTGCATTCAGCCTAAAGTACTCCAACATGCACCACTAATTTACTCCAGAATAAATTCATACCCCCGCATATATAATCACGCACCTGTCTTCATCATCATATTTTTCTCCATCAGGATTTTTGCTTCCATTCTTTCATTCAGGACAAGGAGTGCTAGTGGAAGGTAGGGTGTCCCCTGAGCTAATCGCTTCCTAAGTGACAGACATGAGAAAGAGAGAAAGTAAAAAGCCACACTGGCAAGAAGTCAAATCCATCTATCGATACAGATTTATGTGTGTATATGTGTAGGCATCCCTCTTCAGTAATGAAAATGGTCGGAGCTTAGACAAGAAAGTTCCTTCCACAAAATTATTTTTTTTTTTAACCTGGAGATCAAGAGTCGCATGCTTTACAGACTGAGCCAGCCTGGCACCCCTCCACGAAATTATTTTTCCTATCATTCCAACATCAATGCGCCTCTAAGAGCACAGGCTTCTAAGTGCCCTCCTGTTCCAGACGTGTGATCCCCTGAGCAGCTGATCAAAGCACTTGTTTCGAGACGTTATACACTGAAAGGAGAAAAATAAATGTCAAGGCCCCAAAGGGTAGCTACAAAGACAATGGTGCTTTGTGTGATGAAAAGGATACAGAAAAGAAGAGAAAAGAAATCTTAGTAAAAAGGAATTATGCTTCTAGTATCCAATACCTCAACATGAATGTACTCAGAAGACAAAATTATTTTGTCCTGCCTCCATTTGTGAAAGAGTAAGTTCGGTAGGGATTAAATTAGTTCTTTTTTTTTTTTTTTTTTTTTTTTTTTTTGACAGCCCTCTGAAAAGACTCCTGTAGTAATTAGTTTAACACTTAAGATGTTCACAAACCTCTTGAGAAAAAGGTTCATTTGGAAGCATGTTGTTGTGATTACATCTTCTATAGTTCGCATGCAAATGTTAATTGGCGATCCTCCAGAACCTATTATAGGGGGTTTCTAGATGAGTATAGCAAAGTATTATTATTATTGTTATTATTATTATTATTATTATTATTATTGAAGTATAGTTGAAGTACAATGTTATATTAGTTTCAGGTGTACCGCATACTGATTTGACAATTTTATACATTATGCTATGCTCGCCACGAGCATGACTGTCTTTAACTCAAAGGCGGGATGGCTCACCAGACTCCAGGTTCAGGGCTTTCCATGAGCCATCTGTGTCTTGCCTTCCTTTGATGAGGACCTTAAGGAAGCCCATGGTACGTGTAGTCTTCGGAAAGGTGAAAAAGTTCCTCAATTACTAGCTCACAGAACCCAGGGCAATCGTGTCACATTAAGAGCCAAACAAAAATGAAGTCAAATAACATTTCAGCTTATCATAAAGCGTATGGTTATCATCCCAGAGTTTTGCTCATATGGCTCATTTGGACTCTCTCTTACCTTGATGAAGATCTAAGAGACCACCAGCTCATGCCTTCTAAAGTAAGAAGTGAAACAGTGGTCGATTCCAAAGTGAATGGCAAAAAGTAACTGCTGAAATTCCTCATATAATTTTCATAAAATTTAAGAAATGTTTTCACGAATAACAAATAAATGTTTCTCCTTGGCTGACAAAAACACCAGACACAAAATATTAGATTCTTCAAAAAAATTTTTTTAACATTTATTCATTTTTGAGAGACAGAGACAGAGCGTGAGCGGGGGAGGGACAGAGAGAGAGGGAGACACAGAATGTGAAGCAGGCTCCAGGCCCCGAGCTGTCGGCACAGAGCCCGACGCGGGGCTCGAACCCACAAACCGCGAGATCATGACCTGAGCCGAAGTCGGACGCTTAACCGACTGAGCCGCCCAGGCATCCCACGAAATATTAGATCTTTAGTGCAAACAGCCCAACTCAGACAACTCAGTCTGTATCAGTCGGGTAGGCCAGTTCATGCTGCAGTAACAAATACACCCCTCATATCTCAGTGACTTAACAATAAAAGCATATTTTTCAGTCATGCCACAGTTTGGGGTAGGTCAGACTCTACCCAGTGACCCCGGACTCACACTGCTTCCGTCTTGGTGGCTCTGCCAGGTAGCGGATCCAAAGTCACCCTCCAGGCATACTTAGGAAAGGGAGAGTGGGAAAGGAAGCTTAACTCCCTCTGAGGGAGGTGAACGTCATTACTTCCATTCATGTTCACCCTGATCAGAGCTGGGCACGTGGCCAACGTGATCGCAAAGGAGGTTTACATTACATCACAGAGATGACCCAGGTACTGAGAGGCCTCACCATTCCCACCACACCTCCCACTTGGCCCCACTTGTAAGAGAAAACTCGGATGACTACAAAAGGAGTACGGCATTCCTTATACTTCAGAAAAGCATGTACATTTTTAAAAAATATGTACATATGCGTACATACATGGAAGAATGTATAATATGTATCTGTGCTTTTCAATTGATTTCAAAAAGCCAATCCTCTGAAGTTAAAAACCAGCCATTAATTACTTTTCATGAATTATCATAAAGGAGGCTTCTGAGAAAATGCGACTCTTCCCTCCAGTGGGAATATCTACAAACCAAGTGCTTGCTTACTAACACCCAACGTTTTATTTTCCACACTGGAACTAAAGATTTTTCTAAATTTTTTTCTAATATTTATTTATTTTTGAGAGAGAGAGAGAGACAGGGCGTGAGCAGGGGAGGGGCAGAGAGAGAGAGGGAGACACAGAGTCTGACGTGGGACTCAAAACCACCGACAGTGAGATAGATCATGACCTGAGCTGAAGTCGGATGCCTAACTGACTGAGCCACCCAGGTGCCCCAAAACTAAAGATTCTTCTATTCTGAAAATAACAATGTACCAGAAAAATCCACATGAGTTCTAGTCTTCAAAGTTTCAGATAAAAAATTTAAATACAAGTTTTGGTCATGTTTGCCATTTACTTAGACATTTAAATAATTGTCTTTGAGGGTTTTACATTAAAAATTAGGTTTTTGGGGGTGCCTGGGTGGCTCAGTCAGTTGAGTGTCCGACTTCAGCTCAGGTCATGATCTCACGGTCCGTGGGTTCGAGCCCCACGTCGGGCTCTGTGCTGATGGCTCAGAGCCTGGAGCCTGCTTCACATTCTGTGTCTCCCTCTTTCTCTCTGACCCTCCCCCACTTGTGGTCTGTTTCTCTGTCTCTCAAAAATAAATAAATGTAAAAAAAATTTAAAAACAAATTAGGTTTTTGCCATTGGATTATATTTTCAGAGGCCAACATCTCCACCGGTGCTACAAAGTGATTTGTTTTGGCAAAGATCAATAGTATTTTAAGGTATTTCTTTGCTCTTCGGAAGTTTTTCTGAATGAGAATGGGTTAAAGGATATCTGGCATTAGGTAGTTTTCTCATGTAGCCCAAGTGTGCTTTTGTTCTTGAGAATGGAAACCTAGAGTTCCTGAAAACACAAATGAACAGCGGTGATTCTAAAACTGATGCCTCCGGGTGGCTCCCTGGGCGTTATGATTCACAACACACTCAGCGCCTGGGACATCGTGCAGCAGTAAGTCCCTGTTCCTTGGAGGTGTCCTGGAATTCCCCAATGCTTCTTTTCTTTCTAAGTTTTTGTTTAAATTCCAGTTAGTTAACATAGAGTGTCATATTAGTGTCAGGTGCACAATACAGCAATTCGCCACTTCCGGACCACACCCGGTGCTCATCCCAAGTGCCCTCCTTAATCCCCATCACCTGTTTCCCCCAGCAACCCCCACCACCTCCTCTCTGGGAACCAGTTTGTTCTCTATAGTTAAGAGTCTGTTTCTTGGTTTGCCTCTCTCTCTCTCTCTCTCTCTCTCTTTCTCTTTGCTTATTTGTTTTTCTTAAATTCCAGATATGAATGAAATCATACGGTATCTTTGTTTCTCTCACTTATTTCACTTGGCAGGAAACGTCTTAACTTCCAGGGTACTGTGGCACCACCACAGAGTCCTAATTGAGCACTAACAGCGCTCCTCTTCTTGGAAATCTTATAGATCTTATAAATCTCTGAAGCACTAAATAACTGAAGACAAACTGATTTACAGCAGGAGAGCTTTGAAGAAAGAAACTGTATGTCCCAAGCCAGTGTCATTCCTGCCCTTGCTCACTCGCTGGCTCGCTCGAGAGACATTTTAAGAGAGGCAAATGTATGGGTTCTGACACAGCCACACTTCCTGCACAAATCACATGGAAATATGTTTCAGAGCCATGATAAATGAGGGCAAAATAAGAATTCAAACATGGGGCAGTCCCGGTTGGGAAGGATTGATGGTAATTATTGAAACGGTCCCTCAGATGGAGGTATTCGATGTAAAAAGTCACTGCAAAAGGTGGTTATTGTTTAAAAGTTTGGTTATATTATAAAAAGGAGACACAAATGGGGGAAGGGGCTTACAATTCCATTTGGATTCACAGATACAACAAGAGGAAGGGAGATCGGAAACATGGGTCCTACTCCTCACGTCCAGTAAAAGGAAGTCAGAAGAGACTGTGGTTATGCTTAAAAAAAAAAAAAAAAAAAAATCCTTTAAGAGGCAAGCGGAAATGGTTTCAGAAGAAAGACATGTGACCTTCAACTTCGTTCAAAATGACAGGGGAAGTGGGGAGTCAGGGGGAACGATGAAGCAGAATTGGCAATAATGCTAATACTGAGTGATACATACGAGAGTTCACGAGTATATTCGCTCCGGGTTTTATTTGAAAATACACATAATAAAAAGATTTCATCTCAAAGCCTGGAGGTTAGAATTTACCCTTTGAAATTAAGCAACAAATAGACTCATAAATACACAAATACAACTTTCCATATGTCTATTTATACCACAGTGGGAGCTGTTAGCACACGGTTCAGACATCCACTGGATAGCACAACTGATCCTGACCTTTCAGAAAAATCTTTAAAAATGGCAAAAGATCCTGTCTGGAAGTCTAAAAAAACATACTGCCCTGGTTGGCCTCATACTGTTTGGGCTTCCCCCCCCCCCCCAAATCTCATAAATGTTCAGATTTTAAATTAATGGTTAGGAAAAAAATATATCTAAGGCTCATTTTCCCTATTCAAAAGATCTCATAAAATCATGTTGTTGGCTTTCCTGTCAAAACCAAGCCAGCCTTGGGGCGCCTGGCTGGCTCAGAAGAGCATGTGATTCTTGACCTAAGGGTTGAGCTCAACCCCCACATTGGGTGTAGTAAACAAATAAAAGAAAATCAAGCCAGCCTTCACAAAACCATAAAATCACTGAAAATATCTTAGGAAATTTACATTAAAGTTTTGCCTTCTTGCAAGGTAGAGATGTAGGTGAACTTTACTGGGAACGTTTGATTGTAAACTTGTTATAGGTTCTGTCTGAACCATGTATCTCTATTCTGTGGGTAAAAGCAACTCAGATCAGGTTTGTGTCATCTGGCTATTTATTTTAGAAACTTTGGTCGAATGGTTTCACACTTACTGCATTTAAAATGACGGAGAAAAGGAATTTTTAAATGAAGCAAATATGCTGACAGACAATATTCAGTTTAAGCCACGCAGTGACTGTTGGAATAGATTTCAAATATTCAATAACGAAACCCAAATTGCAGAGTACATAAGTAATTGAATCTGACATCAATGATGTAACCAAATATGTTTTTCCATATGAATATATATTTTGCTTATAGAATTTTGAATTCTCAGCACTAAAAATCGTAAGGCTTCATTTTCAACGAATAGACCATTCCAAGGACTTTTATTTGAAATAAGACCTAAACGTGAACTGAAATATCATAAGCATAGTCTCAACGCATTTCGGTAACGAACTTTTCAGACTGTGTGCGACCAGAAGATAAAAAGAAACAGCAGGAAGGCAGGAGCCCGGCCGCTCAGGAACCTGAGCCTAGGAGTCTGCGGAAGGTGCTAGAAAGACAGTGCAGCACCACACATCTCCTCTGTTTATCCCCTATTTAGCAAAGATCTGTGGGTGGGCTCCCCCAGCAGTTGGAGCCTAGTCCCAGACAAACCCTTTCCCCCACCGGACATGGTGGACGGTGAGGTTTGATGTGACCTTCTGTGCTCCCTTGAGTCAGGCCAGATTGATCCAGTTCAGCTCCAGTGCGTCTGCTAGCCCAGACACACTGCTACGTGCATAATTTTACCTACAAATTACCATTAAAGGCTGCTCGAGGTTATGTAAGAATGGTTAAGCCGAAAGGACCAAATGGAATGAATAAAACATTACTAGAAAGACATGATCAAAGCATTTGATATTACCAATTTCACACCACATTTCTCCATTCTGTGATGAATCTGCTCTCTCTGCTTCTGCAAGTTGGACCGAGCCCCATTTATCTAAGACTTTCATCTGTGACCATTTGCCCGGAATGTCACATGTTCTGAAGGGTATATTGTTTTAAGTTTTCAGTCAAGGAGAGAGCTTTGCTACCATCGCCAGCATCCAAGGAGGACATGCACTTAATTGTGTTGACAACGTTTGTTACAGAGAAAGGTGGCCGGATTGAACAATAAGCATACACGGTTAGCAAATAAAAGCCAGGCGCTCTTGCTTCCTTCTTTCTGTGTTTGTCTTTTCTTTAAAATAGCGGCAAACCGACTATTTCCAACAACTGACTGGTGTCATTAAGGTCGGTGAGCTTCCCCTGCCCCAGAGTTGCAATTGTGGGAAAGAAAGCCAGCATTTTCCACCTTGTGGTGGCCCCTGAGGGAGTCCAGGCTTTGGGGAACCAATCATTGCCTTTTGTGCATTCTTCACAGCACTTGAGATGGGCAGGGTGAAGAGGCGGAGGGTGTGGGAGACAGGAAGCAAAAGAAGGTCTCCCAGGCACAGCCTGGGAGATCAGGGAAGTCTGCCATCATCACTCTCCCCTCTCCCCTTCCCGAAACGCTTCTCTCACATTTCCAGGCATACCTGAGGCAACTCATTTTCTCAGTCTGGCCTGGTTTTTCTCACTAGAAAAAAAAAAATTGAAGTTCAAATTCATTCGCACTTCGATGTAAATATATTTAATAGATCGTTCCTTCTCACAAAATCTGTAAGGCATTCTAAGATTAGGGCCACAGGAAGACCTTGCAGGGGTGTAACCTGAGGCATCTAAAAGCTGAGCAGAAGAGAAACCTTGGTGTTTGGGGCTATTTCTGGCCCCTTCTCAGAAGCCACACTCCAGGCTGGGCCAAATCCCAGCTGCATCTGGCACCGGCTGCTGCTGCTGTTGATTACAGAGAAGCCGCGGCATTCCCGGCGTCCTCTTGGCACTTCGAGAGCCTCCTCTCTCTCTGTGCAACCTTGGCCAAAGGCCAGGTTAGAAGTCTCCTTTGCTCATCCATCAGAAATGAGCTGGTTTTCGGGCGCCTGGGTGGCTCAGTCACTTGAGCCTCTGAATCTTTGATTTCAGCTCAGGTCATGATCCCAGGGCCATGGGATCGAGCCCCATATCGGACTCTGCACTGCCTGCTTGAGATTCTCCCTCCCCAACTCACACAGCATGCGCTCTCACTCTCTCTCTCAAAATAAATAAACATCTTTAAAAAAAAAAAAAAAGAAAAGAAATGAGCTGGTTTTTAGAAACATGAAATCACAAAAGAGAGGAGAAAAGAAACGAAGGCTCGTGACAGTTTCAAATGCCTTCTCACGGAGTCAAGACTCGGCGCTCAGCTGCACCCTCTTGGCACGCAGCTCCCCACCTCGCGCCCAGATGCAATAGCAATTTTGGGGAGCCCAAGAGCAAGACAGGCTCTTGAGCCCTAAAACTTTGTAAACGCCAAGACCGGAGGGAGTCAAAGAATGGTAAATGCTGACATCTGCTGGACGATACGGCATTGCAGGATTGCCATCCAGTAAAACCTAACACTGCGTTGGAAATAAAGGAAGTCTGATTGCTTGAAGACATCCTTTATCCCAACTGCAAAAGTTCTGCTAGGTGGATCTTTTTGGTACGCAGGTACAAACCGGGCAGTATGATGACATAAGAGCACTGTCTTTGTCATGGCGAGAACTGGTTTTCGAATTCGGGTCCACGTCGGGTTTAATTCTCTGAGTCTTAGTTTTCATCTATAAAATCAAGACAATGATACCTCTCATACAGAATTTTATTAGTTTTTTTTTTTTTTAATCAATACTTTGAATTTTAAAACACAATCTGCACCCACGGGTCCGGGCTTCCCATTGGTCCCGCGCTGCTGTCCTGAGGAACCCCTGGGACCTGCATGTTTGATTTGCACTCAGTTTCCCCCACAACAGTTGTTAACTTCATTATTCCCATCCACGGGCAGAGCCTCACACGTACTGGGCACATGGTAAGAGCCCAGTCAATGCTGATTTGTTGATTGATTAGTAGATAGAAATGTGTTATTTCCCTACTCTGTTCCCACCACACGGGTGAAACACTGAGTTTTCTCTACCTCTTTAAGACCATCGTTAGGGGGCGCCTGCGTGGCTCAGTCGGTTGAGCGGCCGACTTCGGTTCAGGTCATGATCTCGCGGTCCGTGAGTTCGAGCCCTGCGTCGGGCTCTGTGCTGACAGCTCGGAGCCTGGAGCCTGTTTCAGATTCTGTGTCCTCCTCTCTCTGACCCTCCCCCGTTCGTGCTCTGTCTCTGTCTCAAAAATAAATAAACGTTAAAAAAATTTTAAAAAAAAAAGGCCATCGTTAGAATCTCATGTGCTGTGAAGGAAATTAATGATAGTTATGGAT
This sequence comes from Neofelis nebulosa, assembly GCF_028018385.1. Classification (NCBI taxonomy): domain Eukaryota; kingdom Metazoa; phylum Chordata; class Mammalia; order Carnivora; family Felidae; genus Neofelis; species Neofelis nebulosa. Next base: position 6,367,916 of record NC_080795.1, read on the forward strand.
CCTGAATGGTCTCAAACTCTGTAATTTCAAGTCAGTGCCAACTTCCAGCCTCAAGAAAAACACCCCTTTTAAAATGCAGAGCAAAGCAATCCAATTCAGTGGAGTCCAACTCAAAGAAATCAATGATGGCTAACAAGTTCTCCCAGCAGCCAGGCCGGGCAGCCGGGCCAGCAGAGAGAGAACGAGCCTTGGGACGGGGCCCTGTGCAGCCTCAGTGAGACTCACACAAAGCCTGGCTTATTAGAAACCACTGGAAGAGCTACAAGGCCCAGGCGGACTTCCTGGGCCCTGTCACAAATTTCCACTTTGAGGCAAACAGTGTCTTCCCTTGTTCTTGCCATCTTGGTTGTTGGTTTTTGCGCTCCGTCAGCGTGAAATCGGTGGGTCTGGCCTGGGACCGTGGGGACACACGGAGGCCAGGCTCCTTAAGAAAGACCTGCCCGTGTTCCCTTTTGCATCACGCCTTCTCTGAACACCCATTTTAATAAGCCCCATGCCCTGGAGGCTTGCGCACGGAACTGTGGCCGCTTCTATCCTGCTATTTCTCGTCTATTGCAGTTTACGAAGATTTGAGATAGGTTGTTTAGATCGTGTCATTTCTAAGTTCATTCGTTTAACAAATATTGATTGAATACCCATTATGTCTCAGAATGGCTTTAGGTTTTTTTGAGACACAGGTTTGAACAAGGCAAAGTCCTGACCCTCACAGACTATCACAACTCAGTGCAGGAAATGCTGTGACAAGAGCAAGCATACGGGCAGCTAACCCAACCTGGGAGAGCTTCCTGGAGGAAATGGCACCTAAACTGAGATTTGAAGGCTAAGTAGGAGACTGCCCTGGGAGAGAAGATGAGGAGCAGATTAGGAATGGGTAAGGCTCTTGCACTGTTGGTGGGAATGCAAACTGGTGCAGCCGCTCTGGAAAACAGTGTGGAGGTTCCTCAAAAAATTCAAAATAGATCTACCCTATGACCCAGCAATAGCACTGCTTGGAATTTACCCAAGGGATCCAGGAGTGCTGATGAGTAGGGGCACTTGTACCCCAATGTTTATAGCGGCACTTTCAACAATAGCCAAATTATGGAAAGAGCCTAAATGTCCATCAACTGACGAATGGATAAAGAAATTGTGGTTTATATACACAATGGAATACTACGTGGCAATGAGAAAGAATGAAATATGGCCTTTTGTAGCAACGTGGATGGAAATGGAAAGTGTTATGCTAAGTGAAATAAGTCATACAGAGAAAGACAGATACCATATGTTTTCACTCTTATGTGGATCCTGAGAAACTTACCAGAAGACCATGGGGGAGGAGGAAAAAAAAAAGAAGAAGAAAGGTTAGAGAGGGAGAGAGCCAAAACATAAGAGACTCTTAAAAACTGAGAACAAACTGAGGGTTGATGGGGGGTGGGAGGGAGGAGTGGGTGGGTGATGGGTATTGAGGAGAGCACCTGTTGGGATGAGCACTGGGTGTTGTATGGAAACCAATTTGACAATAAATTTCATATTAAAAAAAAAGAAAAAAGAAGAATGGGTAAGGATTCAGCAGAAGGAGAATTTATACCTGGAATGAGAATGAACAAGGGGATTTTAGGAACTGGGGAACTTTAACATGATTGATTGGAGCTTTGAGTACAAAGTAATAGTGAGAAAGAAAAGTGGATAAGTAAACAGAGTACAGATCAAATCACAAAAGGTCTACATGCCATATTAGGACCTATAGAGAAATGAGGAGCCGGTGAATGGTTAGAGGGAGGGGAGTAACATGACTGTAGTTGCCTCTTAGAAAGATCAGTGTTTCTGCAGGGGGCGGGGGGGTGGGCAGCAGGTCAGAGTGGACTCAGGCACTGTGCAGACTCCAAGGCAGAAACTGTTTTGGAGGGTGCTGTAATTTAATTAAGCGAGCTGGGGGAGTCACAGTGGGGATGTTGAAAAGCGTTCGCCTGGGGAGGCCTGCTAGCTCCAGAACTCCCTCTGGATTCTGCTCTGCTTCTCTGCTCTAAGGTACACGGTTGTGTGTGTGTGTGTGTGTGTGTGTGTGTGTGTGTGTACACGTTTACGTGTGTTGGGAAGGGAGTCCCAAGAGAGGACAATGGCAAGTGATTATGTGTCAGAAAAGGGCACGCACACTGAACCCAGAAATCAGCTGTTAAAAGCCTTAGAGACCATCTTCACTAAACCTCTCTGTACAGAAAAAGAAAGTACAACCCAGATGAGCACAGACTTATTCAAAGTCACAAGGGAAAGGGCTGGTAGAACCTCCCTCTCCTGACTGCCACCCCTTCCTCCAACTACAGCCTTTCCCCTGCTCTGTGCTTTCACCTCTCTTCTCCCTTCTTTCCACTAAGCACCTTAGTGGAGCAACCGAGCCCAGGGGAAATGTCAGGATTCAAATGATGGCAGTGTTGGAAAGTTTTATATGCAGACAACTTAAGAAAAACAAGACTTTGGTAGCACGTGGGTGGCTCAGTCTATTAAGCATCCAACTTTGGCGCAAGTCATGACCTCACAGTTCGTGGGTTCAAGCCCCGCATCGGGCTCTGTGCTGACGGCCCGGAGCCTGGAGCCTGTTTCAGATTGTCTCTCCCTTTCCCTCTGCCCCTCCCCTGCTTGCACTCTGTCTCTCTCTAAGAAAAAAAATTAATTAAAAGGAAAAAGAAGACTTTTAATTATATGAGCAGCCCTGTCCCCCGCAGTTCTCACGCTTGCGTTTTCCAAGCTTGTTTGCTTCTACCAACTCATAGGATTTTGATGAAAGTGTTTTTCATTTCTCATAGTTACTGACATCAATCCTTGAAAAGCCTTAGGATGAACTATTACAATATGAACCTTGTTAATCTGTTCTATATCCTCTGAAGAGAAACTGCATATGAAGTGAAATTAATGCATGTATGATTTACAAGTTTATTAGACTTGGTCAATCATTGTGGAAAGCTTGGCTGTGTGAAGATTACAAGCTTCCTTGAAAAAAATAAATAATTAAAGAGAAACTTTATAAATTATACAGGGTTTCGACTGTATTGTATTTCATTCCAGAATAACAATATTCTGTACTCCATGGATTTAACTTAGGAAAGGTGTCTGACACTACATGAGGCAAATTCTCTTAAAGCCTTCATTTGATGTGTTATTCTTTACGGTCTAAAATGTTAGGGCTTCTCTGTTAGGACTCAAAATACTGCTCTGAAGTTTTAGGTAAATCAGGCTATTACAAAAGCTGTATTGTCCTTTTAGGACCTCAGCAAACTAACTGTATTACTAAGGAAAGTAGAGAATCAGCAGCCATGTGATTAACTGAGCCAGTGCCTAGAGACGTCAGTAATTCGATCTCCAATGGCAGCTTGGAAGCCTAAAGGTCATGGAATTCTCATTACTTGCTGGGTGTGACAAGGAGGGGAAATTGGAATTTTGGTCTAAGAGAAATCATGTGGTCAAAGGCATTTAACTACAATTAGCAACTATCAGGGGCATTCAGGGATATGGATCAACAGTATCACTGTCTTCAATTACTGTCTTTGTCAATCATCATGACTGACATCAGTAAATAATGACCATGTCCCCTGGATGTGGGTCAAGAAGTATGGCAGTCGTCGGAGGCATTGGTCGGTGGCCCAGTTCTGCTCCCCACCCGTCCTAACAAATCATCTGAGCTCACTGGTCTGTAGTTTCCTCATCAAATAGCTGTAAGGATGGGGCGTGGTGAGTAGTAAGATGCATGTATGAGAACATTTTGTGTTTGTACATTGGGGTAAAACATGGCAATTATTTTATGATAAAAATAAGTATGCAAAATATAATTGGGATTTTCTTAGGTACTGCTTACTATTCCCTAGGAATAGCTGCTTGGATATGTATGTGTGTGTGTGTGTGTGTGTGTGCGCGCGCGTATACACACATATACACAAATGTATATGTATATACACACCAACATACACACATATATATGTTTTTTTTAATTGTAAGCATCCATTTTTTAAAATAGAGTAAATTGGACAAATGAAATTTTTATAGAGCTGGAGAGCCCATAAAACATCACTAAAGCTTCAAAAATTCATTTGGAATTTTTCTTTTCAATTTTCTGATATTTTACGTAATAATAATCCCCTTCCTGATCTCTAGAGATATGGAAGAGTATGGAAGGAAGAGCACAGGTTTTAGTTTAGTTTAGTTTTTTTTTTTTCTTTTCCAGTTTTTTTAATGAGCTAACAAACAAGAAAGATGGAGGAGAAGGCCCACGTAGATCTTAAAATCTTAGGACTTTGGTACATGGACCTTTTTTATTCCCACCATTTAAAAATGTTTTAGTTAAAAAATAAATAAATAAAAATAAAACAATAAAATAAGAAAATAAAAATATTTTAGTTAATTTATATTTTTGAACTAGAAAATTCAGAATTAGACTAGTCCAGCCTTACAGCTGTGAACTAATACAATTGTTGTGGTCACCTCTACATAGGCAGAATGGGCCCTCCCCCCAACACACACCCCAAATTTGGTTCAGACGTCCAGACCAATGAGGCCACACGAACACCAAGAGAGCATAGAAAGGTTTATTATTCACATAATGAGGCCCTCCGAGGAGAGCAGGGCAGGATGCTAACAGGTCCAAATGGCTTCAGAGAGCAGAAGGAGAGTGGCTTGGGATTTCATGGCAAGGTGGGAATTGAGGGTTCTGCTCTGCAAGAGCCAGGACTTGCACCGCATGAAGGTCCTGCAGGTGCCAAAGGAGGAAGCATCTAGGCTGTCCCATCAGGTTGCCCAGATGTGGGGCAAAAGGGAAGAAGAGTAGTGGGGACTGAAAGCTGTCAGCCATCAATCAAGCATGAAAAAAGGGGGTGGAGCCAAACTCTTTAGTACAGACTCTATGACAATAATACAGAGCATAAAAGTGTATACAATATAGTACATCCATCTGGCCAGTGGCCAACCGCCACTCCCTGATCCACCCGAGGCAACCACTCTTCAGTCTTACCAGCGGCTTTGGAACCTCCCAGAGACAGGCTATGTATATACAAATATACGTACGTGCGAGCATGCACACACACGATTCACTCCTTTTGCTAAAGATCAAAGGGTAGTTAGTCACTGGATACTCCAAGGTTTTGTTTAAATTCCTTCAAACTTCTGTTGTTTTCTAGATAAGTGTCTTGGGCCAAGTTATTTCACCTGAGTCCCAATATAGTTTTTTGTAAAAGGGAGATGAGGCCAATACCTGCTTGTGGGGTTCACAGAAAGAAATAGCCAGTGTCTGGAATGTAACAGCGAATGTCCCTTTTGCCTTGTTTCCTTCTACTTCCGTGGCTGCCCTCTTTCGGCCTCTTTTGCAAACTCCTCTCCCTTTATTGACTGAAATATTGGAAGTTCCCTAGGTTTCCATCCTTGGCCCTTTTCTCTTCTCACTGGACTCATCATCCCTGGCTAATCTGAGCAGTGTCAAAGGCTCTGAGGCAGCTTATGGACTGATGAGTCCATTCAGCTCGGTCTCCTACAGCTCACACACGAATTTACAAAAGTCTACTGACCGTCTAGATTTACGTGTCTAGTAAGTTCTTCAAAATTAACAATATGTCTTTACCTTTCCCCAAGCTCTTCTTCTCCTAAGTTCTTGATATCAGTAAAATGGTACCTTATCCATCTGGTTTTGAACTGAAATTTGGGAGGCATAACCTTGCCCTTGCTCTCATTCCCACCTCTAATCAATCCCCAGGTTTTGTTCACACTATTCAAAAGTATCTCTTGATCTGTTCATCTAGCTATCACCATCCCACTGAATGCTTTTCTAGATCATTTCCCAAAAAATTATTGCAACAGCATCTTCCCTGATCCCTCTTTCCAATCATGCCTGCCTCTAAGTAACACCAGAGGACAGAGAGATCCTTCTACAATACAAACCTGATCCTGTGAACTCCCTGATTAAGTTTTGTCAATGACTCCCCATTTCCATCTGGACATGGTTCAAATTCCTTAAATTGACTCAATCTTGTTCTATCTTTTCATCTCTTTCTAGAAATCCTACCCAATTCCAACACCTTTAAATACCATATTATGCCAATAACTCCTAAATTTACATCTCCTAGACTCCCACCCAGACCTCTACCCTGAGCCCAAGTCTCTTCTACAGTAGCCTTCTTAACATCTCCATTTGAATGACTCATAGGCATCTAAGAAATGTGTTTACCAGGATTCTTGATTTCCCTCCCCATCTTCCTCAATTCAGCAAGCCACCCAACTGCTCAACTCAGAAAACCTGGGTATTATCTTTAATTCCCTTTTTCTCAGCCCGCACTTCAATCCACATGAAGTGCAATTAATTCTCTCTAAAATATTTCAGTCTATCCGTTTCTCTGTATTTTATTCCCATTACTGTCTAAGTCATCGTCTTCTCTCACTTGGACCATCGCCAAGCCTGGTGTTTCACTATGCCCGTGTGTGTCCCCTTCCAATTCACTCCAACACAAAGCACCAAAGGAGTCTTTTAAAAATATAAATCAGTGCATGTCGCTCTCTTGCTTAAAACCTTTCAGTGACTTAACACTGCTTTTAAAATAAAATCCAAAATCCTTGCCGTGGCTTACTTGCCCTCCATGGGGCAAGTCTACATGGATTCTTACTATCCCCTCATTCACCACACTCTAACAGCAGGTCATTTTCTTCCTGACTCACTTTGATTGCAGAGCATCTAGGACAGTGCCTGGTACTTGAGACACATGTGACAAATGCTGAAAAGATGAATAAATGAGTGGCTTACAAGACTTTTCTTGGACCCTGCTTCAGCTATTCTCTTTCTACTGCTACATATTACAGTCTAAGCCCCACTACATTGTAGAATAGAATGAGAGTTGGCAATGCCTACCTTGAAACACTTTTAGCTGGTGGCAGCAGAAATCAAAACGAGAGAACCCCAAGAGATGGGTGAAAACTCTGGCAGAATCAGGACTGATTCACTTCGCCATTTTTCCCCACTGGGTGGACATTCTCGGGCTCCTCTGAGCTCACATCTTGAAGAGTTTTTAATGTTTTCTTTTCAACTGCGGTAAAATATAAATAACAAAACAATTTACCATTGTAACCATCGTGAAGTGTGTGATTCAGTGACATTAAATACATTCACAAGGTTGTAGACCCAACACCGCTGTCTATTACCAGAACTCTTCTATCAACGCAAACACTCTGCATCCATTATACAGTGACTCTCCATTCTCCTCTCCTCCCAGCCCCTGGTAACCACTATGCTACTTTCTAGCTGCATGAATTTGCCTATTTTTAGTACCTCATGTAAGTGGAATCACATAATATTTGTCCTTTTGTGTCCAGCTTCTTTCACTTGGCATAATGTTTTCAAGGTTCATCCATGTGGTAGCGTGTGTCAGACTTGCATCCCTTTCTATGAGTGATTAATATCTGTGTTTGTTTTTTTCATTCATTTGTCCAACAAATATTTACTGAGCACTTTGTTAAGGTCCAAGCAGTGCTCTAGACCCTATTCATATAGCAATGAACAAAAAACAAAAAGTTACTGCATTCGTCACACAAATAGAGAAGTAAATATATAGTACGTCAAACAGTAAGAAGTGCTATGGAAAACCAATATTGCAAGACTAGCTGTATAGGAAGAGGAAACCTTCGTGGTAGGATGCGACTGTTCATGTCGTGCCTTGAGGGCTAGTGTAAGGTCTTTGGGTTTTACTCTGAAATAAGAAGCCAATACGAAGTTTGGAGTTACAGAGTGACCTAACCTGACCTACATTTTAAAGAAAAATCCTGGCTTCGGTATTAAGGGAATATGAGGCAAAATGAGGCAAAATGAGACAAAGGGGAAATAGAAATACCAGCGAGGAGGATAACCCAATAGTCCAGGTGAATGATGGTTAAGACCTGTACCACAGAGTACTAGTCAAGGTTCTCCAGAGAACCAGAAACTATAGGATATATAGGTGATAGGTAGATTATGAGACAGGGAGAAGGGGGGAGGGGAGGGAGGAGAAAGGGAGAAGGAGGAGGAGAGGGAGAGGGAGAGGGAGAGGGAGAGGGAGAGGGAGAGGGAGAGGGAGAGGGAGAGGGAGATTTATCTTAAGGAATTGACTCATTCAGTTGTGTTGGCTGGCAAGTCTGAAATCCGCAGAGCAGGCCAACAGGCTGGAAACTGAGGAAGGGTTTCTGTGTTTCAGTCTTGTGGCCAAATTTCTTCTGAGAGAGAATCTGTTCCATGCCTCTTCCTCGTTTCTGATGGTTTGCTGGCAATCTTTGGCATTCCTTGGCTTGTAGATGCATCACCCTGATCTCTACTTTCGTTTTCACGTGGAATTCTCCCTGTGTGTGTGTGTGTCTCTGTCCAAATTTCTGCCTTTTATTTTACACCAGTCATACTGGGTTAGGGGCCTACGCCATTCTAACATGCCTCATCTTAACTAATTATATCTGCTACCACCCTATTTTTAAACAAGGTCATACTCTGGGGTACTGGGTTCAGAACTTCAACATATGATTTTGGGAGGAGACCCAATTCAGCCTACAACACAGAGTGATAGCTACGAATATAAGAAGCAGCTGGGAGTTTGCTGAAGTGTATGAAAGAAAGAGAGAAGTCGGGGATACTCCAATGTTTTTGACCTAAACCAAAATGATCAAGTTGCCATTCACTGAGATGGAGAAGAAAGTTTGGAGGGGAAAATCAAGAGTTCAGCTTTGCATATAGTGCCAATAAATATATGGATAGACTGTATATTCAAATAAAGACCCACCTCCTACCCTAAGCTCCTCCTGTGGTTGACAACATCAGCGGGAGGCAGAGGGCCCAGGTGTCTCTGAAGGAACTGAGCAGACAGAACCTGCAGTGAGTCCTTTCCCCAGACATCCATGTCACCTAAGTAGTCCTCATTTCTAGTCCCCTCCACTTCTGTTCCTAGCCCCGCCTTCGTCACTATCAATGTTCCATTATACGACAATTACTTATAACACCTCCATAGAAGCCCTAAGCATAGATCCACTTAAAAAGTTATTAAAAGAATGTATGAAGTCAGAGCTAATTATGAGCTACAGGGATATTCTTTTTAACAGTTGTACTTTCACTAGGAACACTGAGATTTGAAGTGAACCCTACTAGAAACATGTTACTAACAGTTTGGTTGGCCTCAAATTCATATTAACCTGTGACTTTAATATCCATGATCTGTCTATCTTATATCTTGACATTTTCCAATTTGCATGGTTTGTAGTCAGCACAAGCAAAGACTTGCCATTATAGCTTTAAATCACTGTCAATTAGATTCTTGGATCCAAGTGGAGGAACTGTCTCTCCAAATAGCATAAAATAAAAATATATAATATGGTCAAACAACACCAAAACAGAATTTTGAAGAGAAAAAAAAAGACTCCAGGGGGAAAAAACAGGTCATCTTATAAAATTAAATCAATTTCAAATTCCATTCTAACTGTGATTTTTATTCTAAAGCCTCTCAGAAATTTTTCGTTAAAAGTAGTTCAATCTTGCCATGGATGTTTCTTTTATGAAACGATGCTATTTTGGGGTGAATAAAAATTTTCAATTTGCCTTCTAAAGGGATGACACTTTGCATATATTGATTTGGATGTGGTGATGTTTTCCTTGACATGGTTCAATAGCCAATATGATTAATTAGGGAAATGGACATTCGATCTTCATAAAGTATTCCCTAAGTCTTTTGGATCCCTAAGGAGCAGCGCTTCCAAGAATACAGATTCCAAGATGATTCCATTTTGCGGCTAATATTAGTGAAATCGTCTGTCATCTAGAATCTGGCCTAACAGGAAGACAGGGATCTCTAGAGTACTGCGGGCAGGTGAAGGTCTTTCCTCAGATAACTTGTCTCAGATCGAATTTTGTGTCTACACTAATACTCCCAGAGCTCTGTCCTTGCCAGGAGGGCCAGAGGAAGTCAGATTTCAGCACCCTACACCTATCATGCTTCACATCCCTGCTTGTTAGAGAAGCCAGCGGTCCCTCCCCAGACTCCCTGTGACTGCAGTGTGTCCAGACACCAGCCAGCATTGGAGGGCAGGCTGCTGATCCTGAGAGAAAAGACCAGTGCAGGGAAGGGTAAAAGCTGAATGTCTCCAAAGGAGCAGTGGAGCCGGGCTTTGTGTTTCTGGGGCTGAGTTTCAGACTTTTATCCTGCCTGAACATTTCCACTATTTTCCCTCACAAGCGTCTCTGTCTTGAAGCAAAGGACCGAAGCAAAATGCCTAATGAAGCGAACGTGGGGGGGGGGGGGGGGAGGGGGGGTGCAAACTACCCAAGAAGAAGGACTTGGAAGGGGAGAAGAGGGAAGGGTCAGGTTACAGGTTCAGACATTCTCACAAGACCATTTGAAAATATGAACTTGAGACACAAATTCTGGGACCCATGGATGTCCCAAGAGGCTTCCTTCAGGCCCCTAGGAGTGGGGCATGCATCGCAGAAGCGTGCCTGCTGCTCATTTGCAGCAGTTTAAACTTAGTTCAAGCCCTCAAATGAAGGTTGGTCGGGAAAGGTCGTGGGTGGGCTTACTCAAGCTCTGGGTAACCAGGGACTGACCGGGTTCTTTCTTGACTTCCTTTGCACAGGGTCCTTCAGGACCCTGTGCCCTCCTCCGGTTAGGTTTCTGCTGCCATCCAGCTGCGCGCTGGAGGCATACACTGCCACGCCCGGCCACCGGCCAGCTATAACTGGCAGGTGCGCGCGAAGTTAGCTGAGACCCGCCCAGGTCCAGCTGGCGGCGGCGTCTGAGCTCACTTGGCGCCGACTGAGCCCCCACCCCAACCCCAGACCAAGGGGTTCGTCCTCTGCCCTCCTCCCCTGAATGATGAATGCTGGGCGCCAAGGCAAGGCCGGAGGCTCTGAGCGTTTTCCAAATCTCTCATTTCCCCCTGCCTCGAGTGAGCTGTTGGCGCTGCTCCAGAAGCCTCCGGGGCTCTCAGCTCCAACCCCTAAAATAAACGCACGATGCCAGAAAGCGGGGGAGGGGAGAGCAGCAACGAACGGGGACAATGAGAATACTAGGAGAAAGACCCCATTCTCCAGGAAAAGGTAATAAGGGAAGCGACACAGTGTGAACTTACTCGGAAATGCCAACCAAGCTTCACTCTCTCCCCGAGCGCATACAAACGACCGAAAGACAAATCAGCCAACAAGCTCGGTGGCTTCCAAGAAAGGGTCTCATGAATGAGAATAGGTTGCTAGGTTTCCCTCCTCCCTCCCGACAATCGCTTCCCACAAGACTTCCACCGCCCAAAGAAAACATGCCGGGCCTGGCAACTACAAAGCGGGGGTGGGGGTGGGGGGATCCTCGCCGAGCCCACGAGGCCGCCCGCGGCCGCTCCCGCCTTCAGGACCCTGGAGAGCGGCCGCCGCGCCCTTGGGACTCCCTCCCTTCCCGCCCGCTAGCCTGGTCCCCTCCCGCGCCTCGCCACCCAGTCACTTTTATTCGCTGCGTCTCGCCTCCATCTTCACTTTTCTTGGCAACCACCACTCTTGTTTTTCACAAACAGATTAAACTGTCTTTTTGTTTTGCTTGAGCGGGCTGTTTGGATTGGCTGAGTTAGGTTCTGGACGGTAACTTCACTCAATGTTAGTGGACCAAGAAGCTCTAAGAGCTCAAAAATGAGAGTCTGACTAGGCAGGTGACCTTAAAAAACCACTGACTTCAATCCCTTTACTTCACAAGTGAAGTAGAAAAATTCAAAGAATAAAGAGACTTTCCCAAGGTTAGCCGTGGTGTTAGTTGCAAGGCTGAGTCTAGGACCCTGGGCTTCTTTCTAAATGAATGCTTCCCTCTACTTTCAAAGAAAATAATAACAATAATTTTACCTTCACACTGGCCTTGTAGATATCCTAAGCAAGAAGTGGAAGGTGGAAAGGCCTGCATTCCTGAGAATAAGATGGATACATAGGGTGCAGAAAGGGGCCCTGCATACTGTGCCCTCATGAGCCCCCAAAGCAGTCCTGGTATCCCACCCACTCTCACCAGCATGACCAAAGTCAAATGAGCTAGCCCCGTCTTCCACTCGGCCAGGGTCTGGGATCCCTCAGTCTTCTGCCACTATCCAATTCTCCCCAGACACTTCTCTAGACACTTGGTTAGTAGTAACCAAGTCCAACTTCTGTGCCTCCAGCAGGAAGAGCTCCAGGCACCTTGGGAGGTGGGAAAGGTGAGAGGGAAAGAGAGGAGAGCAAGAGTTGCGAAAGTGAACTAGGAGTGGGGCGCCTGGGTGGCTCAGTCAGTTAAGCGTCCGACTTTGGCTCAAGTCATGATCTCACGGTCGGTGAGTTTGAGCCCCACGTCGGGCTCTGTGCCCACAGCTCAGAGCCTGGAGCCTGCTTTGGGTTCTGTCTTGCTCTCTCTCTCTGCCCCTCCCCGGCTCATGTTCTGTCTCAAAAATAAATAAAACATTAAAAAAAAAATTTAAGTGAACTAGGAGAATTGCATTCGTAGGAGATTCTAAAGAGCCAAGAGATATGAACACAGAGGCATCTCATAGTTAAGGTGCGCACGAAACTCCTGGGAATGTTAACATTCAGATTCTGATGCAATATTCAGGACAGGGTCCCAGATTCTGTATCTCCAACAAGCTCCAGGTTGTTATTGAAGCTGGTCCAAGAACGACAATGGGGAGCCAAGTTAGGGCAAGGGGAGAGGAAGAAGAAAGGGGGGTCAGGAGAGAAAGGGGAAGGAGAGGAAAGGCCTTTCCTTTTGCTCTCGCCGACCTTCTCTTGCACCCCAATGTACAGCCTCTAAATGCTGTAGAAATGGCACTAAAAGCACATTTTCAGTCTGTAGCTGGACCCAACACTAATGGCGTGTTGGTTCTGTTTCTCTCCCCCTACTTTTTGCTGTTCCTGCCGCCGGCCCTGCACAGCTCTCAGACGCGCCCACTGCCCCGAAGTTGCTCAACCTGGTTTTTAGCACGCTCTCTGGCCTCGCGCGATTCTTCTCTCACCTTCTCCAGCGACCCCCTTCTGGGGCTCCCCAGCGGCACCCGGACTTCTCCCTCCTGCTTCCCGCTTGCGCCCTGCCGGCGGCTGGTCTCTCGCGGGGGCACGGGGAGCGGCCAGGCCGCCTCTCGCTCCTGCTCCGGGCGGCTCTGGCACTGCCTAGGCCCCCAGGGGGACGCCTGCCCAAGGAAGAGGATGCCTGCGCGGGGCAGAGCTCGCCCATGCCCGTGAGTACCATTGTCTCCACCCACGCCCCACCCCCGGCCTCACCGGGACGCCAGCATCCCCAGCTCCTTCCAACCCCCGCCGACCCACTCCAAGCCCGGCCAGCAGGGGCTCTGGCCAGCAAGGGGCAGGGGGGCGCGGGACAGAGAGTTTGGGTGGTAAGGTCGAGAGGCCTGAGCACGTTCAAGGAAAAGGCGCCGGCGCCTCGCCTGACACCCCCTTTCCGTAGTAGACCCTCGAAGCTACTTTTCCCTGGACCATTTCCTTCCAGTGTCAATGTAAGCGGGAGGGAGCCGTCGCCCTTCCTGAGCCTGCTTCTCAAACTCTCGCTCTCAGCGCGTCGCTCAACCCCCTTCCTCCAAGTCTACCCCCGACGCGCCTCCGCCCCCACCTCGCTCTCCCACTCCCCTGCCCTCAGCGTCTGCAAGCTCTGGAGGCCGGGGAGGAAATGACGTGATGTTATTTTTGTGTCAGGTCAGCTTCCAGCTTCAGTTTAGCCCTCCGAGCTCCGGCGCAGGGCTCCGGCCTCCGCCTGCGCCTCGCTCCAGAGGGCACGCGGCGGGGTGTATAGGGACACTCGATGCTCTGTGCCCGCAGAGCTGGGCGGCAGCGTTCCCCACCCCGCCCTCCCCCCCTTCAGGGCTCTCCCTACCCCCAGACTTCGGAGCCCCTGGGGACGGAAGGCAGCAGCCTGGGGTCTCAGCGGGATCCGGAATCCGGAGCCAGCCAGCCCCCACCTCCCCACCCCCACCCCGGTGGGGCGTCCGGCATCGGCGGCAGGAAGAGGGCGTGGAACCCCTTTCCAGAGAGGGACCAGCAGAGGCTGAAGCTGCACGGGGGTGGGACGAAGCTGCACGGGGGGAAGGGGGAGGGCAGAGCTAAGAGAAGCCCGGGGAAAGAGAGAAGGTAGGGGGCTGCCCTCCAGAGGCGGGGGAGTCCACGGCGTGAGCACCCCCTCCGCTCGGGGCGCACCCCCCGCACACTCACACTCGCACCTCCCTCCGCCCTCCTTCATTCACAAGGTCTGAGCAAGCATTCCGGCACAGCGGAGTCTCGCTCGGCCCCCGCGCGCCGAAGCGGAGGGAGCGCAGAGAGGGGGTTTGCAGACGACCTCCGCGCTCGCCCGGCTCCGCGCCCACACCCTCGATTCTGCCTAATCCCGGGCCGGAGGAGGGGGCTACAGTCCCGCCGCGGATTGGGTCCGGCTTGGAGCCTGGGGCGACCCCCGGACCCCCGCCGCAGTGGAGCGCGCCGCCGCCAGAGGGAGGCGAGACCGGGATAGCCCGGCCCGGGAGGAGGGAGTGAGGGGGCGGGGAGGAGGCAGAGCGGAGGGAGCTTGAGGGAGGGAGAAGGCGGCGAGAGGAAAGAGCGAGCCGGAGGAAGAGGAAAACCGGGGAGAGCGACCGCGGGCGTAGTAAAGCCACCAGTTGGTATTGTGATAAGAAATAAGGCACACGCGGGACGCATGCGCACGGCCGACGGAGGCGAGCTGGCCGGAGCTTCCCCTCCGGCTGGCCGCGCGGACGGTGGAAGCGTGAGTACCCCGCATCCCCAGCCCCCCTGCCCCCTCTCGGACTCACCCTAAGGCCTCGGGGTGGGAAGTGGCCGGGGCGGAGCGGGGCGCGCACGCAGGGCCCGGAGCCCTCGTTGTCGCCGCGGTGGCGGGAGCGGAGCCGTCGCCTCATCCGCGGGTCCAGCCGCGTAGGTTGGTCAGTGCGTACCGTGGGGGTGTATGGGCTGAGGGTGTGCCTGGGTCCCCAGGGGGGCGTCCAGCCCCCAGGATCAGTTTCTGCCGGGTGCACCCGGCCGTCCGCACGACTCAACCTCTGTGGCCTGAGGTCAGTGAGTGGGTAGAGGACGCGGGAGGGTGGCCTTTGAAGCCTGAAATGCGTACTGAGCCCCGAAGTGGCTGTGGGGAACTCCAGGCGGTGGAAACGTCGGCGTTCTCACCGGTAGGGAGAAGGGCGAGGAAGCGGCCGGGCGCTGGAGGCGGGCAGCTGGAGCGCAGGTGGGAAGGGAGAGGAGACGCTCCCCGACTCGCAGAGCCTCCCTTTAGGAAAAGCGCAACTCAGGCGGGGGACCCGGCAGGTGGGCGCGGGAAGCCGGACCCTGGAGGGTCTGCGCTTAAGCTCTTAAAAACAGAATGGACTGAACTGTGCCCCCAGCCTTGGCCACGGCGGTTAAGGTGCGGGCACCGCGGGTGTTTTTCTGGAGCAAACCCTGGCGGTTGGGTCTTCCGCACTCTCGGAGCTGCGCTCGGTAAGTTGGAGCGAGTCGGGGCGCCCCGGCTGCGGGGACTGGAAGGGGGCGTGCGCGCGCCGGGGACCAAGGAGGGGCCTCGCGCCGGCAGGAGGGCACCCGGAGACGTGGGGCGGGGTGGGGGGGGGGGGGTCTGTGTGCTTGGCGACTCCCCTCCCCCAGCTCTGGGGAGTGGGCGGGGTGGGGCCTCGGAGGGGGTTGCGAGCCGCGAGCGGGTGGGCGTTTTCGGGCGGGGTCTGCGTGCGCGGCGTCCGGGCAGTGGGCGGGAAACGGTGAGCCCCGGGGGGGGGGGGGGGTTGTGCTCGGCGACCCGCCCACCCCGCGTGGGGGTGAGTGGGCGGGGAAGGGCCCCGGTGGAGGCGGCGCTCGGAGCCGGGAGTGGGTTTTCCGGACTCGCCAGTTTCAGAGGAAGATCCCGGCGGGCGGCCAGGCCCTGCGCGCGACCCGAGCAGCGGGCGGGACGCGGCGGTGGATGGTGCTCGAAGCCAGAGCGGGGGCGCGGGCTGGGAACCCGGCGTGCACTGCTGCGCCCGCGGCCGCCAGGTTAGAGGAGTGAACGTGAATGGTTTCCGTCCCGGAGAAGGAGCGCGCTCGAGGGGAACTCTCGCCTGCCTTCCTGTGCTTCTCCGAATCCGGCGGAGGCCCGTCGCGCCTTTGGACCCCGGTTGTCCCAACCAGGCGGACTGGCTGGAGTTGGCTGGGCGTCCCAACCGCGCCCGGCGCCTTGTGTGCGGGCTGGACTCCTCTCGTCCACAGCCTGGCGGAAGCAGTCAGCCGCCCTGTTGGCTCCGTATCGCCCCTGGAGTATGGGGAGAGCCTGAGCTCCTGCACCAGTCTCCATTCACCCCACTTGGGTCTGTCCCCCTCCTGCGGGGCCCAGGGCCCTTGCGTGGCTTGGCTTCAGTTTACTTCTAGTGGTTCCAGATTATGGAATTGACTAAACAGGGGTCCTGAGTTCAAGAAATGAACTGACTTCCTCCCCAGACTTGGCAAGGACATTTGTAATGACATGACTCTCTGGAAATTCTTGGTTTTGCTCCTAACCTAATTTTTGTTCATAACCTCTGCTGTGCCTCATCCTATCTTCTCAGTAGGTGGCATCTTTTGTATCTCGTATCAGTAATGCGGATGAGAGGCCCTGTTGCCCTATAGGTCAGACTCCTGAGCTCTGAAACTGTCAAATTCAAATCCCAGCCTCGGTGTGTGACCTCAGGCAAGTTACTTAACGTTTAGTGCCTTTGTTTTTTGTCTGCAGTATGAGGATAAGAAAAAAGCTCTACCTGATAGGGCAGCTGCCAACATTCTGTAAATTAATACATTAGAGCTCTGCCACATGCCAAACAAAAACTGTTATTACTGTTACTGTATTTATACTAAATTGGCTAAGTCGCCTTCAAGACAGTACAGAAAAAGATCAGGAACAAAATGCTTTTTTTTTGGTATGCTATAATAAAGTAGAAGATATCCATCACCAAAATTAGAAAAACTAAATATTTTCTATGTTGATATGTAAATGTTAGATACAGTGCATTTCTACATCATCTCGACTCTATGTCAAATAATTATGAAATATTTGCATACATATTTCAAACAGCATTTTAAGAAAATTATCTCAAACCTTCAAAATACTTCACTTTGTGAAACAGGTAGGTATAAAAAATACACGTTAGGTCATAGTATATACAGAAAATCCAATATCTGCCTTAAAATATTGCACCAGGTCAATTATATATAAGAGCATCTGGAAACTTACCTTGGGAGCTAGAAATGCTGACTCCTCTAAGATGAGATTATAAACATTTTAGCCAAAAAGAATATAGAAAGATAGGGGCATCTGGCTGGTTCAGTCCCTAGAGCATGCAACTCTTGATCTCTGGGTTGTGAGTTTGAGCCCCAGATTGGTCACAGAGATCACTTTAAGAGGAAAGAAAGAAAAAATACCTAGAATGATAAAAGTCAGATTCCTTCACTTTACAGCTGAGGAAACATTCAGAGAGGGTAGAGTTCCTTACTGAAGATCTCCAGTTAAATAGGGCCCCAAATATGATTAGAATTAGGTCTCCTGACCCTCTCCTTAGGGCTCCTACATAACCAGGCTGATGTTTTCCTGTTTGCTACAGATTTATGAACCTTTCACAAATAGGAAACTAGAGGCCATGTGTTATATACGACACAAGAAAGACCGGGAAGTAATTTGGCTATTCGTGTCTCACAGCTTGATTAGGGTCTCTCACAGTGGAAGGTAGACCCTCATAACTTACCTAAGGTAGACTGAGATCACAGATCAAGCTAGAGGGAGAGCCAGCATTGGAATTCAGGGTCCCACCGAAGTCTGCATTTGGTTGTATGTTCTATTCATCCCTTGGAGCAGTTTTACCTTAGAAATCACGTTTGAGCTTTTTGTAAATTCTTAAAATCTCCCTCCTGCTGACTTAAGAGAGCTTTTTAGGAAAGGCCTTCAAAATTACATAGCAAGGAGATTTTATTGTTCCCGACTTGGTGGACAAGCAAGAATGAAAGAGAGAAAAAGCTTTCTGACTTTAATGCAGTCACTTTCAAGTGACTTCCATTCCAGGCACCTGAATATCAATCCCCAAATCCTACAGTTCTTTCATTTCTGCATGTGGCAGTCTAATGACCAATGACAGTCACCTTCCCTGGACGGATGCAGCTGGCAGCCTCAAGGTCCAGCCCTCACAGAACAGTTGAGGAATTCTCTGGCAGAACCTTTCAAGGAAGCATCTGGCCTTGCAGAGCCATTTAAGATTATAAGGACGCTGTGTCTTCCGGAGAAGGCCCTTCTGGGAACTGTGCCTGCATCCTTGAAGAGGGAGACCATGGTTCTTTCCGGTGGGCGAACTGGATATTTTACCCTTGACGTTGCACCTCTGTACGCCTACCCTACCGTGTATTCTTAGACAGAAAGACAGGGCATTAAGTAGGGAGTGACCTTGTAGCAGTCTCCCAAGCCAGTTCGGCAGAACTGAGTTTTGAAATCACCCGGGTGCAGTCAAGTCCCGATCTGATTATAATGTGAATCACTATCCAATTGGGAATATTTCAAGTTGGTTTTTGGTGCACCACCAGGTGACTCACAATGTGACCTTCTTCTGTTCAACTACGTACGGTGTCAGTCAGCAACCAACAGGGTTCACTCTGAGTCAGAGCTTAGCCTTTAGTATAATAAGTGTGAGTCATTGACCACCCGGTGCTATCGAGATGGTCCCGGAATTTTACCTTGAGCAGCTCGAGAGTTTAGACAACCCTGCATGGGCGAGTCAGTTCGTAGTACAATTGAATAAGCTTTTGCAGCAGCCATTCACACGAGCGTGTGATACGAGTGAAAGCATGAGGTGATAGTATATGTTATGGAGAGAAATCACCCTGATTCTAATCCGGCTGATTAGATTCTAGCTATCTGCATGGGGAATCATTTGTGAAATAGGCATCATCAGCCCTGTTGCCCAGCAGTGATGTTTTACTTCGATTATTTCACTGATTTTTTTTTTTTTTTAAGCCAGTTAACTGTTCTGGTTTGGAAGTGCTCAATTTCTACTAATTATTTAACTCTACGCTAAACTGTAGAACCCTTTTGGAATACGGTTAGCATGTGGATTTTAGACGATGGCATCTCATGCGGTTACTTAGCAGTTTGACTCCCCGAGGTCCTGGGTTACAACCCAGCAGTGGGTTGTTAGGCGCCCAGCAGTGAAGTAGAGGAGTATCCTTTGTTGTCTGGTTTATCTCCGTTAGGTGCCCATCGCCTCTAACGCTACCTGAGCAGTAGCCGCTCAAGAGCTAGAACACAGGTTTGTGGTGCAGTTCTGAGGCTGGCAACACGTAGCGCTTGTCACCCTTCTAGGGCTGGCTGGCTAGATCAACATAAACTGACAGAGCTGTTGCATTTGTGGCAAGACGGCGGAAAGCACGAGGCAACGTATGCCTTACCCACCTTTGCAAATGAATTGTACATCTCAGGGTGGAGTAAGAATGAGACTTAAGGTACCAATAGATTTCTTAATTTCTTGGTAATCAGTGATAAGTTATTACCTTTGGAACCGAGCTTAGACTACTGCTTAAAAGTACACGTTTGTTTTTCTGTTATTTCTGACGGCTCCAAGAAAATCCCAAAAGTGTGGACTTTATACCATATACAGTAAAACCTTGGCTTGCGAGCATGATTCATTCCGGAAACATGCTTGTAATCCAAAGCACTTGTGTATCCAAGAGGATTTCTCCATAAGAAATAATGGAAACTCACATGATTCATTCCACAACCCCAAAATAATCATATAAAAATGATTACAGGGGCGCCTGGGTGGCTCAGTCAGTTAAGCACCCCACTTCGCCTCAGGTCATGATCTCGCAGTTCATGAGTTTGAGTCCCATGTCAGGCTGTATGCTCTCAGCTCAGAGTCTGGAGCCTGCTTCGGATTCTGTGTCTCCCTCTGTCTGCCCTTGCCCCGCATGCTCACGCGCTCTCTCACTCTCTAAGATTAAATATTAAAATTTTGAAAAAAAGGGTTACAATATCATAATATAATACAGATAAAGAAAATACAAAATATAAAGAAGAGCAAATTAACCTGCACTTACCTTTGAAAAC
Organism: Neofelis nebulosa; assembly: GCF_028018385.1. Taxonomy (NCBI): domain Eukaryota; kingdom Metazoa; phylum Chordata; class Mammalia; order Carnivora; family Felidae; genus Neofelis; species Neofelis nebulosa. The sequence goes on from NC_080795.1 coordinate 6,387,958, forward strand.
TTTGTGACTGATATGAGGGAGACAAGAGAGAGGATCATTACCGTGTAGGACAACTTCCACTATCATAATGGAATCACTGCTATCTATTGGCTCAATGGAATCTTTTTTGTTTCATGCAATTTTAACAAGGAACCTGTCCAGTGACACTTGCTTTTGCCTCCTTTTGAGGATTTTGTGGAAATGTGGCATTGCATTGATAATCATGCACAATCCTGCAGTGAGAGAGGGAGGGAGAGAAGAACCATTGGTTCACTTGTGATCACATGGCATTCAGCATCACATACTGCTCGCATTGCAAGACGTCTCTCGTTTATCAACTTAAAATTTATTAGAAATGTTTGCTCGTCTTGCAGAACACTCGCAGAACAGGTTACTCCCAATCCAAGATTTTAACTGGACCTTTATTATATTTCTACAGATATCCATTCCGAGCAATAACCCAGATACTAATTCATATGTCTTCTCCTATATAGGAGTGTATAGATGCTTCTGGGTATTTAATGGGAATGGTACAAAAAGAGTTCTGACTTAATGTAATTCCTGGCAGATGCAGGTCATTAGGACGCTATTGAGTTAGACTGTTTATAACACTGAAACAAAGTTTCTACAGAAGTTTGCTAAATTTCAGTGAGGAGCTAAACATACTTTTGTGACATTTGTTATTGCTTTTACCTTTGTTTATTTGAGTCATAAGTTACAGTAAAGTGTGCACATCTTAAATGTACAACTTAATAAACCTTACGTGAGTATACCGCCATGTAACTATCTAGACCAGCCTTTCTCCACCTTAGCATCACTGACATATTGGATTGACTACCTCCCTGTTTGGGAGACTGTCCCGTGCATTGTAGGGTGTTGAGCAGTATCCCTGCCCTCTACCCCTAGATGCCAATAGCACCCTTCCCTAGATGGGACAATGACAAATGTCTCCAGACATTGCTAAATGTTTTCTGGGGGCAAGATCACTCCCCACTGCTTTAGGTCAAGGTACGGGATAATTTTAGCTATCCATAAGGCCCCCTCTTGCTTCCTCCCAGTCTTTACTCCCACAGGTAACCAACGGCTCTTTTAAGTTCTCAAACCATATACAGTTGACCCGTGAACAATGGGTTTGAACTGCTTAGGTCAACTTGCACATGGATTTTTTTTTTTTTTTTTTTTTTTGATACAGGATAGTACTCTAAAAGTATTTTCTCTTATGGTTTTTTGTTTGTTTGTTTGTTTGTTTTTTAATTTTTTTCTTACACTTATTTATTCTTTAGAGACAGAGACAGAGCACTGGTCAGGGAGGGATAGAAAGAGAGGGAGACAGAATCCGAAGCAGGCTCCAGGCTCTGAGCTGTCAGCACAGAGCCCGATGCGGGGCTCGAACTCACAAACCGTGAGATCATGACCTGAGCCAAAGTCAGACGCTTAACCGACTGAGCCACCCTGGCGCCCCTCTTATGATTTTCTTAGTAATGTTTTCTTTTCTCTAGCTTACTCTATTGTAAGAATACAGTATATAGTACGTATAACATACAAAATATGTGTTAATAGACTGTTTATGCTGTTGGTGAGGCAGCCAGTCAACAGGAGGCTGTGAAGTTTGGGGGAGAGTCAAAATTATAGGCAGATTTTCAACCGTATGGGGGCGGTCAGCACCCCAACCCGCATGTTGTTTAAGGGTCAGCTGTATTAGCTGAGCCTTTTTTTTTTTTTTTTGAACTTCATATGGAATTACATAGTACGTAATCTTTGCATCTGGTTCTTTAACTCAGCATTTTTTTTTTTTCAGATTCACTCTTTGTTGCATATTGTGACTCGTGATTTTTCAATGCTGCCCAGTGTTCCTTTGTGTTAACACAACACAGTTCGTTTAACCGTTTCACTTTTTTTTTTTTTTTTTTAACGTTTATTTTATTTTTTGGGACAGAGAGAGACAGAGCATGAACGGGGGAGGGACAGAGAGAGAGGGAGACACAGAATCGGAAACAGACTCCAGGCCCCGAGCCATCAGCCCAGAGCCTGACGCGGGGCTCGAACTCACGGACCGTGAGATCGTGACCTGGCTGAAGTCGGACGCTTCACCGACTGCGCCACCCAGGCGCCCCTAACCGTTTCACTTTTGAAGGACATTTGAGTTGTTTTCTAGTGTGGGGCTATTGAGAATAATGCTAATATTAATATTCTTATTCATGTCTTTTGACAAACATAAGCCCTATTTCCATTGGATGCCCAGGAGTGAGACCGCCAGATAATGGATCCAGCATATGTTTAGATACTAGATACTATCAGTTTCTCAAACTGTTTTACACCCCAAGCCAATTTACACCCCATCCTCACCAGCACTTAGTGTCGTCCACCCCTGTAACTCGGTCATCCTGGTGGCAGTGTAGTGGTAATTCCCTGTGGTTTTAGTTCATATTCCCCTGATTACTAATGATGTTGACCATCTTTTTGTTGGCCGTTCATATGTCATCTATTGTAAACTGCCTCTACAAGCCTTTGACCTGTTCTTCCGTTGTGTTGTCTGTCTTCTTTTTGATCCATTAGAGTTCTTTATACCTTCTGGGGCACCTGGGTGGCTTAGTCGGTTAAGCATCTGACTCTTGATCTCAGCTCAGGTCTTGATCTCAGGGTCGTGAGTTCAAGCCCTGTGTTGGGCTCCACCCTGGCCGTGAAAGCTGCTTTTAAAAAAAAGAGAGAGATCTTTATATATTCTGGATATAAGTCAAAAATGTCCGTGTCTGTGCCTTGCCTTTATGATCTCCCACCATTATCTGTTGTCTTCTATAGTTTTTGTTGTAAGGTCCTGCTTCTCTGAAGGTAACATGACTTTTTCCTCTGGCTGACTTACAGTTTTTCTCTTTGGTTTTGGCTTGCCACAGCTAGAATAAAGGTGGTGTGGTTTTATATTTATCCTGCATTCAACTCCCTCATTTTCTTATATGTGTAGATTGATGTCTTTCATCAATTTTGGAAAATTTTCACTCAACATCTTTCAGATTTTGCTTCTTACCTGTTTCCTTCTCTCCTGCTTCTGGGACTCAAACCATACATG